>NC_090131.1:11266000-11582500 GCF_040581485.1 Linepithema humile
AATAGGCGTAATCATAGTGTTAATTAAGAAAAGAAATAAAAAATTAAAAACATAAACTTATAAGAGATGCGAAAACTCCGTACCTTCGTTTTCTTTTCTAACGGGGGGAAGGATGTTGTGTGTCGAAAGACTACAACGAAATATTTTAATTTAGCAACGCTATTGTTTAAAGAATTAGCAAATAAAACTTTCAACTCGAAGCACGTTCTTAGAAAGACGAATAAGGTATTTAAAATTAACAAAGATATTGACCAATGCTATTCTTTAGACAAGTAACAATCGATTATAATTAAACGCTGAGGCGTTAACCGCATAAGGAAACGATCGGCGGATTGCCTCACAAACAAGCGAAGTAGATCAGCATTCACGGAAAGCAGACGTTGCTAACCTTGATACTGATCTGTATAAAAGAAGGTGACTCGATCGTCACCACGGGTTTTTAAGTTTGATCTAAGCACGAGCTGCACGTCGGTATCGCGAACTCCGAGTTCGTATCTTACGCGATCGTAACGATTGTGAGGAAGCCGTTAAATAAAGTGTACGCGAGTGCTAAGTGAATAAAGATATTTTATTTCTCATTGAACATCGTTCAATAATTATCTCCCTTGGATCAACCCCCTTGGCCCTACACGACGGATCCCGAATCCTGCGTTAGCCCGCGACGAGATCTTTGAGTCACGGGCACGGCGTAACAATGTAAAAAGAGAAGAAAAAACATGTATTTGCAAGAATTAAAAGAGTTAAAAGTTCAATAGTATTATCAAAAGCAATAAAATGTTACATATTTTTAAATATTTAAACGTACAAATTTTCTTACATTACTTTAAACATTAATATAATAACATATTCTTTAATACTTGTTTTTTTAAAAAATTATTTTTTTATTAATACTGTTATTTTCATATTTGATAAGTTAAAGTATTTAGATTTAAATATATTCGCACTGTAATGTAACACAAAATATTAAGATTTTTTGTTTTTTTAGAAGTCTATGTTTTTTACATAGAAGAGATTATTTTGTTTTATATAGAAAACTGAAATGAGTTTTCATCTGTGATTTAATTTAAATATTGTGTTCATTTATTTTTTAAGCTAAAGTTAGTCAATTGTTCAACATAATAGGATACAAAAACAAAATCACATATCAATACATATATTTTATTATAAAAGATAAATAAATAATACAATATCTTATCTTTTTGCAGTTACAAATCTTAATTATTAATTCTTCTTTCAAAATCATCATGAGCAATTATTTCCATCAGTCTATTCCTTTTAATATTTCCTTCTTCCTTTAAGATATTAGTGATACCTAATGGTTCCATTTCATGCAATATTTCAGGAACAATAATAGGGATTTCAATACGATCATTTTGTAATAAACATATGTTATGCAATATACAGCAAGTAATTATATAATGAGGAATTAAATTAGTTCTTGTCATAGGTAATTTATCTAATAAATATCGCCATCGTCCTTTCAATAGTCCTATTGATCTTTCTACAGTTATTCGAGCAGATGATAAGCAATGATTAAATTTTTTTTGTTCTCTAGTTAAGTGATCATTATCATGGAATGGCACCATAACATTTTTTTTGGATATTGTATGCTGCATCGCCTAATAAATGGCTATTGTCGGGAAAATACTCTGGAGTACAATATTGTTGTACTCCGGAATAAAGAAACACGCGCATATCATGGACACATCCTGGCATTCCAGCAAATACATGAATAAAAGACAAATCACTTTTACATATTACCTAAAAAGAACAATTAATTGTATAATTAGTTAATTAAAAAAATTTATTAAAATGTATAATATATTATATTAACTATCTCTATTTATAAAAATACAACATAGGTAACATTTTTATTCTTACTTGTAACTGTACAGAAAATCTGCCTTTTCTGTTTATATAACTATTGCCATCTTCTTTCGGTCGAGGAATATTTATATGCGTTCCATCAATAATGCCAAGAACTTTAGGAAAGTCATATAGTCTTTGAATGTTTGTCCAAGTATTTTCAGCTTCTTCATAGGTAGGCCATCTAATAAATTGATTTCGAATACTATATATTGCTCTAACTACTCTCTTCACACTAAACCAAGCAGTTGATTTGGACACATCAAATCGTTCACTTATGGAGCGATATGAATCTGGTGTTGCTAAGACATAAATAGTAATTAATAGTTGTTTTGTAACATCAATTTGTTCTCTTCCTTTGAATAGAATATTGTTTAATTTTGGTCCAATCAAATATAGTAAAAAATTAAAAGTATTACGTTCCATTCTATAATAAAAAATATATACTATTATTAACACAAATAATATAAATAATATAAATAATATAAATAATTTATATGCAATATTTCTTATGTACAAATATAGTGTATATATACTAACCTAAAATGTGATTTAAATTCGATATCTGTGTATAGTGCAACAATATGCTCCAAATAATTTTTTATTTTTGGAACTCTTCTATTATTTCTATTTCTATTATTATTTATTATAATATTTAATAATTCTTCATTGTCATCACTGTCACTCGAAGAAGCACTAGTGGAAGATTCGAAAAGAATATTGTCAAGTAAAATATATTTTTCCATAATTACTGCCTTTTATTATTAGTCTGAATAACTAATTAAACATACAATTTCTTAAAATTAAATATGTAATGAAAATTATTTTTCAGACTTGACGTTATTACATCTGACTTTTACTGGCTTTAAGCCTTGTGTCCACGATACTAGAACTCGGTCCGAGATCTCGGACTGAGGGAAAGTTACTAGAACTCGGATCATGTACACACTGAATTTGGATGCAAAACTCGAATAAGAAGCTCAAACGAAAAAATGCGTTGCGTCCCATTTTTCGGAACGAGTTATTGCGAGTTATTAGATTTTACTAGTTTCTTTTGCTATCTGTCAAGACAAAATATAAGATACTTATAGTGATACGAGATACTGTGAACAATATAAATAATATTTTAGTAAGTAATTATAGAATTGAAAAAATAAGAGAAATATAATTCTTAAATAAAATAAATTAATAAAATTAATAATTAATAAGATTTACATAAGTAGTTATTATTAGTTTTAATGCAGATTAGATTAGACATTAAAAATATATTATAACCTATATATACATATTATTTTTCAAGAAAAGTATAATATATAAAATTGATTTTCAGAAAAAACTTCTTTTATAATAAAAAATGGATAATAAGGAAAATGTTAAAATTTTATTAATGTTATATCAACAACATTCTTGTTTATATGTTACAAAAAGTGTTGATTATCATAATCGTATGAAACGAGATCAAGCTTTACAGATAATCTGTAATCAGTACAAAGAATTAACAAGACCACTAACAACCACTAACAATTGAAATTGCAAAAAAAAAATTAATAATTTAAGATCACAATATCTGGACCATCTAAATAAAATAAAACATTCGAAATCAAGCGGTGCATCACTTGATGATATCTATAAACCAACTTGGCAATATAACATAGAAAATCATCGTAAAGAATCGTAACTCGATTACAACGCTAACTATATTCAGCCAAGTATAAATATTATTGTTCAAGGACTTGGACCGAGATCTCGGATTGAGTTCTAGCATCGTTGACACAAGGCTTTACTGGCAGCAGAAACGAAACGCAGCACCAAGATCTATAGAAAGAAGGTTACCTTATGCGCAAAGAGGGACGAGGGGCAAGAGGGGCTAATGCTGTGCGGGGCGAGCGGCAAGAGGGGCAAATGCTGAGCGGGGCGAGCGGCAAGAGGGGCAATGATGATCTCATCGTCAAACAGTAGTTGTCTCTCTCGCACGCTTTAGTGTTTTCTCTCTTGCTCCTTTAATATAGAAATGCTTTGAGTTTTTATCGAAAAAATACTTTTATCTTGTAAAATATTGATAGCACTGGAAATTGCGTAATAAAAATTGAAAAGTAAATTAGAAAGGAGATATAAATTACATATATTGCAAATTATAGCGCTAGATATTTAACGTTTATAATGTTAAATATCGCTGCAACAGATGCATTTGTAATACAAATTGCTTTGTACTCGTATTTAGACTGTAATATTAATGAAAATAAAATATAATTTGGAGATATACACAAAAAACATCATTTGTAAAGTAGTAAAATAAAAGAAAAAATAGTACATATTTAAAAATTATTTTTAAAATAATATTTACTGTTTATATGCATTATTTACAAAAGAAATACTATAAAGAAATTAATTTTTTATATTTAATTGTGAAAACCTCAAAAATTGTTAAAAAATTGTAACTGAAATTCATAAATGTAAGTACAATTCTAGGATAATATAAAAAGCATCATACACAAATTTATTATGATACAAATTTAAATAATGAAATTGTAATATATGTTTCAACATTGCAAATGTGAATATTTATATGATAAAATTTACAAAGTGTTAACAATTTTCAAATATTTGCTAATAAAATATTATTGAAATGTTTCTGTTGAAATCTTAAAATAATTTTTTTAAACAAATATGATGGGGTATATATTAGGGATCATTAAATATGCGGCAACATTGTGATTATAAAATTTTATAAGTATCTATAATAAAAATTAAGTATAATAAATATAATAAGTATATAAGTATAATAATAAAATTTTTATAAGTATCTATAATAATAAAAATACATATATGTTGTATTAATCTGTTAATATAAAGAAATTTATTTGCGTTAAATTAATTAATAATTTTCTGAAATAAATGTTAGGATGTTATTACTATATAATTATTATCAATAAAACTACCACTATTCTTGAACTTACTGTCGATATTCCAACATATCATTTAAAAAATTCATTACATTGTAGTGACGAAAGGACGGTTTCATTTCATATTTTTTTGATATACCAGCCGCACCACTTTTTTGCACAATACTTTGTTTTTTTTTAAATATATTTCTTGCTTTCCTATAACAATCTTTTAAATAGGTCTATCGTTTTTCCGCTTCAGTAGCGGTATATAAACCTACAACACATAATGTAATTAAAAAATATATTTAAATGTGTAATACTTGTTTTATATATACATATGTGTGCGTGTGTGTTTGCTTATATACAGAAAACCTTGCAAATAAATATACAGGGTGTCTGGCAATAATCGCCCCACCGGTCATATACAGGTAGAGGAGGTCAAATCGAGTAGAAAAGTCCTTTACCATTTTTTAATTTTCATAATAAGTACTGAGTAATTAACGAAAAAAGATCGGCGAATCCGCGCGAGTAAAGCGCGCGCGGTGAGAAGGACGTCCCACTGCTACGCGATCACTAGGACACAAGGATCTAGCGTTACGCGCCGCTCGTATGTTGCCATTGTCATTTGTAGAGCGCTCCTCCCAACGCTTCATCGCGCGCCTAGTGATTGCGTAGCAGTGGGACGTCCTTCTCACCGCGCGCGCTTTACTCGCGCGGATTCGCCGATCTTTTTTCGTTAATTACTCAATACTTATTATGAAAATTAAAAAATGGTAAAGGACTTTTCTACTCGATTTGACCTCCTCTACCTGTATATGACCGGTGGGGCGATTATTGCCAGACACTCTGTATATATAAGTAAATAAATATAAATAAATATATAAATAAATAAATATAAATACTACCTTTCAAACGTACGCTGACTTCTCGCCATAAGCTGTCTTTTTGTTTCCTTCCTCGCTCTTTCACCGGTATGCGAAAATCATATAATGCTGGTCTTTCTTTTACTGCACTTATTAAATCTTCATCTAGTTTATCGATATCAATGTGTTCCTCAAGATTTTCATCAATATTTTCTTTCTCGTAGGTACTTTCTTCAATAGTGCTATTTCCACCAGTCTCATTCTCTACATGCCAATTAATTAAATTAATGACAGTTCTTAATTAATTAAATGAATGACAGTTCTTAAAAAATAAATAATAGTTTGTTGAATATATTGCCTCTTTTGTAGGCACAAATATACGTACCATTTCTAAAAAGATTTTTATCCTTATCCATTAATAATTCTTTACACTTTCCAAAGCAACCATGTGAAATCTGTCCACTTTTATCACGCCAAATAATCCAGCCACAATATCCACATTTGAATTTCTCCTAATCAATAAAATATATTACATACAATTGTATCTGTTTTTTAAATTTCTATTATATATTATAAGAACAACTTAACCTAATCTATTTTATGAGTTTCATGTTAAATAATTGAATTTATGTGAAAACATATATAGTGTTTTAATATATATATTTTATTTTTATATAATAATAACGTACCGATGACGACATTGCTTTTTATTTCCTTCCAACAGCTTCCAAAATGCACGTACGTTGCAAAACGAATAAACAAACGGACACTTCGCGAATTTTTCATGTCGATAGGTTAGAAATTTTTCCGTTCCGTAACAGTTCCGTGCCAT
This sequence comes from Linepithema humile, assembly GCF_040581485.1. Classification (NCBI taxonomy): domain Eukaryota; kingdom Metazoa; phylum Arthropoda; class Insecta; order Hymenoptera; family Formicidae; genus Linepithema; species Linepithema humile. The sequence continues at coordinate 11,272,447 of NC_090131.1, forward strand.
GGGGAACCCAGTGGTTAAAAAGCGGAACGGAATTGAAACGGAATCATTCTGATTGGCTACTTTCCATCTAGTTTCTTTTCGTCCCAATCAACAAAGAAATGGTGATTAAGAGATATTCCAATGCTGGTAATAGTTCGACTTTTTCATATCAAGATTTCAAAAAGTAGGGGGTAAGAGCTCAGGCGACATCAGAATCAGAGGTATCTCTAGTATCAAGTTTTATAGAAATCTGTCAATTTCCTAAATTTTCAATATTTTTGATTTTCATATTAGATCTGACATTTTTAGTTTTCGAAATCCGACTTAAGATTTGTATTTAGCTGGCCGTAAAACTCTGTTCAAATTTTATAAAACTCTCTTACTTTTAAAAATTTTTCAAATTCTTAATTGCCATATTAGATCCGCCATTTTGAGTTTTCGAAATGCGACTTCAGATTCGTTATTAGCAACCCGAAAAAGTCCCTGATACCAAGTATTATAAAAATTCGTTAATTTCTAACAATTTTCAAAATGTTTTGGTGGCCATATTAAATCCGCCATTTTGTATTTTCGAAAAATAACTTTAGACTCGTATACAGTAACCCGAAAAACCTTTTGATACCAAGTTTTATAAAAATCAGTTAATTTCTTAAATTTTTTAAATTTTTGGCGGCCTATTGGATCCGCCATTTTAGTTTAGACTTATGTGACAGTGCACAGATAAACAGAGTACTCGAAAGTGTTAATTGGAAGAGAAAAACGTCGAATGAATAATCGCTACACTTGAATAATTACCGTTTTTATTATTTTTTTTTGGTTTTCTGAAATTTTAAGTATGATCTAATTGAATTTGATAATTTTGCCACGCGCCATTGGAAAGCTTACATTTTTCTGTAAATTTTAAGGTTTTTTCAAAAATTTTTAGATCAAATAGAAAATGGGCAGCATGGGTGTAAAGTTGAGAAAGAATGCCCCATATATATATATATATATATATATATATACATATATAGGGTGTTGCATATACATATTGAGCAATACGACGGGTTGCACGGCATACTTTGCAGGGATAGGCGTAGTTCAATGGGTAATGACAGCATATATATGTACCATCATGACTTATTGATTGAATTGATTGCGCGCATTTTTACTAATTTTGAGTTTACAGCGTTTCAATTATGACGGACTTGAATAATCGTTGCGATTATTATTGGAGAAGCTAAAACACATTAAAGATGAAAAATTAAATTTTAGAAAGTTAACACGTTAAAAGAATCAAATATGATACAACAAAATTTCTTTCTTTACCGCTCTATCAAAATTTACAATGCTAACAGTAAAAATGCGCGCGATCAATTCGATGAATAAGTTATGATGCTACGTATATATGCTGTCATTACCCACTGAACCGCGCCTATTGCTGCAAAGTATGCCGCGCAACCCGTCGTACTGCCCAATATGTATATGCAACACCCTGTATATTAGTATCATATTCATGTATAAATAATAGATGTGTATGGTACGCACGTGCGCGCGCGCACGCACACATCTATTACTTATACTTGTGGTCTGACATATATAATGCCAGACATGATGTTTAAATGTTTAAAATATCATGTCTGCAACAGACATGATTTCCTAAACATTTAAAAATGTGATCTGATATACATGATACCAGATATAATGTTTAAATGATTAAAATATCATGTCTGTTACAGACGTAATATCCTAAACATTTAAAAGTATGGTCTGATATACATGATACCAGACATGATGTTCAAATGTATAAGGTATCATGCCTGTAACAAGCATGATATTCTATACATCTGAAAGTGAACAAAGCAAATATTAGCAATGAGCAATGCAATAATAAATTTTATTTTAAACATTATTATTGCATATCAGTAGATATACTAGGGGGGGGTTCTAACCCAGGAGCAATAAGGGGGGTGCGGGTGAAGAGGGAAAGAGTTTGAGGGGAAGGGGGTAATTTTGGAGGAGAGGGGGTAATGACGTCATCGTTTTGGAGTGGAGGGGGTCGTTTTGGAGGAGAGGGGGTAATGTTTTCTTAGAATTGGAGGGGGTAATGTTTGGTATCAGATTACAGGGAGGGTATCAAGTTACACAAAAGCGGTAATTATTTTTCTTAGAATTGGAGGGGGTAATGTTTGGTATCAGATTACTCATCGCTATTTTTAGAACAAAGGTTCTTAGGCAGTGCTATTTTTAGAACACAGGCCCTTAGGCAGCATTTGGGCGCCGTCATCGCTATTTTTAGAACAAAGGCTCTTAGGCAGCATTTGGGCGCCGTTTCTTAGAATTGGAGAGGGTAATGTTTGGTATCAGATTACAGGGGTTACACAAAGGCGATAATTATTTTTCTTAGAATTGGAGGGGGTAATAGAATTGGTATCAGAAGGCGTCATCGCTATTTTTAGAACAAAAGTCCTTAGCAACAGCCCGACAAAAACAGTACGTGAAATCCACGTTACTACTATGTGGATGAATATCGTGGATTCCACATGGATGTTCGAGTGGATGATCTATTCACAAACGGTACTAGAATCCACGTGGATATGATAATCAATTTAACATGGAAATCCATATAAAAATTCGACGAATTTTCTAGACATATCCTCGTAATATCCACATGAATTCTTGTTTTATAATCGAATGAATTTTATACTAAAAATAAAGGGAAACATGTAAATTGCATAGTGTTTATTTTTAAAACATTACAATATTACAAAAAAATATATGGCATATGAAATGTATACATATATAAAATAATAAAAGAAAGAACATATACTAAGTCATTCTAATATATGTACGTGCGTACATAAAATACAGAACAAATATGTAAGATGTAATTAAAGAACAAATATTAATTACATACATATGCATATAAATGAAAAGAAAAAATAAAAGCAAAAATACAGCAGTTTTAGATTCTAGTCACTTTCATTGCCTTCTGTTTGCTCATTTTGTTGTTTTCTTAATCTAAGCTCTTCATTTTCAAGACGCTTTTTTGCATCTTTTAACCAGTTCGCAATATGGGAGTCTGTAGTTTTTCTATTATACACAAAATGGAGACCTCTATCTTTTCTTTTTTGTGAATGCCTCTTTAAAGCAGCTGCAAACAAAACAGTATCATATATAATTGAATATATTCTTAACGTAAATATGTTAGGTAATGCAATATATTCTTGATGTAACTATAAAATTTAGATTGATTATAGAGATTAATCCATATATTTATATAATATTAATAATATATAAATCTTACCAATGACAAGACCATAAGATATTGTATCTTGAAATTTCTTTTTCTGAATTTTTGCTTCTTCTCTATTTGTTCCTTTTGAATTAAAATTTACTGCGACTTTGTTTGTCATCAGCTTGCGCATAATGCAATACACCGAACCTTTTAAATCTTCTCTGCCATGCTCTACTAATAATCGAATCTGTAAAACATGATAATATATACATAAAAGCAACTACTATAAATAATATTTTTAAAATAAGGAAGAGAAAAAATATTTGTTTACCATTATTAATTTTTTTCTTCATTTAAATTGAAATCTTCCCAATTGTAGAATTCCTCCATGGAAGTTAATGGAAGACTTGGAATTCCGATAAAATTTTCACCAATTTCTTCAGGATAACGTTGCAGCATAAATTTTTATAACTGTAACATGGAGCTTATCAATACGACTTCTCAAATCATTTATAGCAGCCATTATAGTCCTTTCGTTGAAACCGGCTATTTTGTAAAAAAAATTTATTATTATTACAATTTATATATATATAAAGAAAATGTATTTCTTTAATTCAGATCTTACCGCGCTTTAGGAGCGTCGGTAAGGCGGATTATCGGGCTCGACTGACAATGAGCATATAGAGAAAGGTTAGGCTAAGCACGAGACAGAGGAGAAAAGCTTTGCCACGACAGATAGATAGATAGAAATCGCAGATTGATAGATAAACTATTGATAGAAAGTGGTAAAGAGGGAAGTGACCATTAAAGTAGAAACCTTAATTGTCGTTTCTCTATTTACAGGTAAGGGGAGAGCGAATAGCTGTGTAATTAGGTTGTAAATATAATGTAAGCTATAGAATAAACTCTATTTACAGAGCAACACGTGGTTGACTTGATGGTTATTCTTCCTTAAGATACAAAATCCATTATAAAACGACAATTTTACTCTACAATAAGGGTTAAAACTCATTATCATGGATAAGTTGCAATTCGAATTCACGGCAAAACCAGCCGCAGACGGAAAATCAAACGTCTTGTGCATAACCTCAATAACGACTACTGAAGGCAGAACGTTTGAAATACCAAACGAATTGCAACAAGCCTCATTACACATAGAGTTATGTAAAACAAAGACATTTGCAAAAGTGAAAAATACAATAAGAAAAAGACATCAAAAAAGAAATGTGTGGATTGAAATGTCAGAAGGCCTACGTGATACATATAGGATGTTTTCCAACTAAAACACGCTAAATTGCACTGTGTTACACCGTGTGAAACTTTTGTTGGAACGATAAAGTGTAAATCTAATTTCTGAAAATCTCAGTAGAGGGCATTATAATTCTCCATTTTTATTACTAGGAGGGATTGACATTATTGTAATTATTGTAACAACGAAATTAGAAGAGATTGACATTATTGTAATAACAAAAAATTATTGTAATTAATTTTTATAGTTAACCAAATTTTGAATAAGGATATATTTTGATTAAATTTTGTTTTAATTTTACTTTTATGTGAATTGCAGATAATGAATCGTAAGGTTATATTTACTTTGACTGAAACTGCTGAGATAAGTAGTGATAGTGATACTTCAATAAGCAGTAATGTTAGCAAAATGATCCAATGAAGCAATTGCGTTGTTACAATGTTTGCACGTGAATTCTGAAAAATATAATAAAATATGTAACAAATGTTTTATTGATAATAATAAGTAATAAAATTTGTATTGCATATTTTTTATTGTATTTTTTAATGTTTTATTTTACCATTAACTTCCAAAATATGATCCATTGAGATTAAATCTATAGAGATAGAGCTTCACAATTTGCAATCTTGTACTCTCGCTCTCTTGTATCGTTGTATTATTACATTTATAGGTTATGATCAAAAGTATTACCATCATTTAAAATTATAAGATTTCTTAAAATGTTGGTAACACTGGGACATTTTATACGCTTGTATTTCATGGACATAGGAATATAGGGACGGAGCGTAAACTTGGTTGATAGACGAGGGGAGTGAAGCCAAAATGCGGGGGGGGGTCCGCCATGATACTGTGCCTGAATCTGATTGGTTATCGTTATACGTATGCTGTTGTTATTATACACTAGGTAATGCATTTCGTCTAAGTCGAGTTATCAAACATGTTCTGTCAAAGAATTTCTCTTCAAAGTGGACAGAGCAAATACGAGCTGTACTTGGGATAGATGATGAATTTATTTCCAAAATATCTAACCACAATGTACGAGTTTTAGGATCTTTGGGAAAACTAAGAAAAAAAAAAACAATATTTTTAACAAACTCTTATACTCTTAAAATAAAATATATAATATTATTTTAAACATATAATATTAACTTTAATATGAATAAATAATTTTAATACCTGTGAAATGTTATTTTTACATTATTTCTGCTATTACTTTGTTTCCAATTTTGATAGTCGGATCTATTTTTACAAGACTGTACAAAACACTGCACCATTTTTTATATTCACAAAATATATTTAAAATAACAATTTTAATTAATGTTTTTTCTTGATATAACTTTAAATGCTCATTATATCTGCCCAAATTGCATAATATTTTTGCGTCGAATAATGACCAATTGCACTTGCGTCAAATAGTAGCCAATCAAAAATGTGCACAGTTTATCTCGTCCCCTTCCTTCAGTGATTTTCCTCTTGCGACGTTACACTCCGACCCTATATTCCTATGTCCATGCACACTGGAAGTCGCACGATACTTACATCGCGCTTGCGCAAACTAATAGCCAATCAAATTTAGGCACACTTTACCTCGTCGCACCGTCCCGCAGTAGCTTCCCCCCCGCAACGATATGCTCGGTCCCTATATTCCTATGTCTATGTTGTACTTAGCTTTTTATTGTGTCGAGCAATGTAACATGGTGTCACTGTTGGAATAGTTCGTGTTGAACACAGTGTCATACTGTGTCATCTGTGTAACTTGTTGGAAAACACCCATATAGACGAATCGGGGAACATGCAATTTTCTGATTACTTTTTAGAAGTTACAGATACGAAAACAGATACGACAGAAACGACTGCGGATGAAACTCTGAAACAAATATTAATGAAACTGGTCGAAAAAGACTCTAACAAACATCAAAATCTGAAAAAAATTTCAGAAAAATTCACCATTAAAAAACATACAACTAAGAATGCTAATGCGAACCAGTGGATTGATACCTTTGAAGAAGAATGTAAACGATTTGGCATCACAGAAGATAGAAAAAAAATTGAAACACTCAGACATTTATTAGACAAGAACAGCCTGGATTGGTATAGTTCCATGATGTTAAAAATTACAATTAACGCGGACTGGAATACATGGAAAAACAAATGTTGTGAAACTTATGTAAATAAGGGATGGAACCTAATTACATATGCACTATTATTTAAATACATTGAAGGTTCCTTGTTAGATTATGCCATAAAAAAGGAAAGACTCTTGTTAGAGATAAGAAAATCAATAGATACGGGAACCCTAATCGATTTAATCGCAGCGGGCCTACCAAATTACATATTACACAAAATTGAAAGAGAGAGTTTAAAGGAAATCGAAGACTTGTTCAATGAACTAAATAAACATGAATATTTGAGAAAAAGAAATAACCTCAAAAAAGAAAAAGATACAAGTTTTAGATACAAAGAAAAAACTAATTCGAAACAACCATGCAAAATCTGTAAGCAACTAAATAAAGGAGATCGGTATCACTCGGAAGATACATGTTGGTTCAAATCAAAAGAGAAGAACAACGAAAGAGGACACCCAAATACACAGGTAAATAATTCCGTAATAGAGGCAGAGCTGATTAGCGAATCCCAGCAAAAAAACGAATAAGCACACCATTAATTAAAGTCGAACTAGTACTCAATGACACATTGAAAATAAAGGGGATATACGACTCTGGTTTAAATGTCTCTTTGATAAATTCAAAAATAACGAAATTAAAGAGTGAGGAAAAAAACTATAGCAATACTGAATTACAAACAATTAATGGTGTGAAAAAAACTAAAGGAATGATAGCTATAAAAATCAAAATTTTCGAAATTGAAAAAGAAATGTATGTACACGTGATAGACGAGGAAAACTTTAGTTATGACTTTCTAATAGGACTAGATATAATAGAACAGTTTAAACTAATACAAAATGAAGACCTGAAAATCACACAAGCTATACCAAATTTACAAAAAGAAAAAAGAGCTTTAGGAAAAGAAGAAGATAATATTGGTGCAAACTTACTAAATTTTAACGAGCATATAAATGAGATAGATTGTGAAATAAAAATAGATGATCATCTAAACTCTCAGCAAAGAGACGAATTAGAAATATTAATAAATAACTACAGATCAATATTCGCAAAGGACAAATACGACGTAGGTACGGTGAAAGATCACGAAGCCCATATCGACCTATTGGTCGATAAATATTGCAGCAAAAGACCATACAAATGTGGCATTGAGGACAAGAAAGAAATAGAAGAGCAAATTTCAAAACTTTTACAGGAACATCTAATAGAGGATTCATACAGTCCATTTGCGGCCCCTGTAATTCTCGCATTCAAGAGAGATGAAAACAAGAAATCAAGGTTATGCATAGACTTTAGAGATTTAAACAAAATTGTAGTACCACAAGCCCAACCGTTTCCTCTGATCGACGACCTAATAATACAAACAACAGACTGCTCAAAGTTTTCAACATTAGATATAAATTCCGCATTTTGGTGCATTCCATTACGAATTGAAGACAGGAAGAAAACCGGATTCATAACACAAAATGGACACTACCAATGGACGTGCCTCCCTTTCAGTCTAAAAACCTCGCCGGCAATATTCCAAAGGATAATAAGCAATATTTTAAGAAAGCACAACCTAACAGAATTCGCAGTAAGTTTTATAGATGATATACTCATATTCTCTAAAAATTTTGCTGAACACATTAAACATTTAACGCTAGTATTGGAAGCATTATCAAAAGAAGGTTTTAGACTAAAATTCATAAAATGTAAGTTCGCTTCAAAATCAGTAAAATATCTAGGACACATAATTATAAACAACACGGTCAGCCCATTAAATGATAATTTGATATCAATTAAGAACTTCCTTACTCCAAAAACAAAACAAAATATTAGACAGTTTTTAGGAAAGATAAACTTCTACCATAAGTACATTCCGAATAGAACAATAATACTAGACCCTCTGTACAAGTTACTAAGAAAAAACCAAGAATTCATGTGGTCAAAAGAATGCCAAAAATCATTTGATAAGGTTAAAAACCTATTATGTTCCAAACCAATTTTAGAAATATTCGATCACAAACGTCCAATAAAAATCTACACAGATGCATCGTTACAAGGAATTGAAGCAGTTTTAAAACAAACTTAAGATAAGGGTGAAGAGAAACCAGTGGCTTATTTTTCAAAAAAATTAAACGAACTCCAAAAACGAAAAAAAGCAATATATCTGGAATGTTTAGCGATAAAAAAAGCCATAAAATACTGGCATTTCTGGCTAATTGGAAAATCATTTAAAGTATACTGCGACCACAAACCATTGAAGAATTTAAACATAAAATCCAGGACAGATGAGGAGCTAGGGGAACTAACTTATTTCCTATCACAATACGATTTCCAAATAATATACAATCCAGGAGAAAATAACCTAGAAGCTGACGCTCTAAGTCGAAACCCAGTACTAGAATCAGATACCAATAATGAAAAGAGACTACAAGTAGTCAATCTAATAGATCTAAAAGATATTATGTTAGATCAAGACAAGAACGAAGAAATACATAAAAACAGAGGGAAATTAATCACAAAACAAAATGTACATTATAAGAAAATAAATAAAAAAGAGAAGATAATTTTATCAGAACCATTCAGTATAGAGCTTATAAAAAAATTACATACGAAAATGTGTCATTTAGAAATAAACCAAATGGTAAAAAAAATTAGCCCATTCTATACCGCAAAGAACTTAACAAAAAACATAAAACAAACATGCAAAAACTGCGCAATATGCATAAAGAACAAATCAAGAGGACAAGCTAAATATAGCTTCATGTCCCAATTGAGACCAGCGAAGAAACCATTTGAAATAACCTTGATAGATACAATTGGAGGTTTTGGAGGAGCGCGATCAACAAAAAAATACCTACATTTATTGGTGGACCACTTCACTAGGTACGCTTACATAATAACATCAAAAACTCAAGATGCTACTAATTTTATCAAATTGGTAAAAAGCACTTCAGAGGTGGACAAAATAAATACAATCCTGGCAGATCAATATCCAAAAATCAATTCAAAAAAATTCAAAAAATTTTTAATGGATGAAGGCATTACTCTAATTTTTACAGCAGTAGATTCACCTTTTTCAAATGGCCTAAATGAAAGGCTAAACCAAACATTAGTAAACAAAATCAGATGTGCAATAAATGAAAACCAAAAGAAAAGAGCATGGACAACAATAGCACAACAATGCGTACAAAAATATAATGAAACCAAACACACGGTCACGGGATTTGCACCAAAATACCTACTAGACGGTACAGACACCACAACACTACCAATGGAACTGAAACAAAATGTCACAGAACATCACTGGATACAAGATCGAGAAACAGCTCTTAAAAACACTATAAAATCTCATGAATACAACAAAAAATTATTCAATGAAGATAGATTACATTACAAATTTGAAGTAGGAGACATGGTATATGTTGGAAACGGAAACAAATTAAACAGAAAAAACTTGGACGAATTAAAAACCGGACTATACAAAATTGCCGAAAAGATATCGAAGTCAATATACAGAATAGATACTGGACACAACAAAGAGGAATCCAATCTTTTCCACATAACGAAGATATTTCCTGCAGAAGCAATCAACTACGAAGAAAATACAGCATATAGTACATCTATAATAGAAGAATGTAGTTATAGTAGTAGAGAATACTGATCACATGCACGTAAACTATTGTCTTCCTTAAGGGGGGGGGGGGATATAAAGAAAATGTATTTCTTTAATTCAGATCTTACCGCGCTTTAGGAGCGTCGGTAAGGCGGATTATCGGGCTTGACTGAGCATATAGAGAAAGGTTAGGCTAAGCACGAGACAGAGGAGAAAAGCTTTGCCACGACAGATAGATAGATAGAAATCGCAGATTGATAGATAAACTATTGATAGAAAGTGGTAAAGAGAGAAGTGACCATTGAAGTAGAAACCTTAATTGTCGTTTCTCTATTTACAGGTAAGGAGAGGGCGAATAGCCGTGTAATTAGGTTGTAAATATAATGTAAGCTATAGAATAAACTCTATTTACAGAGCAACACGTGGTTGACTTAATGGTTATTCTTCCTTACGATACAAAATCCATTATATATATTTACTATGAAAAAAAGGAATGAGATATTGTAATAATTAAGAAAAAATTGTGTTTGCTATTGAAAAAACAACTCACCATTATTTTTGAAAGGTGATTTCTTATGGGTATCTGCATATGACATGCATGTATCTATAAAAGCACAATAAACAATAATTATTTAAAAATTATATATATATATATATATATATATATATATATATACAGGGTGTCAATTAAGTTCCGGGACGGCTGAATATTTTCTCATGTAAGGTATTTTTGAAAAAGGTCAAGGTCATTTCTGTAGTAATTTTCAACGAGGAATTCAACGGTGACCTTCAATTTGACTTTGAGCTTGACCTTCAAGGTCATTTCAAGGTTAAGTTAGGTTTTTTAAATAGAAACCCCTATTTTTGATTCCAAAATCTAATAGCTGGTGTCAAGAGTTTTTCAAAACACTATAATAAAGTTATTTTTCATTAAGTACTTTTCGAGTTATGAGGCTTGTAAATTACAGTATTTTGACATAAAATACAAAATATCTTGTAAAACATTCAATTTTTGGGAATTTTACCTTAATACTTTTATGCATAAAATAATGAGACGAATCAATTGGTATAAAGAAAACACATAGTTGCTTTCAAGAAAAAATATGTAGTTTGCAACATTCAACTGCATACACGTGTGGATAAAATTACATGTAGGAAGGCATGTGGGGTGTGCGTGCTTGCGCAGTAATTAATGACTCCAAACCACTTCTGCTGTGTGTGTGTGTGTGTGTGTGTGTGTGTATGTGTGTGTGTGTGTGTGTGTGCAATACCGAGGATGTAATTAACTAAGGTTGTATAGGAAGGTTTATATCAATTGTTCAAAATGTGCACCGTCAACTGTTTGACAACAGGCTATCCGATGATAAAAAGATAAAACGGCATTTTGAATGTAATTATAAGGGATAAGAGCAGCTTCCTGAAGAATCCGATTTTGTAATTCATCCAGATTTTGTTGTTTCGTTTTGTAAACTCTTTCTTTTAAATAACCCCACAGAAAGTAGTCGAGAGGTGTTAGGTCAGGCGATCCTGGAGGCCACTCGATAGCTCCTCTCCTACCTATCCATTGCTCAGGAAACATTGTGCTTAGATAATGACGGACGTTCCTTCCGTAATGCGGCGCAGCACCATCTTGTTGAAACCATGTGTCCTCAAAATTGTCCTCCACGATAGCCTGTATTGCTGGAATTATTTCATGTCTTAGCATATCCTCGTACTTCGCAGCTGTTAAATTTCCATCGATAAAAAATGGACCAATGAGGGCATTATTGAGAATGCTTGCCCACACATTTAATTTTTGCGGATATTGCGTGTGTGTTTCTTCAATCCAGTGAGGATTTGCGTCAGACCAGAATCTGCAATTGTGCTGTTGCCATTTATCTGAAATGTTGCTTCATCTGAGAAAACTATGTTTGATAGAAAGTTAGGATCCTCGTCTATTCTTTCCATCATCAACTCACAAAATTCAATGCGCCTATCAAAATCATCCTCATTTAGCTCTTGCACAAGATGGGCTTTATAGGGATAAAATTTATTATTTTTTAATATTTTAAGAATAGACTTTTGATTGATGTCATGTTGCAGAGCTACTTTACGGCTTGAATCATGCGGATTTTTGATGAAGGATTGTAAAACATTTAATGATTTTTCTGGATTTGTTGCTGACTTTGGCCTACCTAATACTGGACGATTTTTAACACTTCTAGTTTCGTTGAAACGCCTTATCGTTCTTTCAACTATAGATCTTGAAATGGCAGTATCTTCATTGCCAAATAATAAATTCAGAAGTTATTTAGGTGTCCCGATACTTTTTCCTCACTCTGTATAAGAAAGAAAAGTCAAGAAAAAAAAGCCAACAGATTATTTACAATAATAATCATGCATAATGCTAAAATATATATATAATATAATTACTTACTACAAAACTTCAAAATTTTAACATTTTTATATGTGATCCAAGTATTAGTCGGTTTCTTCTTTTTTTCTAAATAATCACTTAGTTTTGATTTGTCAGGAGGCCATTTGCACAAAGTTGCGAATGTAACTTGTTTGCCATCTTTTGCATGCATCTTTATATTTTTTAACCATGCAGTACAAGCTGGCACTGCATAAACATTTGATTCGACTTTATCATGTACAGGTAACTCTAGTACAACATACTGCAATAAAATACAATATTTCCTTTTATTACCTCTTTCTCTCTCGTACATTATTTTTGTTTATCAACTTACCGGCTTATCCGCTTCTACTTGTATATCTATCTCACTCATGATAAATGGATAATAAAAATAGTAGAAACAAAATACGAAGAATAATATACTAAATTGCACTACAATTGCACTCTTCTACTAATAATAAGATTTCCGCTATCTCGTCCCTGCTCAATCTTTGTCAGCCATTATAGCATCCCACACAACACGAAGTCGACTTTAAGTCGATTATAAGTCGACAGAAGAAGTCAACTGTCGACTTTAAAGTCAGCCTGAATGTTGACTTTTAGTCGACTTATAGTCGACAAATGTCCCAACTATAGTCGGCTTCAAGTCATCCATCAGAGTCGACTTTATGCCGATTGTATGTCGACTTTATGCCTACTTTATGTCTGACGGTAAGTCATCTTTTAGTCAACTTTGCGTCAATATAATTTCCCAATCAATAGAAATTCAAAATTACACAATAAGTCAACTATTTTATAGTTAATCCCTTAAATATTGAGGTTCAATATTAAATTGACCAGTACAAAATATTGACCAATTTAGTATTGACCAGTACAAATTAATAAAGTACTGGCCAATTTAATATTCAGCCTCAATACTTAATTTCTGTAAGGGATTAACCAAAAAATAGTCGATTTATTGTGTAATTTTGAATGAATTGAATGTCATACATTTGGGTAATCTTATTAATAATGATAACTTATCACCGAATAAATTCATATTTAAGTTGTAAGCCATAAGTTCAAATGGTGTGACAATTTAACCATGTAATAATTGCCTTATTTGATAAATTTAAGTCATCTGTTAACTGGGTTAGCAGGAAAGGAATAAGGAAAGCAAAGGATGTACAATAAATAAGAAACAATATATATATATATATATATATATATATATATATTTATTTTTTTCATAATAATGCCCTTATTCTGTCGCCAGCTCGTCGCAACCATTCCTTGATGCAGTTCTCAATTTCGGAAACCGTCGCTTTTTCTGTCTTGTATATAGTTTCTACAAATAGCATAACAAAATAAAATCTATCAGCAATGTTATGTCAATTGTTTATGTGCGTGCGTAAATATGCGTGTACTTGCATGTGATATGTTCAGTACATTTTCCAATATTGAAAAAACACGTATTTACTGTTTCAAAAAAAATCCATATTACTGGATATAAGTATATATATAAATATACTCATTGTCTCTTTTTATGTGCATTGTTTAGAATTGGAAAATGTTTAATAAATTGCAAAAAAAAATAAATACCAATGATCGCGTCAGAAAGTTTCGTTTGTTTTAAAGATAATGTTTTTCTCTGTCCCGTCCAGGTATATAATTCGGCAACTTCATATCCAATAGTTTCGGACAGAACATTCCTGACCTGTTTGGGCATAGTTTCTCCGCCCACTTGTGACATTTTTTTAATCTGTAACAAATGTATTTTAAACAATATCATATGTGGCGGCTCACCGCCACACCGCTACACTGACGCGGCATAATACACCGCGGCGCCGCTACGCGCCGCAGGCCTTCTGCCGAGTTACGAGCTTGCGAATACACCGCCAGGTTGCGCAGGCGGTGAAAAGCTTTCTCGCGATCAAGCATCGATCGAAGCGGTATAAAAGAGCTGCTCTGCAGATTTTTCTTCACTCACTCGCTTCAAGGCGAGCTCTCTACAGGGCCCTTAATCTGAGTCTTACTCTGCTTTAGCAGAACTTAACCAGAGGCAATTTGTCTCGCCTTTTTCTCACGTTGCCTCGCAAGGCACGTAAAAGAAAAACAGAGTTCCAGCATCGGCCGCACACTTCAACCAAGCGGCCCGCTGACTCAGCAGTACCGCCGTCACCTCCTCAGACTCTAGCGTGGAAGCTAATTCCCCTAGAGTTCTGCGTCTGGTTGACTCGGCCACCAAGGGACACTCTCGTACCAGGCAACATCCGAATTCGGAGATCTCTCTCTCCTCGGTACACAGAGCATTCTGTTACGCCGAGAGCCGAGACGGTTGCAGCTACAGGCACACCGGAAACTCGTTTCGTGGCCATCCAGACTTCGCCGCCTAAAGTTTGCTCGGAGAGCAGTTGTCAGACGGAAGACCATTTTCCGAACGGAGTTCCTCCAACACCGGGAAAGGGGCTACAACGAGCCAACTCGATTGAACCGTCTTTTTTAGGACCCGTTCAGTATATAAAGACGCGGCCGGTAATATCTTACCGCGCCCGTCAATTTTTCTTTTGATTCTCGGTCTTACACATTTACCGAGAAAGCGCCTCTGGCGCAATCAATTAATTTAAACAGAATACAACACTTGTACATATATTCATTCTCTAACGAGGAAAATAAAATAATATTTTCTAACGAAATTAGTTCTCAAAATCTTTAGCCAAATCGAACACATCCTTTGGGCAATACGCCCATATCATATATGCACGTATGTACTGTTATTTGACGTTGTCCAGACGCAAAAGTCGCTTCATCTTTTAAAAGATAAATTTAGTTGACGGGTTCAATTAATTATAGTTACTTATACAATTTAATGATAATTGAAGATTTTCTTGCCGCATATTTCATGGTTTGAAGCGTGGCTACAGAGTAATATAATCTCTGTTCAGTCAAAGGCGCGTGGAATGGTTTCGAAGCCATCCACATGTCTCCGACGAAACAGCAAAAAATTTGAATTTTAATCTTTTTAAAATAAAAAAAAATATTATTATTATTATTTATACAATTAACTATAAAATTTCTTATGATGGACGAAGCGAGATTTTCATATGTACTTATCCATAAGTTGTAAATAACAATATACTCACAAATTGTCGCCGAACATTAGCTTCATTCAACTGCTCGTTGAAGGTCTCAAGTTGCTCCACAGTAGTGAGAGGGAAATTAGGCAATAGAGAAAATGCGTCCTCTTGTACTTCTACTGTATTTTCTTTATTATTTTCCAATAAATGTAAATGCGGTTTAGCTTCCTTTGAATTTTTGAAAACGTTTCCAAAGTTCCTCGCCGGCATTTTTCTGAGAAACAAAAATAACAAGCTTCCAAATATTAACTATTACAATAAAAAACGCGATTCAAATAATAGTGACCGCCACATGCACCGAATACCACCGCTGCACCGAAGCGGTATAATACACCGCGGCGCCGCTACGCGCAGCAGGCCCTCAGCCAAGATCTAAACCTATGGCTACACCACGAGGTAGCGCAGGCGGTGTAAGGCTTTCTCGCGATCGAGAATCGATCAGCTCACTATAAAAGAGCGTCGACTCGATCTGCTACTTCACTCACTCGCTTCGAGGCGAGCTCTTCACTAGGACTCTTAAGCTGAGTAATAGCTCTCTTTTAGTAGAGCGTAACCAGCGACTAGTTTCATACCTTTCTCACAGTGCCTAGGAAGGTACGGCAGAAAGAAACTAAGTCCCAGCATCGGCCAGCTGCAACTTCAGCATCGCCGTCGCCTCCACAGACTCTAGCTTGGAAATTAATTCCTTTAAAGTTCTGTGTCCGGTTGACTCGGCCGCCACGGGGCACTCTAGTATCTGGGGACATTCGTATTCGGAGACCTCTCTCTCCTCGGTTTGCAGAACGCTCTGCAGCGCCGAGAGCCGAGACGGTCGCAGCGCTAGGCACGACAGAGACTCGCTCCATCGCAATCCAAACTTTGCCGCCTAGGGCGTGCTCGGAGAGCAGTTGTAATTCCGAAAACCACTTTCCGAACGGAGTTCCTCCAACGCCAGGAAAAGCGTTACAGCGAGCTCCATCAATCGAACCGTCCCTCTTAGGACCGGTTCAATAAATTAAGACGAGGCCGATAATATCTTACTGCGCCCGTCAATTTTTATTCTAAAACTCACGACCTTACACATTGCCGTGAGCGCGCCTTTGGCGCCTTAAACGCTCAAGCATAACTGTACATACAATCTCTCTGACAAAGAAATAAAATATTGTTGCGTCCGCGGACTGGTATTTCACGCACAACAACAAAACTCACGAAATCAAGCAACACAACACAACACTTCGAATAAACAGAGAACACTTTAATAAACAACACAGAACTTTACAATAAGAAACCGGAAATATAATTTAAAGACCGGAGCTGTCGTATACGTCCGCCCGAGCAGACAGCTATCTCAGATCTGACATATGACAGTTTGTTTATAACTGTCATAGAGACCCTTTAAACTGTTAATCAATATTCGTTGTCTTGACAACGAATATAAGAAAGATTATTAATAAATGCCATTTGGCTTCAACTCTCTAATGACCGATCGATATTATCGATCGGTCCGTCAGCTGTAATACACACAGCATCAGCGGCGAAATAGTACGGGCGCAACAATATATTTTTGTTAAATTGACTCTATCTTTTCTCACCAGTTCGAACACACTCAAACGCACGTAGCAATACACTATACAGTTAAAATTGGATTAGACAATCGCATTAACTTCCTTGACGTAACTTTGATCTTGGAAAATAACAGAATCATATTTGACTGGTTTCAAAAACTTACTTCTTCAAGAAGATATTTAAATTACCATTCCCACCATCCTATTTCGCACAAAAAAGGGACCATTATAAGTTTGACCGATAGAATTTTTTTACTCTCCTACCCTAAATTCCATAATAAGAATTTTATATTGGCAATTAATATCCTTTTAAACAATTGTTATCCATTAAATTATATATTTTTTCGACCATACAAAAAAGTGTTGTGTGTCGAAAGACCACAACGTAATAATTATAGGTTAATTAGGCAATAACAATAATAAACATTTAGAAGGCCATTAATCGAGGCCACTTCTCGAGAATCCTGTGACAAAAGTTATTTAATTATTAAACAATTAGGCGCTGACGCGAGCACTCGTTCTTAGAAGCCCGAGTGTCACTTGCGTCTAAAGTAGGTTAAACAGATCAGCATTTTGGTAACACAATGGATCGATATAGTTCAAGTCTCATTGTGTTCCGAATACTGATCCGTATAAATTAAGGCGGCACACAAGGCGCCGCGGGTTTTTATCAGCAAAGTTCCGGACGAAGCACGACACGTCGCGTACACGCGTAACCACGGTAGTACGGTCGCCGAATAAGTGAGGTGACAAGTGTAATAAGAAGATACCAAATAAAAGCTATTCTATATATATTCAGAAGTGCTTAATTATTCTAAACTCTCCGAGCCAAAGCCCCCTTGACCAGCACGGCGAATCCCGAATCTATACGCAGCGCCTACCGCCACCATAGTAGGCGCAACAAATTGGTGGCAGCGGTGGGATTCGCCATCTTTACCGTTTACCTGGATGTTCTGAATACCCTGATGACCTGGGCACGGCTGCAGCTGGACCAAGAAGCCTAACTCGAATAGTTAGAAGCACAGGCGCCAGAGCAAAAAACAACGCAAAAACGAAAGTTAAAGTGTTGAAACTGGTGACCAAGAAAGTGACAAGGCCGAAGCAATCCGCAGCAGCAAGCAGCAGAGGGACAGCGTGAACCTAGCAGAACGCCGCAGGAGCTGAATCAGCGTAACCTGAGCAGAGCGGCCTTATCGCAGAGACGAACCGCGACCTGCCTCAACAGCCGACAACCGGACGCAGAAGACAGCCCGACGCAACGGCACAAGCAGCGATTCAACATGCGAGCGATAATAATTCTGTAAGTTACTAACAAAAATTGTACACTAAAAGTTAAGCGGCGTTAATGTCCGAGGAACGCGATAACCCCAACGTGCAACTTAATCGATCCTGGCTATTCAGCAGCCAGGGCCAACGAGCGATAAGCGCACTTATAAACCCGAGTCAGGGAACACAGCGTGCGACACGCGGAAATCGCGAACTCGAAACACAGAGTTCTAGTACCGAAAACGCGAGCGAGAATCCGGAAGTCCACGAGAATATAGAAATAAATCGACACTACTCTTTCGGGGAAATAGATACTAGTCTAATACCCGAAAGCGAGGATAGGGAAACGCGTCGAAACAGACAAATAGGCAGTAGAACACCGAGTCGCGCGTCAGCAAATAGCGAGTCCGAACTGACCTCATACGATAGCAGTATATTCGATCCGCGCGAGATAAGATACCGGAGCATGATGGCCCAAGCACCGCGCAACATAACTGCCAGCGCGATAGACGAGGATATAGAATCGTTACGCGAACAACTAAGTAACGAGGGCGAAGAGACCGTAATAGAGGCTGGAACGCATAGAAATCGCGAAACTGAGCAGATGGAAATAATGGTCGAATTTATGAGCGACATGCGAGTTCAACTACAAGGGATACAGGAACACTTCCACACGCAAATACTACGCTTACAAGAGCAGTTCGTCGATCTACAAGAACAGCAACGCGATATAAGAAACACGATCCGACCAGTCGCGTTCGGGCCTGATAAAAGGGCACAGGTTTCACCACGACGTGTAACAGAGACGAACGTGACATACGGACGTGGCCCATCCGATATACGAAGTAGGTCCCTACCCGCGACCAGCTACATGCAATTAAAAGAGGCGCGGAGTATAATACCGGAAATTGACGGTACCGCGCAGCACAAAATTCAAGAATTTTTAAGCGCAAGCACATATGCAATGGAAAGCATAAATCCTACAGAAGAGTCACAGTTACTCAAGGCCATATTGTGCACTAAGCTAAAGGGAAAGGTCATGCTCGATTTCCAGACGCGAAACATACAAACGTTCGCGGAACTGAAGCAAGAACTCGAGGTATGCTATACGACCCGTAAAAGCATTGCTCACCTGCAGTTAGAGTTTAACACACTCAAGCAAAAGCAGGGGGAGGGCGCTCAAGCATATGGCCTGCGAGTGGATCAGCTCGCAATGAAACTCTATGAGTCAACGATTGAAGGCAAGGGACACACCGTGGCCGAAAAGAACACGATTAAGGGAACAATACAAGGCCAGGCCCTGCAAAATTTTCAATTAGGATTGCAGGAGGACATAAAAATAATAGTCCGATCGCGGAACTACAGCAATCTGCAAGAGGCGATAGCAGTGGCTGCCTCAGAAGAAAAAATGAGAGGCCCAAACGTAATGAATAAGCCTAATTACAAAGCGGTAGGTACCACGCGAGAAAAACCACCGCAATGTGCAAAATGTGGCAAATGGGGCCACCACGGACGCGAATGCCGCACAAGTCGTTTCGCTAACCGATTCAACTTACCCAAGGCGGACGGACAAAGAGTAAACGCTCTTGAAAAATATTGCAAGCATTGCAAAAAGACAGGACACTTGTGCGACGAGTGTTGGCTGCTAAACGGCCGACCCGAAAAGGGGGCCAACTCAAACGATAATGTACGCCCAAGAGCCATTAAATACACTAAAAGTGATAAGGGCAAGGGCGACGATAGCGATAACGAGAGCGAGGTCACTGCCAAGAGAACAGCTCGACCAGCAAAAACTCTACAAGTCGCACATACTGATAAAATAGCGCAAACAAACACGGATTTGAATCTGATTAAAATCCCTGTTAAAGAAGCAAAAGGAGAAATATCTACCATGCTAGTGGATACCGGCGCTACATTAACATTAATAAAGTTAAAACATCTGAAGGGAGAAACGCTAATCTATGACGAAAAAATTACATTAATCGGCGCCACCGGAAGAAAAACGGAAACTTTGGGGATAATTGAAGCCAATATACCCATGCGCAACAAGCGCATAAGACACAAGATACATGTAGTGGGAGATGATTTCCCCATAACACATGAAGGAATTCTGGGCGCAGATTTTTTGAAACGGCATGTGACGCATTGGGAGTACCCCACTAAGCGATTAACCATAGGAGAAACTACATTCAAGCTGTTTCCTTATAAGAAAATAACATTGGCACCACGAAGTGAAACAGTCGTGCAGGCCACGACAAGCGAAAACGCTCTAGGAGTCGTGCACGTATTGGAGACACGACCAGGGGTGATCATCGGCGGTTGTTTAGTAAACGCCAGTGACTATAGCTGTCCCGTAAGCGTAATAAACACCACCGACGAAGAGATCGAAATACAAGCCCCACACGTCGATATTGAGCCCATAGAAAATAAGGTGGAAGCACAAATCTTAACCACCGGAAAATGCGAAGAGGAGGATACAGTACCCTTATCGCGTATTGGAAAAATAAAAAAGTCAATAAGGACCGAGCATATGAATTGCGAAGAAGAAAAAGCAATATTGGCAATCTGCGAAAAATACAGTGACATATTCCATTTGGACGGAGAACCCCTGACCTGCACCGAGGCACTGCAACACGAGATCGTAACTCGAGCCGGTACGGCACCCGCGAATACGCGACCGTATAGATTACCGGAAAAGCATAAGGCCGAAGTAAATAGACAGGTACAGGAAATGCTAAGAAACGATATCGTACGTCCAAGCTCGAGTCAATGGAACGCACCACTTTTGGTGGTACCGAAGAAAACAGACGCTTCGGGAAAACCTAAAATGCGAGTCGTGGTCGATTTCCGAAAATTAAACGACCTAACAGTCGGAGACTTTTTTCCACTGCCAAATATAACAGATATTTTGGACCAACTAGGGAATTCGAAATATTTTACAACATTAGATCTGGCATCGGGCTATCATCAAATACCCATGGCAGACAGAGATAAGCAAAAAACGGCTTTTTCAACGCCCTACGGGCATTATGAATTTAATCGGATGCCGTTCGGGCTAAAGAATGCCCCGGCAACGTTTCAAAGATTAATGAATACTATTCTGGCGGGCATACAAGGAATACGGTGTCTGGTCTATTTAGACGACATCGTGATATACGGCGCTAGTTTAGAAGACCTCAACCGGCGACTATTAGAAGTATTACAAAAAATACGCGACAATAATCTGAAATGACAGCCGGACAAGTGTGAATTTCTTAGAAAAGAAGTGGCATATTTAGGACACATAATTACCGAACACGGAATTATGCCTGACCCTGGAAAAATCCAGGCAGTAAAGAATTTCCCTACGCCAAAACGAGTCAAGGATGTGCAATCATTCATAGGACTGGCGGGCTATTATAGACGATTTATCGAAAATTTTTCGAAAATAGTCAAACCACTCACGAAATTGATTAGAAAGGGAGTAAAATTCGAGTGGACACAAGAGCAGCAAGGAGCTTTTGACAATCTAAAGGAGAAATTAATTACCGCTCCCGTCTTGCAGTATCCAAATTTTAACGATGAATTTATACTGACTACCGACGCATCGGATTTCGCGATAGGAGGTATCTTGTCACAAGGAGTGATAGGACAAGACCGACCAATAGCTTATGCTAGTAGAATTCTTTCTCGTGCAGAACAAAATTATAACACGACGGAAAAAGAATTACTCGCGATTGTGTGGGCGGTCAAACATTTTCGACCGTACCTATACGGGACCAAATTTAAAATTGTCACCGACCATAAACCGCTAATTTGGTTGTTTAACGTGACAGATCCAGGATCTCGTCTAATTAGATGGAGACTGAAATTGGAAGAGTACGACTATGAAATCGTACACAAAGCCGGAAAGTACAATACAAATGCTGACGCACTAAGTCGCAACGTCGCTCACGATATACATATAATCGACAAGGAGAAAGAGAGTGACGAAGAGGAAGAAGAAAGAAATAGCGAAAAAGAGATAAAAAGGTACATGGAGGAAGAGAAACAGCAAATATTGTATGAGTATCATGATGCACCGATAGGCGGGCATCAAGGCGTGCAACGCACCATAAATCGAATCCGTTTGACTCACAATTGGAGAGGGTTAACAAAAGACGTAGAACGATACATTGCCAAATGCGAGCATTGCCAAAAGAATAAATTAAAACGGCGAAGTAAAGCGCCAATGATTATTACCGATACTCCGGATAGGCCATTCGAAAAATGCACACTAGATATAGTAGGACCGTTAACCGTAACTCTAACCGGAAACAAATACGTACTAACATTCCAAGATCATTTCACGAAACTGAGCAAGGCAATGCCCATCGAAAATCAGGAAGCTGGTACAGTAGCGAAGGCATTCGTTACAAAAATAATTTTGGAATACGGAGTGCCTGATAAAATTCTCACCGACCAAGGAACGAATTTTATGAGCGAAGTGTTTAAGAGCACTTGCAAACTGTTAAAAATTGAGAAGATTCGTACAAGCGCGTACCACCCGGAAAGTAACGGCGCGCTCGAAAGATCGCACAGGACACTAGCAGAGTACTTGCGACACTACATAAACGGAGATCAGACCGATTGGGACGAATGGCTGCCCTACGCGATGTTCACATACAATACTACACCACATACAGCGACAGGCTATACGCCATTTGAACTGTTGTACGGACACCAGGTTACGCTCCCTACGGCCCTGACATGTCCTCCGAAATTAACGTATACGTATGATGACTACGTATCCGAGTTCAAAGAAAGATTGCGCGCAGCACACCAGGTAGCGAAAGCGAACATGCAAGAGGAGAAAGCAAAATCAAAAGAATGCTACGACAAAAAGGCTAATATAAGCACGTTTAGAGCAGGCGACAAGGTATTGCTATACGATGAAACACTGCGCCGTGGACGCTCTAAGAAATTAGAATCTTTATGGAGAGGACCGCATATAATAATTAAACAAAATTCCGACGTGAATTACACTATAAAAGCGGGGAGGAAAAGCATGGTCGTTCATGCGAATCGTTTAAAATTATTTGTGGAACAATAAACACTTACCTCTTCGCCTCTCCTTGCTTCTCCATGCACTTTATCATATGCGCCACCGGCACGCCAAACCGGAAAAACCCCCGGAGAAAACTTGGGGGCAACTCTCCCTCGAACTTCGCCGTCACGTCTATTAAATCCTTGCGAAGCGGGAAAGGCTTCCGCGGTAGACGGAGGCGAAACACGCGCCGCGTTCCCGCGATCGTATCAGACTCAACGAGGAAGGTCTCATTCATTGTCGCGAATCGAAACAGTACTAAACTACGCGCCACTCGCTCTATAACGACCCACCGGTAAAAAAAAAAAAAAAAAAAAAAAAAAATGCTCATTCATATCCAATGTAACTTTATAACCACCTGATAACAGGTATCTAATTCTCCGGGAAGCGCTTGCGACGCAACCTGAGACAAACCTACCCGTCACCGTGGACCGATTCCAGCAAGAGCCTGGGTTATATTTCGAGGAGATTGGAGACCTGAACATTATAGACTCTACCTGGAAACTAGTAATCAAACTCGAAATATCGTCGTTAGGTCAGCGTCATGAGCATATCAGAGAATGGGTCGAGCGAGCCGAAAGCGCGAGGGACACGATACATCCGAATCGTCCAGAGAAAAGCAAATTCGCGAATCTGTTAGAATTAATAAAGAAAGATGAAGTTAGATTAGCTGCACTAATAGACAGATTAAACAGTATCTATAAGGATTCATCAAATAGAAAGCGCGGACTGATTAACGGAATAGGTTCGCTAGCTAAATCGTTATTCGGCACTATGGACGCCGACGATGAAAAACAAATAAACGAACAACTGATGCTAATACAAAGTAACCAGAAGACGCTTACACACGTAACGCATAACCAATTAAAAGTATTAAATACTACAATAGCGCATATCAGTGATTTAGAAGAAACCATCGAACAGAATAACGAAAGATTATACGATCTAGATAAGCGTATCTACAGCGGAACATTGTTAATTATCAAAAGCGAAGAAATAAACGAATATTATACTATTATTAATAAAATGTTAACCGATTAACAACGTGACGTACAGAACGTATATGACTACTTGTCCTACGCTACACACGGAATTATACACCCTAGGTTAGTTCCGGTAGAGCAAATTTTTAGTGAATTGCGAACGATAACGCCACACTTGCCTCAAGGGACGCACTTCCCCTTTGCCCTCGAAAATAGTGGATGGCCGTCACTAGAGAAATTGACCACTGTTAACGCATATTATGCGAACGACACTGTGTACACTATATTAAAATTTCCACTTGTATCTTATCCTAAATATAAGTTAATAAAGATAATTCCTCTACCTGTCCATAACCATGGCGAACTATTTACCTTTACGGAAATAAACCAACATGTAATTGCCGTTAATCTGGAATTACCCTCCTATGTAACCATGACGGTAGAAAATTTAAGTGTGTAAAAATCGTAAATCAGTATATTTGTAAACCAGACAGTCCAGTATACTCTATAAATCCGAGAGCACTCTGTGAAGTATAGTTGTACGCGGGACTAGCGAAAGAAAATGCGTGCGACGTTAGATATATTAAATCTAACCAAACGATTTGGATAGCTCTAAGCAAAGAAAATTCATGGCTGTATTCGACTAATAAAGAACAGGAAATAATTATACAGTGCAAAAATAAAAGGAATATGCGAATCAAAATCGAACGCACCGGTAAAATTACATTAGTAAATAATTGTAAAATAATTACGACGGACATGACCATCAGGACTTTAACGTCAACAAGCGACACTAGCATTCAAGCCTTTTTGCCGAAATTTAATTTAACTCTAATAAAAGAGACGGTCATAAATAAGCCAGAGGAGGCAATCAGACCAATAAAATTAATGAAAATCATCCAGAGCCCTAAGGAACTCATGGATTTAGGAAGAGAAATAAAAGAAATTAACAAGGAATTAGAAGAAAGTAATGTTGTGCAATTTAAAAAGCCAATATTTATTTATCCTATGGTCACTAGTTCTGTAGCCATCGTAGTTATTGTGTTAACCCTATTAATAGGAATGGTAATTGTTCTAGCGAAAAGAAAAAGGGAAACTCGAGAACTCTCGCAACCCCGGAATGCGTAAAATTGTAAATCATTATAACATGCACTACTCAGGTTACTACTGAGACAACTGCACTAAACAAACGAAAACTTCGTACCTCCGTTTCCTTCTTTTAACGGGGGAGGGATGTTGTGTGTCGAAAGACCACAACGTAATAATTATAGGTTAATTAGGCAATAACAATAATAAACATTTAGAAGGCCATTAATCGAGGCCACTTCTCGAGAATCCTGTGACAAAAGTTATTTAATTATTAAACAATTAGGCGCTGACGCGAGCACTCGTTCTTAGAAGCCCGAGTGTCACTTGCGTCTAAAGTAGGTTAAACAGATCAGCATTTTGGTAACACAATGGATCGATATAGTTCAAGTCTCATTGTGTTCCGAATACTGATCCGTATAAATTAAGGCGGCACACAAGGCGCCGCGGGTTTTTATCAGCAAAGTTCCGGACGAAGCACGACACGTCGCGTACACGCGTAACCACGGTAGTACGGTCGCCGAATAAGTGAGGTGACAAGTGTAATAAGAAGATACCAAATAAAAGCTATTCTATATATATTCAGAAGTGCTTAATTATTCTAAACTCTCCGAGCCAAAGCCCCCTTGACCAGCACGGCGAATCCCGAATCTATACGCAGCGCCTACCGCCACCATAGTAAGCGCAACAAAAGGCTAAAGTTTTTAATTCACAACAAAATAAGTGACAATAATTTAACAGGGGCCAATTTTAATAATGATTTTGATAATAATGACTTTAAGACTTTTCTAACTATTTCTTACATTTCATCGATATATAGAGATTTTAACTTTATTGCCAGAAGCTTCAATCTTAAATTAGCCTGCTCAATCCCAAACAATCTAACACATTTTATAAAAACAGGCAAAGATAATTTAAACAAACTTTCCCATTGTCAAGTTGTGTATATGATTCCGTGTCGAGATTGTGATAAGACTTACGTGGGACAGACTAAAAGACAGCTCAATACTAGAATTAAAGAACACAATAACGACATTAATAAAAAGAGCTGTTCCCCTTTTGTTATCTCTAAACATAGGATTGATTCCTCCCACGATTTCGACTGGGGTAATGTAAAGATTTTGGACGGGGATGGCTTCGTATAGCAAAAGAATGATATCTGAAATGGTTTTTATAAAAAGACAAAATGCAGATCTGAACAATCAAAATGACACTGAAAATTTACCGGATGCTTATCTCCCCATTATTAATTTATTTTCTCCTCTATAAATGTATTGTTTTCCCTTTCCTATACTAATTCGTTCATCCCCTCTATTTCACCATATGTTCCCTTCCATATCCTTCCAACTCCTTGTTTTTCCTTCCCCCCTCTTCCACTCTTTTCTATCATCACTCGGAATTTCTTTACTTAATTTTGATCATTAAGATCTCAACTATCATACAGTTTAAGTCTAACATTTCTCTTCTACCTCGCTCCTTCTGCGTGGATGAGCTTACGTTCTACATGTGTTTTATTACAACCCAGCAAACGCAGCGATATAATATATATATATCTCAGATTCATAACATTAAATATCATAAAGTAACCAGTTACATAGTAAGTAACACACATGTATGTTACATGTATTTCTGAATGTCAGTAACAAAAGCATTTCTCTGATATATCAGAGATATGTATCACTATACTTTAAATATTATATTTATGATATATAATTGTGCCATTATATATCACATAACAGATACATTTCAGATATAGAACGTTAGGTAACATACATTTCAAATGCATAACATATATGTTTTAAATGCGTAAAATCCGTATTCGACTAATTAAAAAATTCAGATTAAAGATTGAAATTTAAAAAATTTGACCAAACAAGACAAAGAAATTTTAGCTACTTAAGTTAAGTACTTTTTTATCTTGTTTGGTCAAATTTCAATCTTCAATCTTCAATCTTTAATGAATACAAAAGGGATTTAATTAATAGGATAATGAAAAGATGAGGATTATTTAATAGGCTTAAATCTTTTGAGTTTGAGAAATTAATAATACATTTATATATTTAACTTACATAACTTTCTAACATCTCTTTATGTGGTCATTTAAAACTTTCTCTATATTTCCAATAGTTGTTTTTTAACAAAAAATAAAACAAATAATAAGAAAATGAAATTTTTGTAAACTCTATAGCAGATAGCATGTTCATCTAATAGCGTTTTCGATTTATTAACTCGACCCGACTCCTGACTCTAAAGGTGTAGAACTTTTAGAGTCAGGGGTCGGTTCGAGTTAACAAATAAAAAACGCAATAACTTTCTTTATATCTCTAATCGTTGTTTTTTAACAAAAAAATAATGAGAATATAAAATTTTTATATTTCTATAGCTCAGGCTGCATCTTATTTTTAAATGATACATCTGTTCGAAAAGAGCATTTTAACTCTGGAAAAACAACTCTATTTTCAATAAATTCACCTTTGCATACACATTTTGTACAGCCAAAGTATCCTGTATAATTTTTTATGCCAGCAATAAAAGCTCTTGCTGGTGCATCGCACACAAAGGCATTTATTTTTACAGAAATAAGTTTTTCATCGACATATATTCCACATTGATTCTTTATATGCAACATATCTGTAACTAATGGCTGTAAAAAATATTTACATCTTCTGGTTTTCTTGTACCATAATAAATTCCAATTGGGTATGGCTCTGTGTATAAGGCGTTGTCCACTATAGCAGCTAAAAGAGGTCAAAATTGTCTAGAAGAATTTTTGGATATAGGCAATCCATCTGTAGTAAAATTTTAAAAAATTTCTTGTGGCAAATTGACATAATGTTTATATATAGAAATTCTGATACCTTTTTCTAAATCAAAATGTATATATTTGCCTTGTTGAAAAATATGCATGATATTCGATTGTACATTTCGTGGTGTTTTCATTAAGGATCTTACATCTTTTGGCAAATTTTTGTGTTCATGTTTTCTCAAAATTTGTAGAAGATCATTTGCTGCTGCATGACTTATATTATATTTTAAAATCCATGAACGTAAATCATATGTGATATTATTTGTTGAAATTTGTTGTATTTTTACACCAAAATTTTTGTTTTTAATGTGCATATCATTTACTGTTTCGAAATTACTGTTATCATTTTCATATGTCGTATCTTTATTACTCTTACTTTCATATTCAGTTTCACTATTATTATTTTTAGGATTAGACATGAAAGCAGCATTATCAAAATTCGTATTTACATTTATATTTATATTCATATTTACATTTGACTGAGTAAATCCACATATGTGAGGTTAACAACACGTCTACGTTGCTGACGAGCTGATAAATTACAGAAATCTTTCCTTTTCGACATTTTGTTATGCACTTCGAAACTATATATTACTTAATTAGATATGATAATACATAAGATAATACATAAGGTAATATATTTTACCTTATTTATAGATTTTAGATCAACTATGTTGTGTTTTTTGAATGCATCCAAAGACTGACTATGAGTATCTCGTCAGTGCTTACATACCTATACATATATCAGTTATTGATGCGATACATATCGTTTCACAGATAATGATACGTATCAGATAGTAGTACAATTATGTATCATTTATATACTATTTTGATAATATGGGCGTATTGCCCAAAGGATGTGTTCGACTTGGTTAAAGATTATGAAGACCAATTTTGTTAGAAAATATAATTTATTTTCCTTGTCAGAGAAATGAGTATACAGGGTGTCTCAATAACTATTAGCACCTTAATATCTTCGAATCTATAAGGTTTAGAGAAAAATGTATATAAACCAAATGTATATATAACCAAAATTGCACGGTACAAAGGGGGCTATCATATGACGATAATAATTTTTGTCCAGGTGGAGGCGCTTCGGAGATTTCAAGGTCAACTTCGTGTTTATAAATGAAATGATATGTTTTTTTTTTACATAATATGATTTCTCTAATTATTCTGCATATAAAAGTATTAAGGTAAAGGTATCGAAAAATCAATAAGTTACGAGATATTTTACACTTTATTCTAAAATGAGCCGGGCATGCAAAATACGGAATACGCTATTCCGATTAACATCACATTCTTGTTCAATTTGTCGCACATTAATATTAGTGTATATGTATGTATGAGGATTTCGAGCCACCATTGCGAGGACCATGATTTCATTCCCTTCATGAGTTATTCGCTTTTTATGTTCATTTTTACGGGTATCTAAGCTACTAGTTTATCTAAGTTTATCGTACACATTTTTAAATGTTTGACGCGCAGGCTGAGTGCGATTAAAATATCGTTTAGCAAACTTAAACAACGTTTTCAAAAGATGTTCGAAATGATGGCCAACTTGTTGATTTTAACTTGTTGATGTCACCTTGTTCTTTGAATGGATACATCATACTTCAATAAAAACAAACACTTTTTGCAGGACATCATAATAAGTTCATAGACATAGATAGTTTAGTATTGATAGATCAGTTAATCGTGCAAGATGTATTCATTTGAAGAACAAATTGACATGATCGTCATTTACTGTCAATGTCAAAAAAATTCATTGCGAGCAAAAAATTTATACGCTGAACGATATCCTAATCGCACTCAGCCTGCGCGTCAAACATTTAAAAATGTGTACGATAAACTTAGACAAACCGGTAGCTTTGATACCCGTAAAAATAAACGTGAAAAACGAATAACTCATAAAGGTTAATGAAATCATGGTCCTCCCAATGGTGGCTCGAAATCCTCGTATTAGTGTGCGACAAATTGAACGAAAATGTGATGTTAATCGAAATAGCGTATTCCGTATTTTGCATTGTCACAAATTTCATCCATACCATCTCTGTTTTTACCAAAGATTGCATGGAATGGACTTTGTGAGTCGTGTTAGATTTTGTCAATGGGCTCAACATTAGCTTCGAAACAATGACTCATTTTTTGATACCGTGTTATTTACTGATGAGGCAACATTTACTAATCACGGGAATGTTAATTTACATAATATGCATTTCTGGGCAGTGGAAAATCCTCATTGGTTGCGGCAGGTCGAACACCAGAGACAATGGTCTTTGAATGTATGGTGCGGTATCATAGGTAAAAAATTATGCGCTGACGCTTGCAGTTAGTTACTGTGATCTTATAACGTTGATTTTAATCTTTTTACTTATTATTGATAGGTAACACAATTATTGGTCCTCATTTTATCGACGGACATCTAAATGGCAACGGCTACGCTAATTTTCTTGAGCATGACTTGGGTCCTTTGTTAGAAAACTTGCCTATAGCCACACGACAAATAATGTTGTACCAGCACGATGGATGCCCGGCTCATTTCTCATTGGTTGCGAGAGACAAACTCAATAAAAAATTTGCAAATCGCTGGATTGGACGTGAGGGTCCTGTAGTATGGCCAGCTCGTTCACCAGACTTGACACCACTGGATTTTTTTTTATGGGGAACCCTGAAGGACATGGTCTATAAAGATGAACCAACTACATCTCAAGACATGCAACAACGAATTATTAGAGCCTGTGCGTTAATAATTCCCGATGCTATTAAAAGAGCAAACCAGTCAATAATCAGAAGAATGCAGTGTTGCATTGATATTTAATGGCTATCATTTCGAACATTTTTTATAAACGTTGTAACACGCACAAAGTACGCACTTCGTGCGTGTTACTAGGCACATTGTGCACCGGGCCGCGTACCGTGCCGCACCCGAGCCGCCGCACCGCACACCGCAGATCGAGCCGCCGATCCGGCTACCGAGTGGGGCGCGGTGGTATAAAAGGCCGTCACTCCGGGCAATCGACACCATTCCCGGTCTGCTGTGAGCACGCAGCAGACGTTCCTCGCTGGACTCAGGGCGCACTCTGACCCGGCATTTCCTAGCTTGCTGTGAGCTCGCAGCAAGCACTCCGAATTGGAATCAGGGCGCACTCTGATTCAGCACTTTCGAACACCGTCTGCTGTGTGCACGCAGCGGACACTCCGAGCCGGACTCAGGGCGCTCTCTGACCCGGCCCTACCACCTGGTCCCGATCTTCGCCCCGCACCGTTCCGACCATCCCTTTACGCGTCATCCGCGACAGCGAACTTTGAGTCTCGGGCATCCGTGCCCAACTCATTATTCTTTTTATCAGCGCCGCTTATTCTTGCTATTCACTTTTTCGTTATTACCAGCGCTGCTCATTTGTTAGCGACACCGCTTCTCTTTTCTTTTGTAACTTCTAGCGCCGCTTAACTCGTTTCTGTTGTAATCACCAGCACCGCTTATTCTTTAGTTATTACCAGCGCTGCTCATTTGTTAGCTCGTAGCGACACCGCTTCTCTTTTCTTTTGTAACTACTAGCGCCGCTTAACTCGTTTCTGTTGTAATCACCAGCACCGCTTATTCTTTAATTATTACCAGCGCTGCTCATTTGTTAGCTCGTAGCGACACCGCTTCTCTTTTCTTTTGTAACTACTAGCGCCGCTTAACTCGTTTCTGTTGTAATCACCAGCACCGCTTATTCTTTAATTATTACCAGCACCGCTGCTCTTTTCGCTGCAACCACCAGCGTCGCTCAACTTTTCGCATTGTAAACACTAGCGCCGCTTATTCCACGCTCTTGCGTTGCGCAGCTGTGGCTTACTTCCTTCTTGTAAATATGTAAATAATTGAGAACAGAATATATTTAGTCATTTCGACAATTACTGACTGGTTATTTGGAGTCTCACCCAACCGTATCTCCGAATCCTGGCACTGGCGAGTTTATCCGCGCTAGTCACTTGAGTCAGATAATCTCGCACCGTTACAACGTTGTCACTTCA
Organism: Linepithema humile; assembly: GCF_040581485.1. Classification (NCBI taxonomy): domain Eukaryota; kingdom Metazoa; phylum Arthropoda; class Insecta; order Hymenoptera; family Formicidae; genus Linepithema; species Linepithema humile. Next base: position 11,304,900 of record NC_090131.1, read on the forward strand.
TTTCAGAATAAAGTGTAAAATATCTCGTAACTTATTGATTTTTCGATATCTTTACCTTAATACTTACCTTATTACTTTTATATGCAGAATAATTAGAGAAATCATATTATGTAAAAAAAAACATATTCCATTTAAAAACACAAAGTTGACCTTGAAATCTTTGAAGCGCCTCCACCTGGACAAAAATTATTATCGTCATACGATAGCCCCCTTTGTACCGTGCAATTTTGGTTATATACATTTTTCTCTAAACCTTATAAATTCGAAGATATTAAGGTGCTAATAGTTATTGAGACACCCTGTATACACGTGCAGTATTCTGTTTGAATTAATTGATTGCGCCAGAGGCGCTTCTCGGTATGTGTGTAAGACCGAGAAGTTAAAAGAAAAATTGACGGGCGCGGTAAGAAATTACCGGCCGCGTCTTTGTATATTGAACGGGTCCTAAAAAGGACGGTTCTATTGAATTGGCTCGTTGTAGCCCCTTTCCCGGTGTTGGAGGAACTCCGTTTGGAAAATGGTCTTCCGTCTGGAAGCTGCTCTCCGAGCAAGCTCTAGGCGGCGAAGTCTGGATGGCCACGGAACGAGTTTCCGGTGTGCTTGTAGCTGCAACCGTTTCGGCTCTCGGCGTAACAGAATGCTCTGTGTACCGAGGAGAGAGAGGTCTCCGAATTCGGATGTCGCCAGTAACGAGAGTGTTCCTTGGTGGCCGAGTCAACCGGACGCAGAACTCTAAGGGAATTAGCTTCCACGCTAGAGTCTGAGGAGGTGACGGCGGTACTGATAAGTCAGCGGGCCGCTTGGTTGAAGTGCGCGGCCGATGCTGGGACTCTGTTTTTCATTTACGTGCCTTGCGAGGCAACGTGAGAAAAACGTCGAGACAAATTTGCTTCTGGTTATGCTCTGCTAAAACAGAGTAAGACTCAAGTCAAGGGCCCTGTAGAGAGCTCGCCTTAAAGCGAGTGAGTCAGTGCTGCAAGATCGAGCATCCTGCAACACAGCAACATGAGGGGAACGGCCCCCACCATGCGGGCACTATACAAGCGAGAACCGCACGTCACGCGTCCGTGTGCGCACACGTCAGCGTAGCATGCTATTTGTCACTTTCCCAGCCCGCGAAAAATGCTACGTACGAAAAATGCTAAGAAGCCAAGCGTTTTTAATCGAGTAAGGCGAATCGCTTGAATAATAAAGATTCCGTCTTCTAGACCTGTATCTTGCAACTTGTTTTTTTTTCTTTTTTTGCATTTCTTTCTAACGCACAATCTAATGCACAATCGAGTAAATAATTAAATAAATTTTTTTTCTAAACAGTATTATTTTATATTCATTAAAAATATACGCATAAGTTAAATTATTAACTGTTGAAAAAGATATTAATTTGCTATGACTTGTCAATAGAAAAATAAAATATAATTTTACAATTTTTCAACAAAATGCAACTTTAACATATGCCAAGATTATTAATAAATATAAAATAATACTTTTTTGTCGAAAACGTTATTAAATAATTTGATTGATTACTGTTAGAAACTCATGAGCAAAAAAAGTTGCAAGAAGCAATTTCCAAACACAATATCTTCAACATTTTAGCTAATCGCTTTACCCGTTTAGCCACGCTTGCTACTTGACATTTTCCTCTTTAAACTTAAGGGGTTACACCACAGTAGAAATTTCAAAAAATTGTTTTTTTTTTATTGGCTTAAAAAATCCTTTGAACCTTCTAGAATAAGAGACAAACGGTTTTATATCTGCCAGAAATCGTTTTCATTGAAATTTCGAGCTCTTTCTCGACCCCTCCCGACTGCTCCGAAACGACTACCTGCGGTAAATACGACACCTGCTTGTCGGGTACAGCATTATGTCTTACCATTCAATTTCTAACTTCTCTAATACACTAATAGATGTCGTTAGAAACATTTTCAAGCATGTTGAACACAAAGTACGTTAGTACAGCGTCCTTTGATGTTGAGAGAAGACGTAAATTTTGCGTGGAAGTTATTCGAAATCACGATTCTCTTTTGCAGTGCCTAATTTTTCACACGTTATTTGTAGCCTTGACATTTATGTGAGTTACAATGAGTGAAAAGAAAGTGTATGCAAGCCATAAAGGCTCAAAAATATCGTATCAGACGCGGCGACGGAGCAACGTGACGAAACGACGACCGCCGAACAGATATGAAGCGGAGGAAGATTCGGCCGGTGTCAGCGCTTCGGCAAAGAAATTGAAAGTGGATACTGACGATATCGATATACAAAGTGAATTTGGTTATCGAATTATAAACTTTTTTGCCGTTTTCTCTGCCATTTCGGAATATGTGAAGTGCAAAACGTGCAACTCTGATATACGATTTCTCGAATCAGGTATGCGGGGTTTAGACTTCAAAATAACCGTCTGTTGCCCGAATTGTCCAAAAGTTGAAATCCCGAGTTGTCCATTCATACGAAATGGATATGAAATTAACCGTAGGATTGTACTAACAATGCGACTATTAGGAGTGGGGCTAGCTGGAATAATGAAATTCTGCGCATTTATGGAATTGCCACGGCCTATATTTCAAAGTTGTTACGACCGTGCAGTAAATATAATTTTGATCGCTACGAATGCCGTGCGAGACTGTAGTATGAAAAAGGCAGCAGAAGATGAGAAGAAGAAAAGTGAAGAAAATGGATTGCATATAGGAATAACTGTATCTGGTGATGGTTCCTGGAGAAAACGAAGATTTTCGTCTCTTTTCGGGATCACATCATTGATCGGATGGTTTACAGGGAAAATTGTTGACATTGAAGTGAAATCGAAATACTGTAAAGCTTGCGAGCACTGGAAAAATAAATTAGATACTGCTGAGTATGAAGAATGGCTCGAAACTCATGCCGATCAATGTCAGTCGAACCATGAAGGCTCATCGGGTAAAATGGAGGTAGATGCTGTCATCGAGATGTTTCAACGTTCCGAAGCTTTACACGGACTTAAATACGCAAATTATATAGGTGATGGTGACAGTAAAACTTTCAAGGGGATATTGAATGCAAAACCGTATGAAAATTTTGAAGTGTCAAAAAAAGAATGTATTGATCATGTACAAAAACGAATGGGCACTCGGTTGAGAAATTTGAGAAAAAAAACAAAAAATCTTGGAGGAAAAGGAAAATTAACTATGAAATTAATTGATCAGTTAACAATTTATTATGGCTTGGCCATTCGACGGAATTCAAACTCGTTGGAAAATATGAGAAATGAAATCTGGGCGACATTATTTCATAAAATGTCAACTGACGAAAATCCACAGCACGAAAAATGCTCAGAGTCTTGGTGCGAATGGAAGAAGGCGCAAGCAACGGGTTCCTTAGACTCCTTTCATCATAAGCCGGCACTATCGAACGAAGTTTTTGAAGCCATCAGACCAATCTACGAGGATTTGAGCCGTGACGAGTTGCTGAATCGTTGCTTGGGAGGCTATACGCAGAACAGCAACGAAAGTTTTAATTCTACAGTCTGGCACTTGGCTCCTAAAAATTATTCAAGCGGAAAGAAAATATTACAAATAGCAAGTGACATTGCTGTTTGTAATTTTAATGATGGACTGACAAACGTTTTAAGAATAATGAAAGTGATGGACATGAACATTGGACCACAATCTTACAACTTTTGCTTAGAGATGGACGCTGCTCGAATACAATGCGCGGAGCGCTCTTTGACGGACGCAGCGAAAGAGGCTCGCTCCAGCATAAAAGCGTCCAGGAAAGAAAACGAGGAGGAGCTTAGCAACCTGGAAGGTCAGCTTTACGGTGCTGGAATAGCAGATTAAAGGTAAAAAATTTTTAATAATCAAATTTTTTATTTTATCATGTTCGAAACACGAGTCAAAACTTTAAACGCGTTTTTCTCGAAACACGTTTTTTTAAATCGGCACGCAGCATAACTCAAACAATTTTCTATTTTTTTACTCCAAATTAATATCACATCTTTAAAACAACATTCCGCATAGAAATACGTAGCCGATTTTCGATAAGTTAATATTTCGATTTTTTAGGTACAAATAAGTGCCCGTTTTTTGGTAGTAAAATAAACTTTTTTTTTCAAATGCTCGCCAATTTAACAAAAATGAATATTTTCAAAATCCCCTACGTATTTCTATAGCTATACTAATGTAGTTTAAGAAAAAATTTTTTATTTTGTTCCAGATTTATTTTTGCTACACTTCTACTGCGTGCCGCGGAGCCCCTCCAAAAAAAACCGTTCCGCAGAAACGGCTGTTGGGCAGCCATTTTGTAATATTTTTTAATAAACAAAATTTTTTTTAAAACTTCAAAACATGCTTAACAACATCCTTAAAAAGAATTACCCTTTTACTTTTCCTTCCACTTAAAAAAAAATCGCAAAAAAACGTTAAATTTTCGCTCTCTACTGTGGTGTAACCCCTTAAAAGAAAGATATATTAATAATTTATTAGTAGTTAATAGTGGCTTTCCACGCCACCCATGAGGTGCCACTAATAGCGCGCTAGATTCTTTTAAAGTGGAGATCTTCGCCTGTAGCTCTATTATACCACATATTATTGCAAAATACACAAAAAATATATTACTATGTAAATATTATGTATATTACAATATAAAAACTATATGTATATTATAAACATATACATATATATTAGTATCATATATTAGTATAATATTCACGTATAAATAATAGATGTGTATGGTACGTGCGCACACACACGCACAGATATCCACACACACATCTATTATTCGAATTTAGCTACGATTACAGCATTCAAAAAACTAAAAATAAAAATATTCATAAAATTTTTGTTTTTTTAACATTTTTTTTATTTTTAAACTTATATATTGTTACGTCCTGATAGATGTAGAATTTTTTCGTTGGGCTCGGCGATCGACGTAAACGGGCCTGACCGCACGAGCCGAGCGGCACGTTTAGGACTTGCGACGGGTCAGCGACTGGAAGAGTCGTTTTTACTCCGTCAACAAGTCAACCGCTCGTGGTTCCCTTTTTGGGTCAAGGAATTGAATCCCTATTACCCGGGACGGAACCTTTGTGCGCAATTTGAGAGGGAAAGGGTGAGGGGGTGACGAACGAGGAGGGTGTGGTCAAATGAAAAAGAACCAAGTTTAATTTACTAAAGACAACATTTTGTAACGGTGCGTTTTTATCTCGCGATTCTATTGCTAAGCGCGGAATAGCTCGCCGGTGCCAGGATTCGGTATAAGCGGTCAGACGGGGAGACTCCAATAAACTTAGACCAGATTAGGAGGTAAAAATAAATATATTTTTATGCACAGAGTTAGTGATACATTTCACACAGTAATTATTATGAAGAGCAAGCGGTAGTTATAAAGCAAGCGAGTGCGGCGTGTAAGCGAGAGCGGTGCGCAAGCGAGAGCGGCGTGCAAGCGTAACGCCAGAGTGAGAACAGAATTTACCGCGAAAGGATATAAACTATTTAATACAAGCTAGAAAGAATACATGCTAGCGGAAAATAAACTAGTGAAGGAAAACCTAAATGAATACAAACTAGAGAATCTAAACTAAGAAGCGCGAACTAAATAATACTTAAACCTACGGAGGAACGGACGGTGTGTACGGGATGCCGAGTGCGCCCGGCGAAGACAGAGTGCTCCCTGCTCCTGGAGGAACGGAAAGAGTAAGGATGCCGAGTGCGCCCGGCGGAGACAGAGTGCTCCCTGCTCCTTTTAGGAAAGGAAGAGCCAAGTCAGAGTGCGCCCTGATGGCTCGGAAGGTCTGCAGCGTGCTCACTGCAGACCGGGTAAGGTCTCTACTGGCCGGAGCGACGGCCTTATATACCCGCTCGCCCCACTCGGCGGCCGCATTCCGATGACATGTTGCGGCCGGCGGCCCGATGCGCGGAAGATCGTTGCGGCTGATCGCGCGATTAGTAACATGGGTTTAACCCATGTTACAATTTTAATTCGATTAAATTTATAATTACGATACAAAACTTAACCTTTATTCACACGTATTTTATATTTCTATTAGTGTATTCTTTACAAGTGCGTGCGTGCGTGCGTGCGTGCGTGCGTGCGTGCGTGCGTGCGTGCGTGCGTGCGTGCGTGCGTGCGTGCGTGCGTGCGTGCGTGCGTGCGTGCGTGCGTGCGTGCGTGCGTGCGTGCGTGCGTGCGTGCGTGCGTGCGTGCGTGCGTGCGTGCGTGCGTGCGTGCGTGCGTGCGTGCGTGCGTGCGTGCGTGCGTGCGTGCGTGCGTGCGTGCGTGCGTGCGTGCGTGCGTGCGTGCGTGCGTGCGTGCGTGCGTGCGTGCGTGCGTGCGTGCGTGCGTGCGTGCGTGCGTGCGTGCGTGCGTGCGTGCGTGCGTGCGTGCGTGCGTGCGTGCGTGCGTGCGTGCGTGCGTGCGTGCGTGCGTGCGTGCGTGCGTGCGTGCGTGCGTGCGTGCGTGCGTGCGTGCGTGCGTGCGTGCGTGCGTGCGTGCGTGCGTGCGTGCGTGCGTGCGTGCGTGCGTGCGTGCGTGCGTGCGTGCGTGCGTGCGTGCGTGCGTGCGTGCGTGCGTGCGTGCGTGCGTGCGTGCGTGCGTGCGTGCGTGCGTGCGTGCGTGCGTGCGTGCGTGCGTGCGTGCGTGCGTGCGTGCGTGCGTGCGTGCGTGCGTGCGTGCGTGCGTGCGTGCGTGCGTGCGTGCGTGCGTGCGTGCGTGCGTGCGTGCGTGCGTGCGTGCGTGCGTGCGTGCGTGCGTGCGTGCGTGCGTGCGTGCGTGCGTGCGTGCGTGTGCGTGCGTGCGTGCGTGCGTGCGTGCGTGCGTGCGTGCGTGCGTGCGTGCGTGCGTGCGTGCGTGCGTGCGTGCGTGCGTGCGTGCGTGCGTGCGTGCGTGCGTGCGTGCGTGCGTGCGTGCGTGCGTGCGTGCGTGCGTGCGTGCGTGCGTGCGTGCGTGCGTGCGTGCGTGCGTGCGTGCGTGCGTGCGTGCGTGCGTGCGTGCGTGCGTGCGTGCGTGCGTGCGTGCGTGCGTGCGTGCGTGCGTGCGTGCGTGCGTGCGTGCGTGCGTGCGTGCGTGCGTGCGTGCGTGCGTGCGTGCGTGCGTGCGTGCGTGCGTGCGTGCGTGCGTGCGTGCGTGCGTGCGTGCGTGCGTGCGTGCGTGCGTGCGTGCGTGCGTGCGTGCGTGCGTGCGTGCGTGCGTGCGTGCGTGCGTGCGTGCGTGCGTGCGTGCGTGCGTGCGTGCGTGCGTGCGTGCGTGCGTGCGTGCGTGCGTGCGTGCGTGCGTGCGTGCGTGCGTGCGTGCGTGCGTGCGTGCGTGCGTGCGTGCGTGCGTGCGTGCGTGCGTGCGTGCGTGCGTGCGTGCGTGCGTGCGTGCGTGCGTGCGTGCGTGTGTGTGTGTGTGTGTGGATTATTCCTCAGGGGAGAGGACTAAGTTTAGGAAATCAAACCCTGTGAATTCAGGGATAGGAAGATGGGGAGGAGCCTCGACGTATTCGATGGTGGTGGCTTCGGAGTTGACGGATATGTTGTCGAACTCCGGATCGTTTTGTGGGAATTCCTCCAGTTGATCCTCTACTGGAGGAGGATAGAAGCGGACAGGCGAAGGGGGTCTGTACTCCAGGAACTCTTCAAGAGACGGAGAGATAGACCTAGGAGAAGGAAGTAGAGGAAAGTCGAACACGGGAAAGGGTTGAGGAGGTGGTTGAGGAAATTCCTGAGGAATCGGTGGTAATGCAGGAGGTTGGTCTGTTTGCGTGTGAGTGCTTGTACGGGCGTTATTAAATGGGGTGTGTCGCCTAATTCTAATGGGTCTTACGGTGACCCTCGCAGCGTATCTAACGTATGGTGGGAGAAATATAGCTAAACAGAGAGCAAATGACGAAAGATCCGAGCGGTTCCGACGATTGTTGGGTCGCGGCGAATGTTTAGTTCTCACTGACAAATAACACAAAAAAAATTTTTAACCGAAATAGGGACGGATCACATAAAAGGAATGAAGAGAATACTAAAGAGAGGAGAAAAAAAAACAAATGAACTAACTTACTCGTTGTAGGATAGTTTCAGGTCGGGTTGACTATGTTCGGTGATTCTGAGCAGGCGCCCCGTTGAGGGAAGGTGTTATATGAGCGTCGGACCCCTTTTTTTGTAAACGCGTGGGCACCCTGCTGCGGGATGGTGTCGTCAGGGTGATGGGCCCTCTACTTGAGATGCACCACGAGATGGTCGCGACAAAGTATCAACTGGTTTTACTCTTTAATTCGCGCCCCCGAACTACTCGAAAAACTGTTTCGAGAAACTGAGCTAAACGGAATAACTGCGCAAAACTGTTTGAAAAACTGTGTGTGATTGTGTCCGGAGCCACCAGAACACGGGTTTTTATACTTTTTCTTTGGGGTAGATCCCTTTGGAAAATCTTAGGTTTTTGGAGCGGGGATTGAATAGGAATTAGTCTTGCGAGAAAATTTTTAATGTGGGGGAAGATGGCGTCATTTTTAGCTAATAGGATTGGGTTTAGATGATTAGGTTACTTGAAATGAGATAGGAAGAAAGAGGCCCTAACGAATAAGGAATAGCGTTGTTTCGGGTCCATATATGATGGGGGTAGGTTTTTGAGGTGGCGTAACCCGGTTGGTGTTAATTAGTATAGGTGGGGTGCATCTCAGTGTCTTAAGATCTGGGTGGGCGTAGTCTTTAGACCATACGATGGAATGATGGGTGGTCTATAGAAGTGCTTGCCCCGATTCTCGGCTTTCGGATTGGATGGTTAAGAATCGGTATATAAGTTCGCAAAGCCTTGGGTCACTAATCTAATAAATTTGACAGTTTACGACTGTCGCGTGCCCTTGGTGTCGCGTGGGGAGTGCGACTAATGCATCTCGGTTTCCCAGACCTACTAAACACGTGCGCCGTATCAGGTGTCGCGCCTTCTCGGCATGCGACTGCAGTCATTTCCCGATCGTTACTCGGTAAAACTCTATCTACTAGCTAGAGTTCCCGTAGGTGGAATCCAAGAATATGACTAGCTGGTGCCAGTTTTTCTTTTTTTCTCTTACTCTAACCGTCTGGAGTCGGTTAAGGACTCCAGCTACCGCGAAGTTTTGACTTTTACGGTTTTTCTGGCGACGATAGGCACGCTGAGCGGCCAAGGTATTTTGAAATATCCATGCTATTTTTCTCTGTGAGAAGATTTGAGCTCCTGGTGTCTCATGAGAAAAACAGCTCTGGCGTTATAATATTTCTTAAGAGTTTTTGTTGGTTCCGCGTTTACTAGGTCTGGTATTTAATGAAAAGAAAAGAATCGTGAAGTCTGATCAGGACGTAACAATATATATAAATAAATCAGTAATTAATAAAAATATTTTGAATGTATGGTTTTCCGCCGCGGCTACCTCTCCCGCCACGGCCGCCCCTCTCGCCTCCGATTCTTCTGGCTGAAGTGCCTCTTTTGGCCCCGCGAATAGCCCTCTGGACGTACCAGCGGACTCGTGCACGGCCGGCTCCTCTCCTTTTTTTTCCTACAAAATAAATATTGATATAAATAATTAATAAAATAAAATAATTGTATATGGGTTTAATAATGTAATAATTCGAAATTTATTACATACTATATTTTTTTTGTTGCGGTTGCTCCGGCATCCGCTCCAGCTGCAGTTGTTGTTGTTGCTGCTGTTGTTGCTGCTGTTGTTGCTGCTGTTGTTGAGGCTGCTGTTGTTGTTGTTGCTGCTGCTGCTGCTGCTCCACTTGGAGGCGCAGCCTCACAACCTTCTCATGTTGCAGCTGCATTTGCTGCTGCATTTGCAGCAGCAGTTGCTGCAAATGTGGAGCTTCTACTTGCATTACGTTTTCTGTAAAAAGAAAAAAATATTTATATATATTTTTTTTTTCAAAGATATTATGTGTACAATTATAATAATAACTTTACGTAGTTACTTTTAAAACGTAAAACGTTAATTTTAGCAAAAATATAATTTATAATATTAATTACTTACCGGACGAAGCGTTCTCCATGGCAATCTGCGCTTAGTTTTCCACGAATTGTGAAAATAGCGGCGTTTACGTTCTTCAAACGCCGCTTTTTTCACAATTTGTGGAAAACTAAGGAACTAAGGAAAACTAAATGCGCAGCATTTTTGCGATTCTCAATTGTTTCTGCGCGTAAACCACGTCTGCATTGCGTGGTATATATAAGAGCACGGCAAATTTTAATAGTAATATTTTATATGCCGCTTATTTCTTTCCGTTGAAAAAGTTTAGGCAGTCTCGACTGTAAGTTTTTTAAACATTTCTGTATATTTACGTAATTTTTCTTCTCTTTCCTAATTTTTTTTTTCTTTGAATCTTCGTTTTTCTTTTTTTTCTATAGTTTTGCTTTATATTTACTATAAAAATGTGTGATTTATTACAAAAGAAATGCAAGCGAAGTTTTTCAGAAGCTTGGCTTTGCGATGATAGATATAAATATTGGATACAAAAAGTACCATTAGATGACAGTTTGTTTCATTGCATTATATGTGATAAAAATATTTCTTACAACACGAGCATTTCTAGACATGCAAATTCTACGTATCACAAAAATAATATTAAAGAAGACACATCTTTGTTATTAAATAATAATTATATTACTGTAGAAAAAAATATTTCTAAGACATTAAAATTTCAACCACAATGGTTAGAAATAGAGTACTTTCAACCATGGTTACGCGAAGTATCACACGATAAAACATTATGTTTTTGTTCGTTTTGTGAAATATATATAACTGCTAAAATGTCATGTATTTCTCGTCATGCACAATCAGTAGCACATTTAACAATTACCAAAAATGTTAATATGGAAACGAAAAATACAGACGAAGATGTCAATATGCCGGACGAATCAATTTTGTCGTTCGATAAGCGAAAGAAAGCTGCAGAAATTCGATACGCTGCTTTCATCGCTGAGAAAAACATTTTGCATCAAACTGCGACAGACATTCTCACTTTTTTCCAACAAATAGGAAAAGATTCTGACGTAATGCAAAACATAAAAATGAGTCGGACTAAATGTCAAAAAATTATTTCGAACGTGTTGTGTCCGGTTGAAACGGATCGTGTAGTCGATATTATTCAAAATACTAAATTTACTATTTTTATAGATGAAACGTCTGATATTTCTAATAAAAAATGGATGACGTTTCATGTTCGGTATGTTGATCCTGCAACATTAGACATTTGCTCGCAATTAGTCAAATTAATAGATATTGTTGCATGGAATAGCAGTGCGGAAAAATTATTTGATGCTTTTAAACGAGAAATGTATAGACTGCAAATTCCATTTTTAAATATTGTTGCCTTGTCATGCGACAATGCGCCCGTCATGACGGGTAAATATTCATTATTTAAAACAAAACTTGAAAAAAAATGTAAAAATTTGTTAACATTTTCATGCCCACGTCATTCCGCTGCACTTGTTGCACATACTGCATGTGGTAAAATCCCAGACTATTGCGAGAAATTCGTAAAAAAAATAGCAAGTTATATTAACAGTAGTCCAAAACGATCAGCTATTTTTGAAGAATTTTGTGAATGTTTTCAGGAAGCAAACCGAAAAATTTTAAAGTTGTCCGACACACAATGGCTTTCTCGGCATTCATGTATTGAAAGACTTCTAGAGTATTGGGATACTGTCGAGCATTTTTTAAAAGAAATGGTAATGAGTGAAAGAACAAAGTCTGGACAAAATTTATTATCTATAATGCAAAAACTTGATATAAAAGCATATTTATTATTTTTAAAACATATTTTACATTTTTTTAATGCTTTTAATGCATTTTTCCAAGCTCTAGAAACAAGAATACAGTTATTGCAGCCGAAATTATTTCAGTTCCTAACCATTATTTGTAAACATTTCTTAAAGTCAGAACTTTTACAAAATATAAATAATAATTTTGAATTTTCCAACAAAAAAAATCAAAAATCTTTTAACGAAGTATATTTAGGCAATAAATGTGAAAAATATCTTGACGAGTTGATAACAGAGGGACACGCAAACGTAGTTACAATAGTTCGAGAGAACTGTTTGCAATTTTACATAACTGCTGCCCAAGAAATTTGTAAAAGATTACCAATAAATGACAAATTTTTATCAAAATTAAAAATTTTTGAACCGGACACAGCTTTACGTGATATTAATAGAGAAACTTCATTTAATGATGTTTTTTTTGTCGCTCAGACTATTGGCGGGTTTAACAAAAACGGTTTAAGAAAAGAATGGTTTGCTTTACATCAAAGCTTTACAGAAGCAGAAAAAGATATTCTATCAATGTTGAATTTTGATGACATGTGGAAACAAATTTTCTAACACACTCATCAATATCCAAATTTAATGTGTCTTTTGAATGCTATAAGATCGCTACCAAATTCTAATGCCGATTCAGAAAAAATCTTTTCCTTGCTGCCAGATATAAAAACGAAAAAACGAAATCCACTTTCATCTGTCAGTGTCAATGCTACATGCGTGCTTAAGTCAGCATTGAAAGCGAGAGGGAAAACAGCTGTAGACATAGAAATTAAAGAAAAGCATTTGTCTCTAATGTCCGCGGACAAATTGTATTCTGCATGTCCTAAAAAAGATAAAAGTCGTCTAACACTATATGCTGCAGATATTAATGAAATTGCTGGTCCCTCCTCGTCTAATGATACGCAATAATAATGTTTAAAATAAAATTTATTATTGCATTGCTCATTGCTAATATTTGCTTTGTTCAGATGTATAGAATATCATGCCTGTGACATCAGGCATGATATTCTATACATCTGAACAAAGCAAATATTAGCAATGAGCAATGCAATAATAAATTTTATTTTAAACATTATTATTGCGTATCATTAGACGAGGAGGGACCAGCAATTTCATTAATATCTGCAGCATATAGTGTTAGACGACTTTTATCTTTTTTAGGACATGCAGAATACAATTTGTCCGCGGACATTAGAGACAAATGCTTTTCTTTAATTTCTATGTCTACAGCTGTTTTCCCTCTCGCTTTCAATGCTGACTTAAGCACGCATGTAGCATTGACACTGACAGATGAAAGTGGATGTTTGAACATTATGTCTGGTATCATGTATATCAGATCACACTTTTAAATGTTTAGGAAATCATGTCTGTTACAGACATGATATTTTAAACATTTAAACATCATGTCTGGTATCATGTATATCAGACCACACTTATAAATGTTTAGGAAATCGTGTCTGTTACAGACATGATATTTTAAACATTTAAACATTATGTCTGGTATCATGTATATCAGACCGTACTTTTAAATGTTTAGAAAATCATGTCTATTACAGACATAATATTTTAAACATTTAAACTTCATGTCTGGCATTATATATGTCAGACCACAAGTATAAGTAATAGATATGTGCGTGTATGTGCGCGCGCGCGTACCATACACATCTATTATTTATACGTGAATATGATACTAATATATATGTATATGTTTATAATATACATATAATTTTTATATTGTAATATACATAATATTTACATAGTAATATATTTTTTGTGGTATTTTGCAATAATATGTGGTATAATAGAGCTACAGGCGAAGATCTCCACTTTAAAAAAATCTAGTGCGCTATTAGTGGCACCTCATGGGTGGCGTGGAAAGCCACTATTAACTACTAATAAATTATTAATATATCTTTCTTTTAAGTTTAAAGAGGAAAATGTCAAGTAGCAAGCGTGGCTAAACGGGTAAAGCGATTAGCTAAAATGTTGAAGATATTGTGTTTGGAAATTGCTTCTTGCAACTTTTTTTGCACATGAGTTTCTAACAGTAATCAATCAAATTATTTAATAATGTTTTCGACAAAAAAGTATTATTTTATATTTATTAATAATCTTGGCATATGTTAAAGTTGCATTTTGTTGAAAAATTGTAAAATTATATTTTATTTTTCTATTGACAAGTCATAGCAAATTAATATCTTTTTCAACAGTTAATAATTTAACTTATGCGTATATTTTTAATGAATATAAAATAATACTGTTTAGAAAAAAAATTTATTTAATTATTTACTCGATTGTGCATTAGATTGTGCATTAGAAAGAAATGCGAAAAAAAAAAAAAAAACAAGTTGCAAGATACAGGTCTAGAAGACGGAATCTTTATTATTCAAGCGATTCGCCTTACTCGATTAAAAACGCTTGGCTTCTTAGCATTTTTCGTACGTAGCATTTTTCGTGGGCTAGGGAAGTGACAAATAGCATGCTACGCTGACGCGTGCGCACACGGACGCGTGACGTGCGGTTCTCGCTTGTGTAGTGCCCGCATGGTGGGGGCCGTTTTCCTCATGTTGCTCTGTTGCAGGATGCTCGATCTTGCAGCACTGGAGTGAGTGAAGAAAAATCTGCGGAGAAGTTCTTTTATACAGCTTCGATCGATGCTTGATCGCGAGAAAGCTTTTCACCGCCTGCGCAACCTGGCGGTGTATCCGCAAGCTCGTAACTTGGCAGGAGCCCTGCGGCGCGTAGCGGCGCCGCGGCGTATTATGCCGCGTCAGTGTAGCGGTGTGGCGGTGAGCCGCCACAGATAATATATGAGATGTATTAGACAGAAGCGTTTTTACGTATCATATACATAAATAAGTTACATATCAATGATACTTTATTGATATTTTCTGGTTATATAACAGGAAATATCAGTTACATGTGCGTTTGCTGGGAAGTATGTACAAATTATTTCAATCTCCGGTCAACTTACGTTTTATAACACAAATTCTCATTTGATTTCATTATATTGATTACAGTCCTAACGTCTTTATATACTGAACGGCGTATGCCGCCATTGCTGCAGCAGCCACCACCACCTGGTGAAACGGCTCGATGTTGAACATTATGCCCATCGCCGCCACTGGTGTTGTAACCACAGCACCCAGGGCCCCTCTCAAAATCAGAGCCTTGACATGCTCCAGCGCAACTTTGGCTGTTTTCTTTCGCACCTTAGTCCACCATATTACGGCTGCGTATGTGAGTCTGGGGCGAAGTATGGCTGTGTAGATCCAATGTATCATACTTGGTTTTAAACCCCAAGTCTGACCAAAGGTCCTTCTGCACATCCAAAAATACTGGCACAAGCTTTTGCACCGGCTACGAAGGTGCTCCTCCCAAAGCAGTTTCCTATCCAGGATAACTCCCAGATATTTCACTGATTCAGTCGGAACTAACCTTACTCCTCCAAGAGTGGGTCCCACAATGGTGCCCACGTTGTATTTGCGAGTGAAGACAGTAAGACCGATTTTCAGTGGATTCACCGCTAAACCCGTCCTCTGACACCACTTTTCTACGACTTCCAGTGCCCCCTGCATGACCTCTAGAAACGTCTTTAGAAAGGGGCCTCGCACAAGTATTGCCACGACATCCGCGTAGCCTTGTGCAGTGAAGCCTCTATCGTCCAGTGCCTTTAATAATCCGTCTGCTACCAGGTACCCTAAAAGTGGGGAAAGTACTCCGCCCTGCGGGCAGCTTCTTCCCACCCAACCACAAACTTTCGCAGTTCCCAGCGAAGTCATCACACACCTTCCTAGCATGCCCCGGATCCACTCTACGAGCTTCATCGGGACACCTCTTTTGGCGACTTCCTCACACACTACCTCGTGCGGTGTGTTGTTAAAGCGCCCTCTATGTCCAAGAAAGCACCCCCTTCCTTTCTAGCAGCTCCTTAATAAACGCTACCGTTTGAAGTAGAGCAGTCTCGGTGGAATAGCCCGGACGATACGTGTGCTGATTTTTATGGAGAGGATGCCTCCACAGAGTTGTCTTCCTCAGATAGGCGTCCACCAGCTTCTCCAATGTCTTAAGGAGAAACGATGTTAAGCTAATTGGCCTGAAATCCTTTGCCTTGGTGTAGCTCGTTCTTCCCGCCTTTGGGATGAACACTACCCTGGCCAGTTTCCATATGCTGGGTGCGTAGCCCATCGCGATACATGCTCTTAAGGTTCGAGTCAGTGGGCCCATGATCTGTTCCAGTCCCTCTTGTAGAAGAGCCGGAAAGACGCCATCCGGTCCCGCTGACTTGTAGGACTTAAAGGTGTTAATTGCCCATTTGACCTTCTCGGGCATGACAATCTTGGCCGCCATTTGCCAATCCGCTTGTCGGGCTCTTCTGAGTGAGCCCGGCTCCTTATATGCAAATAGCTCTCCCGGCTCCCTAGAAGCCCGAAAAGCTCACTTCCAGTAGATGCTCCAGACATTGCTCTCCAGTCACCACCGTCCCATCAGAGAGTGCGATGGCTTCCAGGGTCACATCCGGGTTCCTAGCGAGGATCCTGCAGATTCTTGCCGTTTCGGGCATTCCCTCCACTTCCTCGCAAAACTTCCTCCAGCTTTCCTGTTTCGCCCTAACCACAAAGTCTCTATATTCCTTCTGTGCCCTCCTAGAGAGCTCCCAGTCGGATTGGCGGCCCGTGTTCCTAGCTCTATTCCAGGCCCTGTGAGCCGCCACTCTGAGACCCTGCAGTCCAGGGGTCCACCAGGAAGTTCCTCTATTATTTGTAACCGCCCTTTCGGGGCAATTACTTTCGTAGCAGTTTACCAGAGACCTCTGCAAGTAGTCCACACAGGTCTCCAGTTCTTCTTCTGTCCCGTGCCTCTTAGGGAAGCCTCTGAGACTGCTGGCCAGGTCTTCCCTATAAGAGTCCCACTTGGTTCTCCTCTGGTTTCTGAATTGATCTCCTTCCTTCTAGCCTTAGTTATCCTGAAGGTGATCTGCCTGTGGTTTGAGAGCGAGGGCTCCGTCGAGACCCTCCACTCCACTACCTCCTGTAACAACTGCCTGGAACAGACAGTGATGTCGAGCACTTCTCTTCTCGCTATAGTGCAGAAGGTGGGCTCGTCTCCTGTGTTAAGAATCTCCAGATCCGTAAATGCTAGGAACTCCAACACTTTCATTCCTCTTTCATTGGTGTCCGAGCTTCCCCACACAGTGTGATGCGCGTTAGCGTCACATCTCATGATCAGGGAAAGCCGTTTCTCTTGGCAGTATTCTGCCAGTTTTATTACCGGTGCAGGTGGCACCGCCTCCCCCTTGTCATGAGAGAAGTAGGCCGAGCACACAACCATTTTCTTTCTGTCACCGGAGTCAGCAGTGAAATCCACTTCTACAGCCGCAACGTCCCTGGAACACAGGTGAGGTATTAGCTGGGCTTCCATACCCTTGACGGCCACGCAAGCCCTGAACCGATCCACTGATGGGGCCCTCAAGAGCCTACCGCAAGCCGCCAAGCCCTTGATGCAACCCCGGATTACCCAGGGTTCTTGCATTAGTGATATGCATGTTTGCTTCCCAGCTTGTTGCCTGGCCAAAACAGCTGAGGCCCCTTTGCTGTGATGCAGATTAATCTGGGTGAAGGCTACCCCTCCCGATCCCGCCATTTAACTACGAGACCGTTTTAGGGGGCTCCTCCTTATCCTCCCTTACCCCCCCTTGGGCCCCACTTACTCGAAAGGCAATCCTGTCGAGCCCAAAGAATGGTTTGAAGTCCAGCATCCTCAATTTGAGGACACTAGACTCTGGGACACCGAGGACTAGGTTCCCACCTTCCTTAGTGGCCCCTACTCCCTCCGCGAACACTTTCCAGCTCCCGGTGACAAGACCCGGGTTCTGCTTCTCCAGCCGCTTCAAGACCGTGGCCGCGCCCTCGGGAGGTCCCGGGACCCAAACCATCGCCCTGTGCTGCCTTTGAAGCGCGTCCATGCCCATTACCTTGAGCTTGGCGTCCTCCCACGGAATAATGCCGCCGATCCGCCCCACGAGCCAACCCAGCGATGCCTCGTCCGCGCATCTTACCACCGCTGCACCGCTCCTTAGAAAGGTGCTGTAGAATCTGGGCACCGGACCCTCTTGGATCCCGTCGATCTCTTTCGAGACCGCACCCCTCAACAGAGTCAACTGCTCTGCAGTGATCTCCGCCTCGGGGTAGCTCTCCGCCGCAATCGCCCTCGCCAGAAGGTCAGCAGCGTTCACATAGGCATGGTGCCCATCATGAGCCCTTTGCCTCTTCAACGGACGGCCGCCCGATGGAGGGGTTTCATTGGAGCCCTTCCGACGTTTACCATTGGTGTGCCCCTTCACCACCTCCGCCGGCGTACAAGGGGGAGCCACGGGAAGAGAGCGAGCCCCTTCCAGAACCCCTGCTCTCATCCGCTTCGCCCTCCTTCTTTCGGCCCCGCACCGGTTTTTCTTAACTGGAGGTAAAGCCTCCTGCCGCGCAGCCGGGCCGGCTTCACTTCCGGAGTCCTTAAGGGTCCCGTCCGTCACTGCCGTCCCAGCCCCTTTCCTTGGAAACCCGTCACGCGAGCCCTTCTGATTTCCCATTTTGTCCTCTGAATTTATTATGTCAATATCCATTATGGTCCCACGAGTAGGGAATTACACGGTCCGTCCACGCAGAGTCCCGCATGCGGCTAGATATTCTGGGGTTTCGCCCGGTTCCCCGAGGCATCGTTCGCGACACTGCTCCCCCAGTGACATGCAGCCATCGCCACGATGGCTTACAACTTGGCTTGGGGAGCTGGTCCGCGGCAACGGTCTTCCCTTACCCTCCACAGGGTTTTACTTCCGTGGGGCCAGGTTATAACCGCCACTACCCAGCAGCACTGAGTCTCCTCAGAGAGCTCACACCTACTGGGCGTCCTCCTATCCGCCACCTTGGAGACGCGCCCGGTGAGTAGCTCAACCCCCGGGCTGTTAGTTACTAACAATAAGTTCTATTTTTGATAGCGACTAATTTTTGTTTCACGAAGCGCACTACTACTGAAGAAATGTGACGAACGGTGTAAAACTCTCGACGAAATGTCGATGAAATGAGATAAGAAACTGTAAAAAACTTTGTCGGAGTGACTCGGACACGGGTTTTTATACCCTTTTTATGGAAGTGGATCCATTTAAAAAAATCTTAGGTTTTCGAGGCGGGGGTGAAATAGAAGTTAGTTTTACAAGGAAATTTTAATGCGTAAGAGGATGGCATCGTTTTTAGCTAATAGGATTAGCGGTTAGATGACCATGTCTCTTATGATTGAGATGGGGAAAACAGGGCCCTAACGAATGAGGAGCAGCATCGTTTTGGGTTCATATATGGTGGGAGTCAATTTCAATATTACATATTCTGGTTGGTATTGATATGCATTGGTGAGGTCCATCTCGATGCCTTTAGGGTATACGATAAGATGGACCGGTGGATGGTTTGTTCTAATTCTAGGCCTTCTGATTGAAGGGTTGAAACTCGGCGGAATACAGGTTGACAACGTCTTAGGTCGCGGGTCTAATAAATTTGACAATTTTATGACGGTCATGTGCTTTGGTGTCGCGTAGAGAGTATAGCTAATGTATCTCGGTTTCCCAAACCTATTCAACACGGGCATGGTGTCAAGTTTGACGCCTTCTCGGCGCTCGACTCAGGTCAGTTGTTGCGCAAAGCTATCCTATTATCATGGCGCGGTGGCGGTCACACGTAGTGTTCGCACCTTTACGCAAGACTCAATCGGTAAGATTCACGAACCGATGAAATGGTAAAAGATAAAAGAAAAATAAGATAACCGAAATTATAACAATGGATGGGAAGTTATACGAACCGTATAGAACCATTTGAGTCTCTTAATAATAAATATATTTAAATTATCTGGATATTCTTCACGAACTGTATCCTTAACGAATAATTAAAGGTATATAAATTCTTTTAATAGTAATCATATTTGAATTATTTAAATGTGTATATAAACGGATCAACCCGCTTAAAACTTAGAAAATAATTAGTAACAACGAAAGAATCGTATTTTAATAAATAATGCTTCATTTAAAAGTGAATAAAAGAAGGAAAACGGGGTAACATGAAAACATGAATGTTGCAATTTAATATAAAATTGTAACCAAAACCGTTTTCTAATAAATAATGTCTCAGTAGCATAGCTAGGAGAGTTCTAACTCAGGCATCTGAGGGGGGGGGGGTGCGGGGAAGAGGAGGTATTGGATTACGCTGCGTCAGCATTTTTGGAGGGGAGGGGAGCATCGGATTACGCTGCGTCAGTACTTTTGGAGGGGAGAGGGGTATCGGATTACGCTGCGTCAGTGTTGGGAGATTTGTACACTTTGGCTTCCATTTCTCACCAACCGAGAACTGCTTACGTCACGTATCCGTGTGCGCTCGGCTTTCGGCTTGTAGAGCGAGTGGACATAAGTATTGCGTTTTCTTCCCACCAAGTCTAGCAAACTGGTTTTGAGATGACGTCGCGCGACTTTTTCTCCTGTTAAGATTTGGCAGCGTTGGCAGCATACGAATATGATTTTTATATTAATGTATAAAATAAGAATAAACTAATAAAAATTACATATTGTTAATAAATTTTCTATTATAATAAAAAATTATATGTATCGCAATATATTAACAAAACAAGTAACATTTCTACAATTTTAGTAAAAAAACAATTTTTTTTATTAAAACATTAACATGAGTTAATTGCGAAAAATAAGCTTAGGAATATTTAATATTTTATGTATGTTATTAATTTATCTATATGTTCTAATTTTAAGTATGAGTGAAGTTTACAACTACAATTACAATAATATAAATGATTAAAATTAATAAATATATAAGGCTCTAGTGATTAACAAAATCAATTAAAATCAGTAGGAGCGTAAAGAGCCACAATGCTAGTTCTTCGTGCGAAGGTTATAATATATTAGTTTAAAATTGTTTACATCAAATCAAACGTTTCTGCCTGCCATCAGGCCTTTTTCAGTGTACATTAATAAAAATAAAAAGAGAAATTCGCTCGCAAAAATTAACATAAAGTAAAAGATGTGGAAGACGTATAGATAATCCTTTCCAATCAAATTGTTGTTCGGTAACAAATAAATTAGGACTGCAATAAATGCAATAGAATACAGTGAAAGTTCAGATTAAATAAAAGTAAGTGGACCGGAGATTGAGAACTGTTATATACATACTTGTATTAATTTCGTGTTGATAAAAAGCTTGTCCACGTAAAGGGGACGAGGTGGAAAAGCAAAAAACAGATAATCTTTACATCTTAAATGTTGAGATCTTAGTGATAGTGATTTGATACAGAAATTATAAAATTTAGAGTGATGGTAGGAAAGGAGGGAGGAGGGAGGGAAAAAAGAAGTAAGTAGGGAAGGAGAGAAGGTGGGGGTAAAAGGAATAGATAGAGGAAAAGGAAGGAGAAGTATTTTTTATAAAGGAGAAAATTAATTAATAATAGGGAGATAGGCATCAGGTAAATAATCCGTGTCGTTTTGATTGTTAAGGCCTGCGTTTTGTCTTTTAATAAAGGTCATTTCAGAGATCAATCTTTTTGAATAAGAAGGTTCACCGTCTAAGATTTTTACTTTATCCCAATCAAAGTCGTGGGAGAAATCCATTCTATGCTTAGATATGACTGAAGGAGAACAGCTTTTCTTATTGATGTCATTCTTATGTTCTTTTAATCTGGTGTTAAGCTGTCTTTTAGTCTGTCCAACATAAGTCATCTTGCAATCACGACACGGAATCATATAAACTACTTGGCAATGTGAAAGTTTGCTTCGACTGTCTTTGCCTGTTTTTATGAAGCATTTTAAATTGTTCGGGATTGAACAGGCTAATTTAAAATTGAAGGTTCTAGCAATAGAATTAAAGTCTTTATATATAGATGAGATGTAGGGAATAGTTAAAAAAGTCTTCGAGTCATTCTTGTCAGAGTCATTGTTGGAATCAACTGCTATTAAATTATTGTCAATTTTTTAATTGTGGATTAGAACTTTATTCTTTGATGTATAGTCGAATAAATAAAATTTAAAGCATAACAATTATTTAAAAGGATGTTAATCGCCAATGTAAAATTCTTGTTGTGAAATTTTGGGTGGAAAAGTAAAAAGATCCTATCAGTCAGACTTATGATAGTCCCCTTCTTTTGTGAAGTAGGGTGGTGGGAATAAAAATTTAGGTATCTTCCAGACGAAGTAGGTTTTTGATACCAGTCAAAAATGATTCTATTGTTTTCTAAAATTATGGTCACGTCAAGGAAGTTTATGCGATTGTTACCCCAATTTCAACTGTAAAATTTAGTCTGTTATAATAAGAATTAAAAATGTCAGTGATTAAATTTATGGAATTGATAGGTGCAGCCAAAATTATGTCATCTACAAATCGGTAATAAAAGGGCAGCTTGAAAGGCAACCTATCAATCGTTTGCTTCCAGATCCTGAAGAGTAAGGTCGGCAATTAATGGAGATAAAGGAGGCCCATGGGAGTACTGAATGTTTGTTTATAAATTTTGTTATTAAAATTGAAAAATGTGGAGTTCAAAATAAAATGTATCCCCCTTATGAATTCATTAAGAGGGATGGCGGTATTAAGAGAATTTAGATTCCATCTTTTGGAAATGCTTTTAATCGCTAATTCAATGGGGATGTTCGTAAACATGGATACTACATCTAATGATATTAATATAAATTCATCTTTAATCTCCAGACCCTTCAATTTCTTGACAAAATCAAAACTATTTTTAATATGACTAGCTGGAAGAGGTAAACTATTGTAAATGATTTTATGGAAATAAAGAGAAACAGCGTATAATGGGCTATTAATGGAAGAAACTATTATTCTCAAAGGGCAACTGGGTTTGTGAATTTTTGCCCACAGGCTCTAGGCAGGGCACAATCACTCGTCATAAAATGTCTATAAGTATTGTCTTCAATAAAGTTATTTCTTTTCCACCTGGTTAATAATTCGCGTAAATTACGAGTAAATATTTTACAAGGATCTTTTTTGTGCAGAGAATAGTGTCAGAATCGGATAACATCAATTCTAAATCGTGAATATATTTATTCTTATCAAGAGCTACAGTGATGTTTCCTTTATCTGCCCGGGTAATAATGACATCCGAATTTAGTTTCAAAAATTGTTTGGTAGATGACCACCATGAAATTAATTTTATATCATTGAAATCATAAGTGAGTCCATTTCTGTAAAATCTTTCAATTATCGGAATGCATTTATTTCTGATAGAAGAAGTCTCCTCATCAAATTCATATAACTTTTTTTCTAAGCTCTTAATAAGATGTATAGACGATTTATCTTTATTAGAGATCGTGATGGGCATCCCAAATCTGTCCCCCAGTTGTCCACAAGAAGTTTTACTTTTTTAGGGAATTCTAACATAGTTAGATTGACGAACCAATTTTCTTTGATGTTTCCAATGTGAGAAGACTCTCTTGGAAGGAGTCGCTCGTAATATCGACCTAGATTTTGTTGTTATTAGAGATGTTGCAAAGGCCAAGTTCAAATACAGATTTGTTATTATGCTCAACGTCACGATCCCGATTATAGAAATATCTAATAGGTTGTATTTTAGCTTTAATGGTTAGGTTCTTTTTATGTAGTAATTTGTAACCATTGTATTTTTTTGTCTATTCTGACACATTCCCTACACCACAGTAGATGATATAATTTCTCTTGTTGAGAGAAAACGCAAGCCTTACCAATCAAAACGACACGGATTATTTACCTGATGCTTATCTCCCTATTATTAATTTATTTCCTCCTATATAAAAAATACTGTAAGAAAAAAGAAGAAAAAAGAGAAAATTACTAGAACACAAAAATCCAAATACGCGCCATCAAACAGCGGCACCGTGTCGTCAGTGCTGCCAGAAACGAGCGGCAGCATCACACAAATTCAACCGAGAACCGATGACGTCACCCTATCCGTGTAAGCTCGACCCGGTCGACCAATGGAAGAGAACGCACGTCTCCCTTCCACCGAGCCGACGAAACAGACGATAAATGCTAAGAAGTAAGTGTTTCTAAGGCAAGTGGCTGGAATATGAAAAATCCCGTGTTCGAGATTTGCTTCTCGCAACTTTCTTTTCTTTTTTCCGCATTTGTTTCTAACAGTGTAAATTATCAAGTAATCTTTTTTTTTGCTTAAAACATAATAGTTTATATTTATTAATAATATTCGCATATGTTAAAATTAACAATTTTTGAAATAATTCAGATTTGCTATTGTCAATAGAAAAATGAAATTATTTTGCAATATTGTAACAAAGTGTAAATTTAACATATGCTATGTTCTTGCCACTCGTCTTATTCGTTTAGCCATGCTTGCTTTGACATTTATGTCTATCGACTCGAAAGATTTTACATACCTGTAAAACTTTTAATTATTTCCCAACTTACAATTAGTCACTCGCGTCCTGATATTTTTTCTCTCGTTCAATAATTTTCTATTCGTACATTCGGAGAATCCGAATAGTGAGATCAATAATGTACTTAATTTTCGTACACTCTAGTATCTCAATCTGAGATCGGTGTACATTTTAACGTCTCAAATGTAGACGAATTATTTCTATATGAAAAATAATTAAAATTTTCACATCAACAATCTAACATATAATATAAATGCAGTCAGATTTATTGTACTCTTGTTAGTATTATTAAAATATTGTAAAAATAATGTATTATTAGTTTATTAGTAATTATAATAGTATTATTAATAGTGGTCTTCCACACCACCTTCGAGGTTCCACTAACGGCGCGTTAGGTTTTTTTAGTGGATCTTTGCCAGGAGCCCTATTATACCACATTTCATTATTCTTTCTATATTTTTTTTATACATATGTGATGTCATTTGCAGACATGTTAGTAACATTTTACTTATCTATAAATATGTGACGGGATAGAGAGTTAGCACGAGATAATTGATTTTATTTTAAATTTTATTTAATATATATGTAGAATAAATCTTAATATAAAATTATCACAATATAACTAGTCAATATATTATTACAATGTTATCACATAAATTAGATTAAAAAAATTATTATTAATAATAATAATAAATCAATAATAAAAAATATAAAATAAAAAATAATAAAAATATAGTTAAAAAATAATAAAAATATAAATAAAAAATAAAAAGATAGTTAAAAAGTAATAAAAATATAAATAAAAAATAGAAAAAAGATATTAAAAAATAAAAGTTTTATTGTTAAAAAAATAAAATTAATATTAATATTAAATTAATATATAAAATTATTTGTATATCTATTTATTATCTTATTTATTTATATAATATTTTTTTATTATAATAGGGCCTCTTCCGCCCTGGCCAACCTCTCTGTCCCCACCCACCTCTGCCACCCCATCCACCTCTGCCATCCCATCCACCTCTGCCGCTCCATCCACCTCTGCCTCCCCATCTACCTCTGCCTCCCCATTCATTTCTTCCACCTCGCTGGTGATACCAGCGAGCGCGAGACTTTCCGCCTCCTCTTCTTTTTTCTAAAAAATAAGCATATTTACAGATAAGTACTACACTCACCCGAAAAAAAAGCGGTACACTGAAAATGTGGGAAAAATTCATCAAATTTCAACTGACGATAACTTCGTAAATAATAAAGATAGAAAGTTCTATAAAATATGGAAATGAAGCTAAAAATCTCTACTTTAAGAATCAATTTATTTCAATGTTGCAAAATAAATTTATTGAAAATGGCGGATGACAAAGCGCGAGCATGCAAAATTGAAAAATAATGGTTCGAGTTTGCGACGGTGCACGATATAAACAAAAAATTGTAGCTTATTGGGATCAAAAGCGTACGAAAGTACAGAGTCTCCTCTTTAAAATGCTTTTTTATGCATCTCGATACGATGATTTTTCGCCGAGAGATTCGCATTTGAAGAAAAAGGCAGATTCTTACTTCAAATGCGAATCTCTCAGCGAAAAATCATCGTATCGAGATGCATAAAAAAGCATTTTAAAGAGGAGACTCTGTACTTTCGTACGCTTTTGATCCCAATAAGCTACAATTTTTTGTTTATACCGTGCACCATCGCAAACTCGAACCATTATTTTTCAATTTCGCATGCTTTTGCTTTGTCATCCGCCATTTTGGAGAAAGTTATCACACATTATTGCGTTATGAATTTTCGAACACTAGACATCCAAACTTTTAAAATGGTTTTTAAAAAATCCTGCTAGCTGTATTACGTGCCGAGATATTCAATTTTGAACCAGACCGAATTGCAAGAATAAGAATTTTGTGGTTATCAGCTCCGCGGTATTTTAAAACTCCAAACTCTCCTTACGGTTATAAGTGTCAATTCTGCTCTTGGCGTTACCCAGGATCAACGGCGTGGACGTGGCAGAAATCTGATCCCGTGTGCACATGTTGGCACGTGTGTATGTGTGTGTGTGTGTGTGTGTGCGTGCGTGTGTCCGTGCGTCCGTGTGTGTGTATGTGTGTGTGCGTGCGCGTGCGTGCGTGCGTGCGTGCGCGTGCATGCGTGTGTGTGCGCGTGCACCACTGGGATAAGGACCTCATGGCTCGTTAGATCCACGATATTTTACGACTCCAAACCCTCCCGGTGGTGCGTGTACAATTGTGTGTGCGCGCGCGTATATTAATAATGGGTATGACCTCCTCGTGCGCGTATTATCTCATTCATGCGACGAGGCATACTTCTTATTAGTGTTCTAATTTCAGTCTGCGTAATGTCATTCCACTCTATTTCAAGAACTCTTCGAAGTTCTGGCAATGACTGAGGAGCAGGTATATGATTTCGTACTTTTCTGTTAATATTGTCCCATAGGTGTTCAATGGGATTTAAATCTGGACTCATTGCTGGCCATTCGAGTCGATTTATGCCAACTTCATCGCAGAAATCAAGCACTTTTCTCGCAACGTGCGGTCGAGCATTGTCTTGCATAAACAAAAAGTCTTCTCCGATGAAGTGCGCATACGGAACAACGTACGGTACGAGTACGTCTTCCACGTATACATCTGCGTTCATGTTTGCGTCAAAAAAGTGGAGATCTGTGTGAGCATTCGCAGAAATTCCTGCCCAAACCATTACAGAGCCACCATTGTAGCTAGGCCTCTCACTTACAGTACAGTCTGCAAATCGTTCTCCAACGCGACGGTATACTCGTTTTCGTCCGTCTGAAGAATACAGACAAAAACGAGATTCGTCGCTAAAAAGAACGGTACTCCATTCTGCATATGTCCAGCCTGCATGCTCGACAGCAAAATTGAGTCGAGTTACGCGATGGCGACGCATAAGCGAAGGTACATTTGCTGGCCTGCGCGGAAAAAGACCGTGTTCCGCTAATCTGTTTCGAATAGTGTCAACGGATACATTACATTCGCGGACATCTCTTAAATTGTTTCGAATTTGAACAGCCGTTCGATGTCTGTCTCTTAATGAATTTAAAACAATAAATCGGTCATCGTTTTCATTCGTACAACGAGGACGTCCCGAACCAGGTCTTCTTTGGACAGAATTAGTCTCCAAGTACCTAGCATAAGCACGTTGCACGGTTGACACTGATAAATCAAGTGCCTCAGCAACGTACCTTCGACTTCTCCCATCTTCAATTAACGCTACAACTTGAGCAGCTTTTTCAGGACTTATCGTCGCCATAATTGACCAATAATTTCAATGCGAAAAGATTAATTATTGTTTACTTTGACGAAGTCGTACGAATAAGTAACGCGTCTCGAAAGAAAAAGATCAAGAAAAATCAAGCACTCTTCTCGCAATGTGCGGTCGAGCATAAACAAAAAGTCAGGGCGGAGAAATCACAAAAGATCTGCAGACATCTCCTTCGGATGCAAAACAATTGATTGAAAAATAATGGTTCGAGTTTGCGACGGTGCACGGTATAAACAAAAAATTGTAGCTTATTGGGATCAAAAGCGTACGAAAGTACAGAGTCTCCTCTTTAAAATGCTTTTTTATGCATCTCGATACGATGATTTTTCGCTGAGAGATTCGCATTTGAAGTAAGAATCTGCCTTTTTCTTCAAATGCGAATCTCTCGGCGAAAAATCATCGTATCGAGATGCATAAAAAAGCATTTTAAAGAGGAGACTCTGTACTTTCGTACGCTTTTGATCCCAATAAGCTACAATTTTTTGTTTATACCGTGCACCGTCGCAAACTCGAACCATTATTTTTCAATTTTGCATGCTCGCGCTTTGTCATCCGCCATTTTCAATAAATTTATTTTGCAACATTGAAATAAATTGATTCTTAAAGTAGAGATTTTTAGCTTCATTTCCATATTTTATAGAACTTTCTATCTTTATTATTTACGAAGTTATCGTCAGTTGAAATTTGATGAATTTTTCCCACATTTTCAGTGTACCGCTTTTTTTTCGGGTGAGTGTATATTAAATAAAACAATCACGCATATAAATTAATTATTTAGTTACAAAAAATAAAAAAAAAAAATAATTTACCACTTGTTTGTTCCTCCGGCTGTTGCTGCTCTTGTTGGATGTTTTCTATGTTTTTATTTGTATTTTGCTATTTGTATTTATAAATCAGTAGAGTTTCTAACCACAGTTTGTAAACACTTTCTAAAACTTAAGTTTTTAAAAAACGTATGCAATAATATTTAATTTTCTGACAAAAATAATCAAAAATCTTTAAATGAAATAAATTTAGGATTAGAATGCGAAGAATACCTCGACGAACTGACAAAGAACGGATACTTAGACATAGTTGCAAATGTTTGAAAAAAATGTTTGCAATTTTATGTGACAGCTGCCGAGGAAATTAGTAAAAGATTACCAATTAATGACAAATTTTTGTCAAAATTAAAAGTTTTTGATTCAGACGTTGTTTTATTTGATTTTGACAGAGAAACATCATTCAATGACGTTTTTTTTATCGTTCAAACTCTCGGTGGTTTTGACGAAAATGGTTTAAAAAAAGAATGGTTTATTGTACATCTCAATTTTACAGAAACAGAAAAAACAAATCTTAAAAAATAAGTTTTGATGACATGTGGAAACAGATTTTAGAAAATAAAAGCTCCAGAGATCTTGTAAAATATCCAAATCTTAAATCCCTTATAAATTCTATTAGATCACTTCCAAATTCTAATGCCGATCCAGAAAGAATATTTTCAATTTTATCAGACATAAAAACGAAAAAACAAAATAGCCTTTCATCCGTCTCTGTAAATGCCATTTGCGTTTTAAAATCAGCTTTGAACGCAAGAAAAGAATCTATTTTAGAGATGGAGATTAATGAAAAACATTTGTCTCTCATGTCATCGAACAAATTATATTCTACATGTCCTAAAAAACATAAAAGTTGTCTTAATCTACATGCTGCAGACGTTGATGATATAGCTGGTCCCTCAATATCTAATGATACGCAATAATAATGTTACAAATAAATAGTATTTTTTATATAACACAAAAAAGTAACTGCTAATTTTATTACAAAGGTGTAATAAGTTATTTGTCTGCAAATGACATCACTTGTAAATGACAAGCGTAAAAAGAGTATCTTGTCTGCAAATGACACCACACTTGTAAATGACAAGAATAAAAAGAGTATCTTGTCTGCAAATGACATCACATATGTATAAAAAAAATATAGAAAGAATAATGAAATGTGGTATAATAGGGCTCCTGGCGAAGGTCCACTAAAAAAACCTAACGCGTCGTTAGTGGAACCTCGAAGGTAGTGTGGAAGACCACTATTAATAATACTATTATAATTACTAATAAACTAATAATACATTATTTTTACAATATTTTAATAATACTAACAAGAGTACAATAAATCTGACTGCATTTATATTATATGTTAGATTGTTGATGTGAAAATTTTAATTATTTTTCATATAGAAATAATTCGTCTACATTTGAGACGTTAAAATGTACACCGATCTCAGATTGAGATACTAGAGTGTACGAAAATTAAGTACATTATTGATCTCACTATTCGGATTCTCCGAATGTACGAATAGAAAATTATTGAACGGGAGAAAAAATATCAGGACGCGAGTGACTAATTGTAAGTTGGGAAATAATTAAAAGTTTTACAGGTATGTAAAATCTTTCGAGTCGATAGACATAAATGTCAAAGCAAGCATGGCTAAACGAATAAGACGAGTGGCAAGAACATAGCATATGTTAAATTTACACTTTGTTACAATATTGCAAAATAATTTCATTTTTCTATTGACAATAGCAAATCTGAATTATTTCAAAAATTGTTAATTTTAACATATGCGAATATTATTAATAAATATAAACTATTATTTTTTAAGCAAAAAAAAAGATTACTTGATAATTTACACTGTTAGAAACAAATGCGGAAAAAAGAAAAGAAAGTTGCGAGAAGCAAATCTCGAACACGGGATTTTTCATATTCCAGCCACTTGCCTTAGAAACACTTACTTCTTAGCATTTATCGTCTGTTTCGTCGGCTCGGTGGAAGGGAGACGTGCGTTCTCTTCCATTGGTCGACCGGATCGAGCTCACACGGATAGGGTGACGTCATTGGTTCTCGGTTGTATTTGTGTGATGCTGCCGCTCGTTTCTGGCAGCACTGCGTGTCGTGCGCGCCACGATGAAGGAAGAGTTTTTAGTGGAAGGGATATTTTTGCAAGAAGACGACGCTAGAAGGCCCCGTAACAATCTATTACGTTTTTACTCTTCTCAGAGAAAATTTCTTCTGTGATCATAGAACGAAAATAAAACGTGATTGTTATTTAACGGAGTTTTCTCTACGTCAGTGATTTTTTTATATATCAGAAGTGGGATTTATTACCAAAACGTGCCAATTAGTTAAACCTATTGTAACGAAAACAAAAAAAAAGGAAAATATGGGTCGTCACAAGTCACGTCGCGAACGGCCATCCGACCGAAGCAGTTCGAAACGAAGAAGACGCCATGAATCTTCTTCACCTTCAGGGAATGAGGATGGACGAAAAAATGCACGTCTCGAACAACTAGAACGCATTGTAGAAAGTTTAGATCGACGATCTAATACGAAAGGCTCGTGTATACATCGTGGAGATGAGTTAATGATCCCGATATATGACCCGTCTAAGGATGATTTAGTAATTGAAAAGTGGATTGAGCATGTAGACGAGTTAGCAACGCAATACGATTGGGCTGATCGGGACATCATGCGATTAATTTCAGGACGATTGAAAGGGCATGCTCGTATGTGGTATGACACTCGACCACGGTTGGCAATCACATGGGAAGAGATGAAGGAATCGTTAAGAAAACAGTTTTGTAAGTCCGTTCCGTTCAGTCGATTATTTAAAGAAGCCGCACTTTACGAAAGTGCACTCGGAGATTACTGCTTTCAAAAATTAAATAAAATGCGGAAGTTAGATATTAAAATAACATATAAGTATCTCATTGACGCAGTAATCGGTGGAATCACGGACGAAAACGTTGCAAGAACGGTACGATCCGCGCAACATCAAGACGCGAATGAATTACACAGGCCTGCGAAATTAAGAGTCCTAAAAGATACAAAAAGCAGAGTAGTGATTTCCTAGGTAATTTTGGTCGCTGAATCCAAATCCGTCAGCAAAAAATGTTTATCACGTCAGGTTTTTGAGAAAAATGGGGTAATATGGGTTAAAAACAGTGATTTTTGCCATTTTTAAGGCGTTATTATGGCTGACCCAAATAAATTTTTAACATTCTGTCTGCGGCATCTTAAAGCGCCATATTTTGTCTTCAAATTGCTTTTTTTTATTTCTGTATGATTTTTTTTCGCCGAGTTATGAAGGTTTGAAGATGACAACTTTTCGATGATGAGACTATGCACTGCCGAAATGGTGAAAAATCGACAATTCGGTGAATTATAAAGTAAATTTAAAAAAAATTTTTTAAATATATAATATTAATATAATTATAATTTACCGAATTGTCGATTTTTCACCATTTCGGCAGTGCATAGTCTCATCATCAAAAAGTTGCCATCTTCAAACTTTCATAACTCGGCGAAAAAAAATCGTACAGAAATAAAAAAAAAGCAATTTGAAGACAAAATATGGCGCTTTAAGATGCCGCAGACAGAATGTTAAAAATTTGAGTCAGCCATAATAACGCCTTGAAAATGGCAAAAATCACTGTTTTTGGCCCATATTACCCCATTTTTCTCAAAAACCTGACGTGATGGACATTTTTTGCTGACGGATTCGGATTCAGCAACCAAAATTACGTAGGAAATCACTATTTCTGCTTTTTGTATCTGAATCTCGCAGGTCTGTGTTATATGCGTGTATGACGACGTTGGGTAGTTTACCGTCCATACCGTTTAGCCAAGAGCGAGAAAATAATAGTGAGAGAAATTATCCAAGAACTCTTAAACAAGATTATTCAAGAATCGAAGTCGCCGTACGCAAGTCCTATATTGCTAGTAAAAAAGAAAAACGGCGAACATCGCATGTGTATGAACTTTCGAAAATTGAACGCGATAACGATTAAGGATAAATATGCCCTGCCGTTAATCGATGAACAAATCGATAAATTAGGAGGTTACAAGTTTTTTACAGGACTAGATCTAGCATCGGGTTACTACCAAGTACCAGTGGCGACAAACTCTGTGGAGAAAACGGCCTTCGTAACACCAGAGGGACACTACGAATTTCTGCGGATATCGTTCGGTTTAACCAACGCACCAGCAGTTTTTCAACGATTGATGGATAAGGTACTGGATGATTTGAAGAACTCGATAGCCTTTCCATATTTAGATGACGTAATTATATCGTCTAAAACGGTGGAAGAGGGTATGACGCGGTTACG
Source organism: Linepithema humile (assembly GCF_040581485.1). Taxonomy (NCBI): domain Eukaryota; kingdom Metazoa; phylum Arthropoda; class Insecta; order Hymenoptera; family Formicidae; genus Linepithema; species Linepithema humile. The sequence goes on from NC_090131.1 coordinate 11,337,481, forward strand.
TCAAGTATTGGAGGCGTTTTGCAGGTACCATCTTACTTTGAAATTAGAGAAGTGTTCTTTTTTTGTAACATCCATAGAGCACTTAGGTCGAGAGATCAGCGAGCAGGGTGTCCGGCCCGGACGACGCAAAATAGAATCTTTGTTGGACATGGATAGACCGCAATTAGTAAAACAAGTGCGGCAATTTTTAGGATTGGCCAACTACTTCAGAAAATTTGTCCAAAACTTCGCAATGATTGCAGAACCATTAACCAGGTTAACAAAAAAAGAAGTATCTTGGAATTGGGAAGACGCACAAGAGCGAGCTTTCAACCAACTCAAAGAAAAATTGACAGCACAACCGGTACTTATCGTATTTGACCCCAGTAGATACACGGAAGTACACACCGACGCCTGTGCAATAGGGATAGGAGCTGTGTTGTTGCAGCGAGTTAACGGTAAGATGGCAGCGGTGGCCTATTATAGTAGACAGACAACAGTGGACCAGCGTTGTTATCATTCTTACGAACTAGAAACAATGGCAGTGGTTTTAGCCTTGCGATATTTCAGAGTATACCTATTGGGTATACAATTCAAAGTTGTAACTGATTGTAACGCAGTAAGGTCGACATTAGCCAAGTGAGACCTGTTACCCCGGATCGGCCGATGGTGGCTTGAGATACAGGAGTATACTTTTGACATCGAGTATAGAGCTGGATCTCGAATGGTTCACGTGGATGCGCTCAGTCGCAACCCTGTAAACATTTCAGTCAAAGTAGCACAAATAGACATAACCGAAGGAGACTGGGTATTAGCAGCGCAACTGCAGGACGAACAGCTATCCCGAATCAGAGAGATCCTTTCAAGCGAAAAATCAACAAATAAGACCAAACATTACTTTGATGAGTATACACTCAAGGACAACAAAGTACATCGACGAATAGACAATAAAACTACGGCATGGGCGGTGCCAAAGGAGGCGAGAATGCAAATCTGTAGGTTGTGCCACGACGATGCTGGTCACCTTGGTATCGAGAAGACCCTGGAGCGATTTAAGCGCAATTATTTGTTCGCGGGAATGAGACGATTCGTGACCAAGTACATAAATGCTTGTCTGAATTGTGCTTACTACAAGCATTCAGCTGGTAAGAAACAATGTAAGTTAAATATCATTGAAAAGACACCAATACCATTTCACACCATACACGTTGACCATGTCGGTCCTTTTGAGACCAGTCGTAAACATAACAAATTCCTTTTTAATAATCGATGCATTCACAAAATTCGCTATTATAGAACCGGTAAAGAGCCAAAAGGCGTGTTACGTTGTTAAGACACTAACTAACCTAATCTATCTGTTCGGAGCTCCTACTCGCATTATAAGTGATAGGGGTACAGCTTTTACATCGCAAGCTTTTCGGATGTTTTGCACAAATTACGGGATCAAACACATACTGAACGCTGTCGCTAGTCCACGAGCCAATGGTCAATGCGAGAGATACAATAAGACGATTGTGCAAGCACTGGCTACTACAACAGCTGGTCGAAACACTCGCGATTGGGACACAGTTGTAAAAAAGGTGCAAAGTGCATTAAATACTGCTCACAATAAAGGTATAAATACGACACCAATAAAAGCCCTTATTGGCTATCAAGCAAAAAGTGCGGCGGAGGCACCATTACTGTCACAAATTCAGGACACAATAGATCGACTGGATCTCGATGAGTTACGCGCTGACATCAAGAAACACGTTGATCAAGAACAACAAAGACAACAAAGAACGCTACGACAAGACGCGACGAGATGCAACTAAATATGGACACGGAGAATTAGTGATGATACAGATCACAAGCGATCCAGCCACAGGCAGCAGTAAGAAGTTACATCTCAAATTTACCGTTTTGGACCGTTGGACCGTTTTGGATTTATAAGGTTCTAATAAACGATAGGTACGAGGTCGAGGATCTACGAGAAGGGTATAGACGACGTCGGACAGTCATAACGGCTGACCATATAAAACCCTGGATCACGGTCCAAGGAGAGTAGACGAACGATACGCAAGTAATACTGATCTCGATGGGCACAACGGTGTCTGTCTGAAATCAGTTAGAACGGGCTGGTTTTGATGGGCACAACGGTGTCTGTCTGAAATCAGTTAGAACAGGCTGGTTTTGATGGGCATAACGGTGTCTGTCCGAATCAGTTAGAACGGGCTGATCTGGGTCAACACGACGGTGTTCGCCCAAGGCAGTTAAAATGGACCGATTTCGATACGACAATGTTCATTCAGATCGGTAATACGGATTAAGGGGTAAAGCCACTCTAGAGCTCGAAAAAAAGACGTTTTTTTGATAATTTTTAACGGAAATACAATAAAGAAAATGGGAAATCTATTTATAGGAGTTTATTATACATGTTTCGAAGTATATAAAAAAAATTCTTTATTAATATTTAACACAAAATGGCGACTATATTATAAAAAATTCGAGGCCTCTTCTCGCCGAAGGGGCTTCACGGCCGGAAAGGTTACTCCCACAATTTTTAATCTAGAACAAAAAACAAAAATTTTTTTAAAACTATATATAATTGACTAGAGACTGACGTAGGGGATTTTGAAAATATTGAATTTTGAATAAGTAGTGCTTATTTGAAAAAAAAGATCCATTTTTCGGTAAAAAATTTCACTGTAAATTGTTTATAACAAAAGAAGTTGACAAAATATCAAAAAACCCCTACGTCGGTCTCTGCAGAATCTAATTACGATGCTACTGTGCAAATTTGAAATAAATCGGTCAAAAACTTTTCGAGTTATGTTTCCGGCCAATTTGAAAAACATTGTTTCGAGAAAAACGCGTTTAAAGTTTTAAGTACTAAGAACGTAATAAATTTTTTTATATACCTCTAGTCGGCAATGCCTGCACCGTAGATTTCACCTTCCATATCAAAATCCTCGTGCTCTGCATCTTTCCTGGCTGATTTTAATGATGTCCTGGCCTCTTTCGCAGCATCAGACAATGAAAGCTCCGAAAACTTAATACGGCGAGCATCGGTCTCCAAGCAGTAATTATAACAGTTATGTCCAATAGTCAAGCCTAGGAGTTTCATAACTTGCATTATACTTGATATTCCGTCATTGTATGTGCACACAGCTAAATTTGCAACTGTGTCAAGCACAATTTTGCCGCTGGAAACAGCTTTTGGAGCCATCGACCATACGAGAGCGTTGAAACTTTCGTTGCTATTTTGTGTAAAACCGCCGATGCATCGCTCAAGCAGATCATCACTGCTCAGTTTTTCATAAATAGGCTTAATGGCTTCAAAAACTTCGTCAGGAAGGGCTGGCTTATGTTTGTATTCATGCAACTTATTTTCAGCCTTAGCCTTTTGCCACGAGCACCACGAATCTTCTCCGGACGGGCATTTGTCGTGCTGCGGTTTTTCGTCTGTCGATAGCTTGTGATACAGTGTTCCCCAGATTGCATCTCTCATTTTCTGCACTGAATCATGATTCCGGCGTATTGCTAATCCATAATAAATGGATAGTTCATCCATAAGTTTGCCAGTTAATTTTCCCTTTCCGCCAAGACCTTTTGTATTTTTTTTTACATTTCGAAGATGTGTACCCATTCGCTTCTGGACGTGATCGATACATTCTTTTTTAAAAACTTCCTTATTTTCAGCAGTCTGTGCGTCGAAAAGAGCTTTAAAAGTCTTTGAATCCCCATCTCCTACATAGTTAATATATTTAATATTATTTACAATTTCCGATCGTTGAAACATTTGTATAACAGCATCGACTTCCATTTTCCCCGCCGAGCCTTGGTGATTCGATTGACATTGGCTTCTATGTGTTTCCAACCACTCTACATATTCTTCAGTGTCACTCTTTTTTTCCCAAAATTCACAAGATTTGCAGTATTTTGATTTCACAACAATATCAAGCACTTTGCTGGTAAACAAACCAATAACTGTCACCAATCCGAACAGAGACGAAAAACCGCGCTTTCTCCACGATCCATCGCCTGAAACCGTAATACCATTCGTTTGTCCGCTTTCAATATATTTTTCATTCTCTTCTTGTGCAGCTTTACGCATGCTATTTTTGCAAACAGCTTCCGTTGCATTACAAATTGTGTGAATAAGTTTATCATAAAAAGAATGAAAAATCGGCCGAGGGAGATCCATAAATGCACAAAATTTTTCTATTCCATGTAGTCCGATTCCTAATAATCGCATTGCTAAAATCATTCTACGATTTAGTTCATATGATTTGTCTACGAATGGACAATTAGGAATAATAATTTGTTCACAATTATCACAAGAAAGTACAATTTTAAAACCTAAACCACGTCTCCCACTTTCGGTAAATTTTATGTTTGATTTACATGTTTTGCACACTAAAACATTAGACAGAATATTAAAAACTGCTACAAAATTTATCAGTCGATAGCCAAATGCTTCATCTACTTCAACTTCCTTATTTGATTTTTCTGCCTGCTTTAATTTTCTCGCAGATGTGCTGACGCTCTCCAGCTCTGGCGTCTCCAATTCATAGCGGTTCAACGGTCGTTTTCTGGAATTCGTTCTCCTTTTCATATATCCGCTACTTTGCTTCGTTCCTTTTTTTCCAGGATGCACAGGAGTACTCATTATTAAATATTACTAAACTTCACTAAAACTACAAATCAATTTAAAATTAGCGAAAAATTTACAAGAGTTCACTGTCGAGCACTGTTTTCTCAACGGTTTTCTAACCTTCACTAATATCAAAAAGAAATCTGAGAGCGGCAGGCACTCTACAGGCATTCTATAGGTACCCTAAAAACTTTCCTTTTCATTATCCCGTTTGGTAAGACTTTAAATAGGTAGAAACTCGGAACGCTCCACACGTCGGGTTATTAATCGAGCGATGACGCGCCATAGAGCGGCAGTTTCGGTTTGAAAACAGATACTTAAAATTCCTTTAGCGCTACGGGACTAAATGTACATCATTTTTAAGACTCTAACGCATCATTTAAACGCAAAAAAAATCCATTTTTTGAAAATTCTAGAGTGGCTTTACCCCTTAACAATAATAACACGGATATGTAATTTTTTTTTTAGGGATACATGATTTCTTCTTATTCTTTTTCTTTTTCCTCTTTCTTAAGATGATTAAAATTACCAGAAACTATAATACTATGCAGACAACTTATAAAAAAAAAGAAGACAAGCGACATTGCTTACCAAAAATTCTTGAGGACAGACATCAGACCAGGAAGGCCGAATGTAAGAAAAAAGAAGAAAAGAGAGAAAATTACTAGAACATAAAAATCGAAATACGCGCCACCAAACAGCGGCACCGTGTCGTGCGCGCCACGATGAAGGAGGAGTTTTTAGTGGAGGGGATATTCTTGCAAGAAGACGACGCTAGAAGGCCCCGTAACAATCTACTACGTTTTTTACTTTTCTCAGAGAAAACTTCTGTGATCATAGAACGAAAATAAAACTTGATTATTATTTAACCGAGTCTTCTCTACGTCAGTGATTTTCTTATAATACTTCTCCTTCCTTTTCCTCTATCTATTCCTTTTACCCCCACTTTCTCTCCTTCCCTACTTACTCCTTCTCCCCCTCCCTTCTTTCTCCTTTCCTACCATCACTCTGAATTTTATAATTTCTGTATCAAATCACTATCACTAAGATCTCAACGTTAGATATAAAGACTCTTTTTTGCTTTTCCACCCTTTACGTGAACAAGCTCTTTACCAACATGAAATTAATACAAGTATGTATATAACAGTTCTCAATCTCCGGTCCACTTACTTTTATTTAATCTGAACTTTCACTGTATTCTATTGCATTTATTGTAGTCCTAACTTATTTGTTACCGAACAACAATTTGGTTGAAAAGGATTATCTGTACGTCTTCCACATCTTTTACTTTATGTTAACACGGAAAAAAAATTTTTGCCACCGCAGCTAATCATAGTTAGCTAAAACTGTGTTTGCTGCCATAACTATAAATTTCTAAACTACAGCAAAACGGTTTACTATTGCATCTAATACGTAAAAAATAGCAAAATATGCATGTCTGTTAGGATCAGATCGTATAGCAACATAAAAGTAGCTATCAGAACTAACCGATATGCATATATATAAAATCGTTTCGTTAAGCCGACGCGAGCAGCGCTGCAACAGTGAGTGAGTTAGTGATAGAGTAAGACAAAAAAAAACAAATAGTGTCCGACCGAAGATTCGGTTTCGATTCGGTTTCGTTTCGGTTTCGGTCAAAAAGTTACTGAACCTTCGGCTGCCACCGAAGCTACGTTTGTCGCATCTCAGCTTGGTTGGTTTCATTTCGGAACTACTCGGTTCTCGGTTCGGCTATCGCTCGTCAGTTCAAACATATGCTTGCTGCTTGCTTGTTAATTATTAATGCAGTCGAAGCATCGGCGTGTATTGTTTACATTTTTTTAGTTTATGTTTCTATTCACAAAATTTATTTCAGTACATTTATGTGTCTAAATTGTTATAAAGTTATATTTAATTTAAATGTAAATAAGGTATGTGCATTAATTTTCTAATATTTTTTGTAGAATAGATGTTAACATATTTTCAGTTTTAATATAGAGAGTCTGAAGCTATTTATAAATTTACGAGTATCACAAAGTTTTCACTTTGTTTTGCGAATACTATAGTTTTATTTATATTTGTACATAAAAAATACAATATTCGACAAAACTACCGTCACTTATATTGAAAATAAATTTGATTTTTGTGTTTATATTTTTGTATAACAATAATTTTATGACTTTTTCAAGGTTAAAAGAAGATTAAAAAATGTCACAGAAAAATCCGATTTGGGAATACTTTCATAAATTAGATGAAGATCCATCAAAAGCCTTAGGCTTGTAAAAGCTTGTAAGATTTGTAAAAAATTATATTCATTGGGCAGTCACGAACCAAAAAAACAAACTGTACATGGTTTGAAGCAGCATCTATTAAAATTTCACGACCAGGAAAATCGACAAGTTTTAAAAAGGTTGTCAGATATACAATCACAAAAAAATGAATTAAATCTGAGACGAAAAGAAAGCATAAAAACCTTATTCAACCGACTATACCCAATTTGATAGAACGAGCGGTACAACCATCTAAATCATCTAAATGGCCAGACAATTATGAAATCTCTCGTAGAATAGACAAAGCCATTATGGATCTCATTATTGTAGATATGCTTCCATATTTCTTGGTGAAAGGAGTTGCTTTTAGACGCTTAAATTTGTCAGATCCAGCCATTACAAGCAAGTATAATTTTAAGTCCGAAAAATATTTTCGAACTTCACAAATGCCTCAAACATATGAAAAGGTTAAAAGCAAAGTGATAAGTCTTATTGAGAAATCTGAATGGATAAGTTTCACAACTGACATTTGGACCAATCCATGTAAAACTTGCTCTCTTTCAAGTTTCACAGCACATTTTATAATGGAATCAAAAAGATTAAAAATTATATTAAGAGCATCAGTATTAAAAGAAGATCACACTAGCGCATACATAGCTGAAAACCTAATAGAGATTGCTAACGAGTTCAACATAATTAACAAAATTTATCTTACAATCAGAGACAACGCTGCAAATATGAGTTGTGCAACACGTATCGCGCAGTTTGAATCATTAGGCTGCGTAGCCCATACTTTGCAGTTAGTTATAAACGATGTTATATTCAGTGATCCACGTATTAAAGCTATTATAAAAACCTGCCGAAAATAGTTGGCTCTTTTAGAAGAAGTGAGCAAGCATCCAGACATTTGTCAGAATGTCAAAAACAATGTAGTTTACCATTACATTCACTGATTCAAGATATAGAAATGCGATGGAATAGCACTTACCTGATGCTGGAGAGGCTTTCGAAACAAAAAAATTCTGTCAACTTGTATAGTATTGAACATGGTGGAATTAACACATAAAAAAATACGGATTGGGAATTAATTTAAAAAAATCACTAATGTATTAAAATTTTTCTATAAAGCTACCCTTGAAATTTCGTTTGACAATGCATGCGTCTCTATAATTATACCTCTTGTGTCATTGCTTAATTATAATCTGCAATCTTACAAGGAGAACCAAGCTTTAATATCACAGATTTTGCCGAACTTGAAATATATTGTAGTATACCCCTCACACTACTACACGGTATAATAACTGTTGCCAATGCGCAATAATTTATAAGAAATTATTGTTTAAAGTTTACCGTGTGCCTAATATACCGAGCCGGTAAAGACCGTACCATAGATCAAACATAGTCGAGCGAGTAAGGTAACGACTTAGAATGCTAGAGGTTTCAAGTTCAAACCCTACTGTGTACAATTATTTTTTTCACAATTTATTTTAATGCAATCGAATTAAATAAATCATAATTTTCAACGAAAAATATTATTTCCTAATTTAAAAAATTTTTTATATTTTTAATTAATACGTATTGAAAAAATTCGCAATCAGATTTTTGCTGTGGAAGTATAAAATAAAAAAAATTATTTTTAAAATACATAATAAAATTTAATAATAAAATTTATATATTACAATATTATATTTATTTAAATATTATAATTATATTTATATAATACAAAAAAATGAAATTGAAAAAAAAATTAAATTACTCGGAAGTAATTAGTTCACAATCTGCATTTCTGCACTTTTTTGGATGTTATTCATTGTAAAAACATGTGAAACACATTACTTCTCTACACCAAGCGCATGTAATAAATACAACTTTTGTGCACAAACATGATTTTTTGAACATAGTTGTTGGAAAACATACTTCGTTAACATTTAAAAAAATTGGTTTTTCGTTAATTAATTTTGATGCAAACCATGCATATTTTATCATTGGTACAAATATTGGTGCGCTTAATTAATGTAAAACTAAGGAATGAATTTTAATTGCGTCTTCTCGGCTGGCTATTTCGCGTTTTTCTTGTAATAAAGTGGAAGCATTTTGTAATCGTTTAATAAAAATTTTGACTTGGCGATAAAAATATACATCACACGGTTGACAAATCAGTGTACATTTTGGTGGAATAATTTTTATTGTGCACAGTACTTTTCCTTTTTCATCCTCAAATATTTTATCGTATAAAGTTGAGTCCGTTTGACCCCTCCAAGAATCGATTATCAGAAGAAATTTATTTTTTTTTACGTACGATAAGAGAGTGGTTTGTAAAAATTCTTTATAAATTTCTTTTGTAAGTTTTCCGGATTTAGAACTGGTAACAATTACATTTTTAAATTCACTTGTTAACTTGTTGACATTTTTTTTAACCAAAGGACCAAACTTTCCTGATGTTTCTTGCACACATAGAAATACGAAAGGAATAATTTTTCCAGACGCAGTTAATGTATATTATGCTGTATATGAATGAGACAGAGTGTTGAGATTACTTTTTTTTACTAGGACTGGCACCCTGCTCTGTTAAAGTTCTGTTATAAACCATCTGATATTGACAGCCTGTCTGATCTGTATTTATAACAAAATCTAATTCAAAATCCGGAATAATGGCTTTTGTTTGAATTTGGAACCTGTTTGCTGCTTCTATTGTTTCCTCTAATGTTGAGTAATCTTTACTGCCTACAAATCTAGTTATACTTCGCTGTTTGATTCTATATGTCCGCTTAAATCTAATAAGCCAACTGTTGCTAGCAGTAAAAGTAAATTTTTCGGATAACAGAGGAAAGGCTGCGCTCATCGCCCACTGTTGTATATTTTTTGTTGTTACCTATAAATTGATAAATAAAAATATTTCGATAATTAAAATATTTTGTTCTTTCATTTTCTTGAATGAATGAATGAATAATTTATTGTTCCCCTTAGGGTTACAAGCTTTTCTTCTCGCCATACATTTCCTTACATCTATACTTAGTCTATACTTAGTCTATCCTTAATCCTATCTTAACCTAACCGCCTTTTGGAGCAGGAGCGTGAGCCATATGTGCCCACCCTCCTCCTCCCCTACCTATACACACACACATCTCGCCTCTGGGACTTCCGTTTCCATTGCTTTGTACATCTTTTATGTCCAACTACTTCGCCCCTTTTCCCTCCCTCTCTCTCTCTCTCTTTCTCTCTCTCACTCTCTCTCTCTCTCTTTCTCTCTCTCTCTCTCTCTCTCTCCCTTTTTCTCTCTCTCTTTCCTTTTTCCTCTCTCTCTCTTTCCTTTTTTCTTTCATGCATCTCTCTCTCCTTCACACATTCTCTCTTCCTCCTCCATATTTCCTTCCCTTTCCTCCTTCCCCTTTCTTTCTCTCTCTATCTCTTTCATCCACCGTTCCCCTTCTCCCTCCTCTCCTAATACCCAGCCTACCGCCTCCTGCCAGCTTCCTCCTCCTTCCTTCCACTCTCTACACTCCTCCCATACGTGTTCCCATGTTTCCCTCTCTCCTCCACATAATCTGCATCTCCTTTTTTCCTCCTCCTCCCAGTACCTTCCCTCCCTTACTTCATTCCCCAACCTGAATCTTGCCACTCTCTTCCATCTGCTTTCACCCCATCCTTTTTTTAGATAATCCGGTATCCCTTCCCCTTTTACTTCCTTGTACCATCTACTAAACCTCGATTCACTTATCTTTTCCCTTCTTTCCTTTCTCTGTTTCTCCTTGTCCCTCCTCTCTAATTCCTCATACCTCGCCTCTCCCTTCTCTTTCTTCTTCTCCCCCTCCTCAATTGATATCTCCCTTTCCTCTAAGAACTTCCTCCTTTCTTCCTCCCATTCCGATCTCACTCTTCCCTCTTTGAATCTCTCTTTCATCTCCTCCCTACATTCCCTCGCTATCTCACTTCCCCTCCCCTCATCTAATCTTTTTTCAAACCCCCACGCCCTCCTTCCCGCTCTTCCCCTTAGTTTCTCCCTTTGTAGTTCCTCTCTCACCAAGTATCCTGGCGTCCTTGCCTCTACTCCCAGTACCCATCTTAAATATCTCTCCTCTGCCCTTTCCATTTCCTCTCTCTCCTTCCACCCCCATATCTCTACCCCATACCCCATCACCGTCCATACCAATTTATCAAATAACCATAACCTTCTCCCCCAATCCTTCCCGAATCTTCTTTTCCCTATCCCCCATACCTGCCCCATCACCGTTGTCGCTTTTCTCACCCTCTCCCTGATCTGTGCCCCCTGCCCTCCGTTTCTCTGTATTATGTATCCCAGATATCTAAACTCCTTCACCTCCTCAATTATCTTCCCTTTCCATCTCCATACCTTTTTCCTCCATCTCCCTCCCCCCTTTCTAAACCTCATGATCTTCGTCTTTTCGGTGTTCAGCTCTAAATTCTTCCTGTCCAAATATCTTTCTAACCTTTCCATCATGCCCTTCATCTCCTCCTCCTCCTCTGCTATCAAAACCATGTCGTCTGCATATGCTAAGGAGTATATCTTGCGCCCTCTTAACTTTACTCCTCCCCATTTCACTTTCCCCATTTCCTCCTCTATATCTGCTAACATTACATTAAAGATTAGTGGGCTCAATGGGCACCCCTGCCTCACTCCTCTCGCCGTCCAAAAGTTCCCCCCCTCCTCCCCTCCTACCCTTACTTTACTTTTCGTCTCCTTCAACACCTCCTCCACTCTTTCCACCAACCCTTCCCTTACCCCTCTCTCTCTCATTGCCCCCACTAATATTCCCCTATCCACCGAGTCGAATGCTGCCTTTAAATCTATAAACAGCGCCGTCATTTTTCCTTTCTTTTTTCCCAGCTGTCTGTTCACTAAATAATTTAAAACATATATATTGTCTAATGTCCCCATCCCTTCTCTGAAACCTGTCTGACTCTGTGGTACTATTCCCTTTTCTTCCACTTCCCTCCTTAGCCTCTCTGCCAACGTTATTGTGTATATCTTGTAACATGAACTCATTAATGTCACCCCTCTGTAATCTTCCACTTTCTCTCCCTCTCCTTTCTTTCTGATCGGCACCACTACTCCCTCCTTCCATTTCTCCGGCCATCCCTCCCCCCTCCATACCCTGTTACACCAGCTCCAGACCCACTCTTCCACTTCTTCCCCTCCATATTTCCATGCTTCTCCTGGTATCCCGTCCACTCCCATTGCCTTCCCATTTCTTAGTTTTTTTATCGCCTCCTTTATTTCCTTTCTGCTGATCTCTTCTTCCTCCTCTCCCTCCCCTCCTTTCTTCCTTTCTCCCCCCTTTACTACTTTTCCTTCTGTCCCCCCCAGTAGCCTCATGAAGTACTCTTTCCACTCCTCCATTCCTATCCCATCATTTATCCTAGTTCTTCTTTTCCTTTCTCTATTTACTATTTCCCATACCTCATTCTCCCTTTTTACTTCCCTTGCTCTTTTTTCCCATCTTTCATTTTCCTCTTTCTTTTTCCTTTCACACGTTTCCTTATATTCCTTCTTCTTCTCTTTATACTCTTTCCCTTCTCCTCCTTTTCTTCTCCATCCTCTTAACTCCCTTCTTGCCTCCTTCTTCTTTTCCTCACATTCTCTGTCCCACCATCCCCTCCTCTTCCCCTCCTCTTCCCCTCCTCTTTCCCCACGTCCCGCTCCACTTCCTTTATCGCCTCTTTTATCTTCCTCTCCATCCCTTCCCATTCTACCCTCATTTCTTCTTCCCCCGATTTTAACCCTTCCATCCTTTGTTTGAACTTTTTACACCCCTCCTCATTCCATACTCCTCTCCATATTTTTCCTTTTTCCCTACTCTCGTTCCTCTTCCTTTTTTGTCTTTGTCCCTCTCCCTTAACCCATACCTCCACTGGCTGGTGGTCTGACTCTATGTTGTCTCCTATCCTTAGCCTTTTTATCTTCCCCCTCGTATCCTCATCTGCTATTACGTAGTCTATTACCGTATTCCCTTTTCCTCCTGTGAACGTGTACTCCCCCTCTTCCTCACCCTCTATGCATCCATTCAGTATTCCCCATCCTCTTTCCTCCAAGAACTCCACCATCACCTTCCTCTCCCTATTCATCTTCCTATCCTTCGATTTCCTTCTCCTTCCCTCCCCCTCCCCTCCTCCTTCCTCTCCCTCTTTCCCTATCTCTATACCTCCTCCCTCCTCCCCTGTTCTCGCATTAAAGTCCCCCCCAATTATTGTACTCACTTCTACCTCCTTCTCCCCTACCCACTGTTCCATGCTCTGTAACATCTCCTCCATATTCCCATTAACGTATACCCCCACCACCCTCCATTTATGTTTTCCTTTTTTTATCCTTCCCACTATTATCCCTTCTCTCTCCGTTACTATTTTCCTCCCTTTGTCCAACATCTCTTTTCTTATCCCCATTACCATCCCTCCCATCGCCCTTCCTTTTTTATTTTTTCTTTCCGCCATTTGTACTCCCCACTCGTATCCTCTTGGTAACTTTTCTTTCACCCTTTCCCACCCTTTTTTATCCATCCATGTTTCTATCAGTACTATTACATCCCATTTCTTTAGTCCCTCCCAGAATTCTTTATCCTTATTTCCCACCCCTGCCACATTCAGAAGGCTATTCTCCACTCCCTTTCCCTCCCGTCCTCTCGCCTCACCTTTCCGTCCCTTTCCCTTCTCTCTTCTATCCCATGCTTCCCTCCCTCCCCAATCTCCCTTCCCCCTGCCCCCCTACTTTTGTGCACCCTTTCCCGTCTCTTAGCACCTCCTCCTCCTCATCCCACTTCCACCATTGCCCATTTATTCTTACTCTCCCATATCCTATCCATACACTTTTCCCTTTCCTTTCCTCTTCCCTGGCTATCTTCTCCAATTTCCATCTCATCCTCCTTTCTTTCCATGTCCAGTCCTCTACTATTCTTTCCTTTCTACCCTTAAGCATTTTCTTTCTCTCCCATATCTCCTTCCTTTTCTCATCATTCTCCAGCCTTATCCCCACTATCTCTCTTCCTTTTTCTCTATCCTCCGCTATCCTCCATATCTCTTCTATCTTTACCTTCGCTTCTATAACCTTCATTAATTCTTCTACCGCTTCTTTCCTTTTCCCTTCCCTTACCTCTATTCCTTTTATTACCAAATTCCTTCTCCTCTCTTCCCTCTCTTTCCTTTCCATCCTCCTTTCTATCTCTTTTATTCTTATTTCTATTTTTCCTCCTTCTCCCTTCCCTTCTTTCCTTCCTCCTTCCCTCTCATTCTCTCCGTCTCTCTCTATCTCTTCTATTCTCCTTTCCAATCCCTTTATATGCCTTTTCATTTCCTCTCTCTCCTCCCTCCACCCCTCCTCCTTATCTCTAATCTCTTTCATTTCCTTCCTTATGTCTATTATTCCCTCCTTCACTTCTTCCTTCATCTGTCTCATTTCTTCCTTCCACTCCTCCAACCCCATCCTCATCACCTCCTTCATTACCCCCTCCATCTCCCTTTTCCATTTCCTCATCTCCTCCTCTCCCTTCTCTATCCCCTTCTGCTCTCCTTCTTTCTTTCCCTCTTCTTTCCCCGATGACCTCGTTATCTTCTTACTTTTACTAAATATGCCTTTCTCCTCCTCTTCCCCCTTTTCCCATGCCTCTTCCCTCTTCCTCTTCCACATCTCCTCTATACACCCATAACTTCCGCGTCTAACTCTCCCCCCTCTCGCTTCTCTTAATCTCTCTTCCATTTCCAATTCCAATTTCCTTTCCATCCCGCTATGTCGCCACCTATCACCCTCACCTATTACCTTCTATCTTCTATGTGCTCCTCGCTCTTTCTCTTAATCCCGATCGTGTCCGTCTCTATATTCTATGTTCTATGCCTATCTATATAACTTCTTTTCCCTTGCCCTTTCCCTTTCTCTCTTTCACACCCTGCGCTCCCCCCACTCACACCCACTCTCTCTCACCTCCACTCTCTCCTCCACTCGCTCTCACTCCTCCTTTCGCTCTCCTCTCGCTTCCCACGTCACTCCAAAAATTTCTCTCCACGCCACGTGTCGCACTCTATTGCACCGGAAACAGAAGTCCTTCTTTCATTTTCTTATTTACATATATTTATTTATTTATTTATATTACTTGCTGCAATGATTCTCTAGCTTCTATAAATTTTTCGTAAGTTTCTGTTTCGATTAGTTTCCATTTATCAAAATTTGTTCCTCCTTCTTTTATGTCTTTCTTCCATTGTAATCTTTCTTGTTGTAATCTTTGCATGCTTTTCAAACGGGAGCAGTCATGCCGATGTAAAGTTTTCAAATTCCATTTTGGATGCATTTCCGCCAAAGCAACCGTTTTTTGTTTATATGATAATGGAATATAATCGAACGTAAGCTTTTGTTCATTCTGTGACATATAATCTGGACTTTCAGGTTCTTCCGTACACTATTGATAATAAGGAAATTGCATAATATTAGGTTAAATAAAATAATGAATAATAATGAAAAACATTTGTAAGACTTAAAACATACCTCCTCAAATATTTTATCTTTATCTATTTCGTTAAAAGCAATAAGATTTTCGGTTGTAATGACTTCCCTCTCTGCTAATAAATTTAAAATTTTCTTAAAAATTTCTTCGCCTATTGCGATAGAAACAGACGACATTTCAATTGAAGGTGTGCTAGTAATTAAACTTTCATTTTCTAGCAGATTCATACAAACAGCTAGAGCATTAGTGAGCTCATCTTTAACATTATTGTCCGTCTCTTTTATGCTCTTTAATGTGGAAACGCTTCTTTTTACGTTGGTACTTGGTTTGTCCATTTTGCTGCTTTAATCGCTGCTGTATTTTGGCACTGTTTTTGCTAACCTATCCACGATAATTATTTCGGGACTTGTGTGAAGTTGTTGCGACTTGAACTTGCCGGTAAAATTTAACATACCGAGCAAACAATACATTGTTTTTTAACAGAGCCAAGACTTCAAAGAAATGCTGATATATATGCATATTGGTTCAGTAGCCCTTATCCTAGTCTACGTACAGCTGCTTTAAAATATCTATCTGCCCCACAGGTATTGCAAGCGAACAACTGTTTAGTGCTGCTGGCAAATTTTTGCTGATAGACGCAGTAACCTGCTTGGAGAAAATGCAGAAAAACTTTTATTTTTAGCATATAATATTAGATTATTTAATTTTGATTATTGTGGCGGCATACCGCCACACCGCTGCACCGAAGCAGTATAGTACACCGCAGCGCCGCTACGCGCCGCAGGCCCTCAGCCAAGCTTTAAGCTACACCGCCAAGTAGCACAGGCGTTATAAGGCTTTCTCACGATCGAGAATCGATCGACGCGCTATAAAAGAGCGTCGACTCCTCACTCACTCGCTTCAAGGCGAGCTCTCTACTAGGGCCCTTGAGCTGAGTAATAGCTCTTTTACAAAAGAGCATAACCAGAGGCTAGTTTTCTCGTCGTTTTCTCACTGTGCCTGGAAAGGCACGGAAACGAAAAACAAAAATCCCAACTTCGGCCGCGCATTTCATCCAAGCGGCCCGCTGTCACTCCAGCATCGCCGTCGCTACCACAGACGCTACCGTGGAAATTAATTCCACTAGAATTCTGTGTGCGGTTGACCCGACCTCCAAGGGACACTCTCGTACCGGGGGACATTCGAGCACGGAGACCTCTTTCTCCTCGATATGCAGAACACTCTGCATCATCGAGAGCCAAGACGATCGCAGCACAAGGCACGCCGGAGACACGCTCCATTGCGATTCAAACCTCGCCGCCTAGGGCTTGCTCAGAGAGCAATTGTCACACTGAGGATCACTTTCCGAACGGAGTACCTTCTACACCGGGCAAAGGATTGCAGCGAGCTTTTTCGATCGAGCCATCCTTTTTAAGATCGGTTCAATACACTAAGACGCGGCCGGTAATCTCTTACCGCGCCCTTCAACTTTTGTTCTGAAACTCACAGCCTTACACATTGCCGTGAGCGCGCCATTGGCGCACTTAACGCACATAATCTGTACATATTCTCTCTCTGACAAAGAAATAAATATATTTCTACACAATTGACTCTATCTCTTCTCACCAGTTCAAACACACATTCAATAGCCAATACGCTATAATTATTAAAAAAATTAACTACTAAAATTGACTATTAAAAAATAAACAATAATTACAAAATGATTGTAAAATCAAAAAATCATATTACTATTCAAAAATAATATTAGAAAATCAAATTTAATTTAGATTTAGGAAAATTATTAAATTTTTGTTCTGTTCCTTAAAAAAATTTAAATATTTTTTCGTAAAAAAAATATAGATTTAAATATAGATTTTTATATAAAAGCTACTGTTGAATTATTTGTAAATCTAACTATACCTTAAGTATATATATTCTGGAAACAAAAATTTAAGAAAAGGATTTATTGATTTTTGACCATAAATATTTATTAAACTTATGTTACGTCCTGATCAGACTTCACGATTCTTTTCTTTTCATTAAATACCAGACCTAGTAAACGCGGGAGCAACAAAAACTCTTAAGGAATATTATAATGCCAGAGCTGTTTTTCTCACGAGACACCAGGAACTCGAGCCTTTTCACAGAGAAAAATAGCAAGGGGGATAGATATTTCAAAATACCTTGGCCGCTCAGCGTGCCTATCGTCGCCAGAAAAATCGTAAAAGTCAAAACTTGCGGTAACTGGAGTTTTTAGTCGACTCCAGATGTTGAGAGAAAGAGAAAAAGAAAAAACTGGCACCAGCTAGCCATATACTTGGATTCCGCCTACGAGAACCCTAGCTAGTAGATAGGGTTTTACCGAATGACGATCGGACAATGACCGCAGTCGCACGCCGAGAAGGCACGACACTTGATACGGTGCACGTGTTCAGTAGGTCTGGGAAACCGAGATGCATTAGTCGCACTCTCCACGCGACCCTAGGGCCACACGTCAGTCCACGCGTAAACTGCCAAATTTATTAGATCAGTGACCCAAGGCCTCGCGAACTTATATACCGATTCTCAACCCTCTAATCCGAAAGCCGGGAATCGGGGCAAGCACCTCTATAGACCACCCTTCATTCAGTCGTATGGTCTAAAGACTACGCCCACCCAGATCTTAAAATACTGAAATGCACCCCTCCTATACTAATTAACACCAACCGGGTTACGCCACCTCAAAAACCTATCCCCATCATATATAGACCCGAAACGACGCTATTCTTTATTCGTTAGGGCCCCTTTCTTCCTACTCCCATTCCAAGTAACCTAATTACCTAAACCTAATCCTATTAGCTAAAAATAACGCCACCCTCCCCCACATTAAAAATCTTCTCGCAAGACTAATTTCTATTCGATCCGCGCCTCAAAAACCTAAGATTTTCCAAATGGATCCACCCCAAGGAAAGGGTATAAAGCCCGTGTTCTGGTGGCTCCAGACACAGTTATTCGCAGTTTTTTACTCAGTTCTTCAAGCAATTTTTTGCACAGTTTTTCATACAGTTTTGCTCAGTTTTTTTGAACAGTTTTTCGAGTAGTTCGGGCTGCAAATTAAAAAAGTAAAACTAGTCGATACTTTGTCGCGACCAAGTGGTGCATCTCGAAGGGGCAGGGTGCCCACACGTTTACAAAAAGGGTTCGACGCCTATACAACACCATCCCTCAACGGGGCGCCCGCTTAGAACCACCACCTACTCAGCACTAACCGAGGCTACTCTGCAACGAGTAAGTCAGTTCATTCCTCTTTATTTTATTATTTCCTCTATCCTCCGAAAGAATGAAACACTCACACACCCGCACGCACGCACGCACGCACGCACGCACGCACGCACGCACTATTGTAGGAAATACACAAACAAAATTATAAACACATGCAATTAAGAGTTAAATTTTTTTGTATCTACCCAATAAACATTAGGACATTCTA
The DNA here is from genome assembly GCF_040581485.1 of Linepithema humile. NCBI lineage: Eukaryota > Metazoa > Arthropoda > Insecta > Hymenoptera > Formicidae > Linepithema > Linepithema humile. The sequence continues at coordinate 11,356,237 of NC_090131.1, forward strand.
TGTACGTCCTATGTATATACATATATGTATATTGTATATTCTATGTATATACAGAAAATGTGAAAAGTATATAAAGCGCATATCCTATGTATGTGAAATAATTACCACATGTATGTACATAAGATGTCCATAGTACATACATAGGTATATTCCAAAAATATGCAGTGTACATTTGTGGTATATACATGGGGTATATTCCGAGGATGTGCAGTGCACGTTTGCAGTATGTACATAGGATATATTCCGAGGATGTGCAATACAAATTCGTGGCATGTACATGAGGTACATTCTATGTATGTACATAGTATATACAGTACGTTTTTTAATAATAAACAATTTTCATTTATTTGGATATTTATCTACCCAATTTTTGAACAATCAGTTTATCTAAATTCCCTGTGTTGGGATTCAGATATTAAACTGATAGAAAAAGTTATTACATCCTCAAATTGAAGACTTCAATATTATTACCCGCCTTTTGCAAGTTTTATATAGTTTTCATGATTAAAACTTAAATACGAGATAGATAGCGCATAATGCGTCACATAGCGGAAAGCGAACGAACTAATAACTGATTCTATGTATATTCATAAATGTACCTACATCAGCGTATCGTATATATGTATGTTACATGCAGGGTTGGGAAGTAACGCGTTACTTGTAACGCTGTTATCGTTACAATTACTTTTTTTCGGTAACTGTAACGGTAATGGCGTTACAAATTTTTTTTGTAACGAAAAAAGTAACTTTGTTACATTTTTTGGTAACGAGTAACGAATTTAACAGTTATTTTTATCGTTACATTTTTCAAATTTACTCTATATATCTACAAATTTATAAAAAAACTAACAATAAGAAAACTTTTTAATTTATATTTACAGCATTTAAAAATTTTTAAGAAAGCTGGTTTACAACTTATTAAAAATTTTTCTTATTTAAAATATTTTATTATCAAAATTATTACTTTTATTATATATTATTAAAATTATTACACTTTATATTAATAGCGATATCATTATTAAAATTATATCATTTTTTTTACTTTAATGAAAAATAATGTTCAAAAATTTTTAATGTTTACTGTAAATTTATAGTGTTTAATTTAATCTTGTATTAGAAAAATTGTGCATAAAATTTGTATTATGCATAAAAAAAGTAACGGAAATTATAACAATTCGTTATTTTTTTAGTAACGGCAACGGTAACAAGTTTCTTTTTAAAATTGGTAACGAGTAACAATAACGAGTTACTTTTTAGAAAAAAGAACGGTAACGGTAACGAGTTACTTTTATAAAGTAACTTTCCCAATCTTGGTTACATGTATATACATGGAATGTACACGAGGTATATTCTATGTATATACAGGCAGCGATCTCGTTCGAATATACATTGTATGTATATCCATACGATATCCTATGTATATCCATAAATGTATCTACCTCAGCGTATATCATATGTATATACGTTTGATATATATACATGAAATGTACACGAGATATATTCTATGTATATACAGGCAGCGATCTCGTTCGAATATACATTCTATGTATATCTATAAGATATCTTATGTATATCCACAAATGTATCTACATCAGCGTATATCATATGTATGTACATAGTATATACAGTACATTTTTTTCACATTATGGATATTTCATGTATATACATAAGATATCGAATGTTTACTGGGTAATTAAATTAAAATGTTAAGCCGTTAGCAAATTAGATTTTTGTTTTATTTATTTGATCACGCTCCTCGTTCGTCACCCCCTCACACCTTCGCTCTCAAATTGCGCACAAAGGTTCCGTCCCGGGTAAAAGGGATTCAATTCCTTGACCCAAAAAGGGAACCAACAAGCGGTTGACTTGTCGACGGAGTAAAAACGACTCTTTCAGTCGCTGACCCATCGCAAGTCCTAAACGTGCCGCTCGGCTCGTGCGGTCAGGCCTGTTTACATTGATCGCCGAGCTCAAGAAAAAATTCAACTTTTATCAGGACGTAACACTTAACTAAAAAGAATTTCAGTTTTGGTTTCGGTTTCGGCCAAAACTGACTTGAAAGCCAAAATTCCGTTTCGGTTTCGGTTTCGATTCAGAAATCCAGTTTCGGTTGGACACTAAAAACAAAAGCTAACGCAATGACCTATATGTCATTGCCTCGCATTGCGTGCTTTGTCGCATGTGGTGGCGTGCTATTTGTGCACATCGTACCGTTACGTTATGGCCTCAAATACGGCAATTCAACTGCTGACTGCATGGGGATTTGCCGAAGAAATAATAGGACATTTCAAAGGTATGTAAAATAATTAATATATAACGATAGTAGCGATTAGTATACGCGGCGTTCGCTGCGCCTACTGTTCCCTCCTTGCCGCATGCTAGCAACGAGTCGCCAAACGCGCTAACAACGCCTGTAACTAAGATGCGTGATACTCAGCCTCAGGAATGTCCATATCACAAATGCAACAAAATAATAAATATGGGACAATAGATTTCCACATCACCTATGAGGTACTATTATTGACGTGTTCTTCAACAATAGTGATGTGGAAATCTATTGTTCCATATTTATTATCTTGCTGCATTTGTGATATGGACATTCCTGAGACTGAATATCGCGCACCTTAGTTACGCGCGTTGTTAACGCGTTTGACGACTCGTTGCTAGCATGCAAGCGGCAAAGAGGAGACAGGAGGCGTCAATCAGAAAATCGTGCCGAAAGTTGCAACTAATTCCCATCTCTGATATAAAGTATGCTTCTCATTTCTAGCTCAAGAAATAGAAGCTGATCAGTTCATTTATTTGACAGAAGATCTAAAGATTTTAATACCAAACATTAAACCCCGACGAAAATTTGAAACTAAAGTAAAAAAATATTTACATGAGGTATTCATTGTGCATTATTTGTTTTGTATTATTATGTTTTATTATTTTGTTAGTTTTTTTTAGGATTGTAATTGATCTTGGTATTAATATTTCAGATTGCGCAGCAACAATCCAATACAGAGTAACAGCCACAAAATAAAAAAAAAAACAACTTGAATAAAGAAAATAATTCAAGTAATATCGAAAATATCTTTCCAATATCTCCGACTTCACCATCTGCATCTTCTACATCTACAAATACAGGATGTGATGGTAAGAATTTAAAGAATATTATTAATCTTTTTTAAGACTTTCGTTTCCAGCGCAGTAGTAAATGACACGTGGTAGATAGGCGTGAGTGAGTGACAGAAAAAAAAGAGTGTGTTAAGAGAGAGAAAAGGTAAGAGTGTGTGGAGGAGAGAGTCCACTCTCTCCTCCTGGAGGTGTGAGAGAGAGCGTGTGAATGTGGTGGGCATAAAGAAGGGCAGGACAGGAGAGAAAAAGGGATCAGAGTAGATAAGGTGACAGGCGCGAACGACGGCGAATATAGAGAGGAAGAGGTAGCGCGAGTGGGCCGAGATGGAAGGGAAGGCGCAATCTGGCGGAATAGAAGGGAAGAAGGCAAGAGAAAGATGCCTGAGCTTTGGAAACGTTGAGGAGATGTTTAAGAGGAAAAGAAAAATCAGAGGAAAGGAAAAGGGAGGAGGAGGATAAGGGTTTTAGAAAGAGTAGAAAGACGCAAAGATCGCCAGGGAAAATGTAGGAGAAAGGAGGGAGAGGGAAGGAGGGCTTGGAGGAGATGATTAAGATGTAGAAAAAGGAAATGGAGGAGATTATGGAGGAAATGAGAGGGAGAAAGGGATGGAGAGAAGAATTAAGGGCGATGAAGGAAGAGGTGAAAGAAGGGTTTAAAGATAACGGAAGGATGGTAAGAGAGGAGATGGAGGAAATGAGGAGGGAATTTAGAGAGAGGGAAAGAAGGTGGATGGAGGAGAGAGAGGATATGAAAAAGAGTATCAAGAGACTAGAAGAAAAGGTGGAGGAGGTGGGAAGGAGAAAGACGGAAGAGGGGGAAAAGGAAAGAGGGGAGAGAGAGAGAGGAGGAAACGAAGGACAGGTTGAAGAGAGTAGAGAGAAAGAGGGAAATGAAGGAGAGGGAGGAGAGGAGGAGGAACATACTGATCAGAGGGAAGAGATGAAGGAGGGGAGGAGGAGAAAGGCGGTGAAGGAGGTTTTTAGAGCCATGGGGGCGAAGGCGGAGATCAAGAAAATTAAGGGCTTAGGAAGGGAGGTAGGCAAAGGAAATGATATGGGTTAAGTTGGGGAGCAAGGAGCAGAGAAGTGTGGGCAAAGAAGAGCATGAAGGGCAGGAAGGAAAAAATTATGGAAGACTGGACATGGAAGGAAAAAAGAATGAGATGGAGGCTAGAAGAAATAGCGAGAAAAGAGGAAAGGGATGGGAGAAAAGTGTGGATAGGGTACGGTAAGATTAGGATTGGTGAGCAGTGGTGGAGGTGGGACGAGACAGAGGAGGTGTTAAGGAATGGGAAGGGGGAGGAGGAGAGAGAAAGGAGGAAATGAAGTAGGAAGGGAGAGGAAAAAAAGGAAGAGAAAGGGTGATAGAAAGGAAAGGAAAGGGGAACAGGTAGAAAGTGTTCTGTATGAATGTAGCGGGGATGGGAAGGAAGGACAAAGACTTTTGGATGAGCCTTAAAGTGTAGGATGTGATGGTACTCTCGGAAACATGGCTGGATGAGAGAGAATGGAAAAAGATAAAAGATAAGCTACCGAAGGGATATGAATGGGAGGTACAGTTAGCGAAGAGGAGGTGCAAAAAGGGAGAGAAATAGAGGGTATGGTAATGGGAATTAGAAAGGAGTGATGGAAGAAGGAGTCCGGGATAGAGGTAAAAAAGGAAGGGATAATAATAGGAAGAGTGAAGTCGGGCAGGGAAAGATGGAGGATAATAGGGGTATACGCGGGAGAAAGAATAGAAAGGACGTTGCAGGGAATAGAAGAATGGATAGAGGATAAAGAGAGAGGATAAAGAGAGAGGAATAAGGGAGATAATAGGGGAGGATTTTAATGCGAGAACAGGAGAGGAAGGGGGAAGAGTGAGGGGAGAAGAGGAGGAGGAAGGGAAGATGGAGAAAAGGCAATCAAAAGACAAGAAGGTAAATGGAGAAGAAAGGAAGCTAGTAGAATATTGTTACGTCCCTGCGGTGTTCCCGATCGTTCATCGAGTCAGTATGAAAATTTATTAAAAGAACATCGAACGTCTCGTTGTCATGTTGTTGTTGTTGATAACAATGACAAGAGAGTCTCGCGACAGCTGTCATTTCGTACAGATGTGTTTGTACGACGGCTAACACTATTGTAATTATTCTTGTTCTGTTCTTATTCGTTGAGTTTTATTAAAGTTAGTTATTTTTAAAAAGTGTCTCTTATTGCGGAGTGAAAGTGTGAGTGAACGGTTGTGTTACGCGCTTCAATATAAATCGAACCGGTGAATGTAACATTTTGGGGGCTCGCTCGGGATTATTCGGCGAAGAACGAGATAGATGAAAGGAATGACAACTGTTCATTCTCCGAGGAGAACTCGTTCACAAACTCCAGCGATGACAGCCGAGTCGGAGACGTTGCGTGCGATCCTGCCTTGGACAGCTCCGCGAAGAACGGGAAACGGAACGAGAGCAGATGCAGACGGAGCTCCGACTGAGAGATGAGACGCTGCATCGCTTGGAACAGGAGATTAACCAGCTAAGTCATTCTGATAATAGAGAAAGAGAGAGAGGCAATTATAGAGTAGCTAATTTTGAGGAGTGCCGTGCGCGCGAATCAATTAATAAAGAATTAGGTTATAAATTAAAACCAGACACGTTTGATGGAACGGATTCGTTAAGAGAATTTTTGACGCAATTCGATCTGATAGCGCGAGCAAATTCATGGAATGATTCGTTAAAAATGATAGTTTTGGCATTGTGCTTGAGGGGAAAAGCGCGTTCGGTTTTATACGGGATTTTGGAAATCGAGAATCTTCAATTTGAAGAATTGAAGTCAAAATTAGAATTGCGATTTGGGGAGAGTCATTTGGCACAGACTTGTTATACACAGTTCACGAATCGTAAACAAAAATTTTTGGAAGATTTGACTACTCTGGGGGCGGATATTGAACGATTGTCTCGCTTGGCTTATCCGGAATGCACTCATGAAGTGAGAGATAAAATAGCTTGCGCACAATTTATCGCCGCATTGTCAGACGGATTTATAAAGCGCACATTACAATTGGAAAATGTAACTTCCTTAAAATTAGCAATAGAAAGAGCTATGGCTGTGAAAGTTATACAGGAGAATAGTTTTTCAACAAATAAATTTAATTCAATTAAATTTCAAGAAAATATAAATAAATCAATAAAAAAATTTCAATACAATAAACAAAATAAATTTAAGAAAGATGAGAATGATAATGATAAAAAGAAATTTGAAAGTTACAATAAATTTAATAAATATCAAAAAAATAAATTTGTGCCGCGAAATAAAGAATGTTGGCAATGTGGTGCTCAGGGGCATTTCCGGTCAGAGTGTCCTTCATTTGTTGCGGAAAACAAGGGCTAGTCGAGCTTTGCGGGGCAGGTTCGACTAATAAAATGACTGCCCCGGAAAAAATGTATAATTATTGTTATAGGATAAATAGCATTAAGAAAAATTTATTCTATTATAATGGTAAACTTGATGGTAAAAATTGTGAATTTAAAATAAATACGGGTTCCGATGTTTCAATTTTAAATAAAAAATTAATCAAAGGGCCAAAGCAGCAATTTGAAATAAATAATTGTTTTCTTAAATATCCAACGGGAGAGACTGTTTCAATTTGTTACAAAGTTATTGTCAAAGTAGATTTGGGAAAGTATTCTTTAGATGTTCCAATGCTGGTTGCTAGTATTTCGAATGACTGTATATTAGGCACTGATTTTCTTCAAGAAATAAATTTGGAAAAAATTTTTGAGCCTGTCTTCGGGAATTTTGAATATTCTGAAGATGTTGTTGAATTTTCATATTCGCGCATGATTTCTAAAAATAAAGTTCCCTGTTTCTTGAAAACATTTTTTTGAGGAAAATTCTAAGAATCTTGATTTTTCTCAAAAGGACATTTTTACTGAATTTTTGAATGAATTTCAAGATGTATTTTCGGAAAATTTAATTTCAAGAAATTGTGAGGTTCTTGAACATGCTGTTAATATTGTTGCGCTCGCGGAACGATATTTCACGCACACGTCAACAGAACTCGCGAAATCAAAGAAATACAACACAACACTTCAAATAACAAAGAACACTTTAATAAATAACACAGAACTCGACAATTAGTAACCGAGAATACAATTAAAATATTGGAGCCGTCGCACACGTCCGCCCGAGCAGACAGCACCCGAAAATCTGACGTCTCATAGTTTATTTATAAACTACCATAGTGACGTCTAAACAAAATTACCATGGAGATTGTTTATAATATTTCAGCTGCTAAGAAACAGCTTCTTGAACAGTTGAACGACTGATCGATATTATCGATCGGTCTCTCAGCTGACTGCACGCAGCATCAGCAGTGAAAAAGCACGGGCGCAACACTGCCCCCCTTTTTCAAAATTGTCATCCCGACAATTGTTTTGATTAAATGGGCCGACTGTAGTCTTCATGTCTTCTAGTTGACTCCAGGGTAACATTACGACTTCCTGCCCTACCCTGAGCTGCTGCTACAGGTTACCGAGCGTCGAAATTCCCAATCAAACACTTTCAGGATCATGAAAGATTCTGTCGTTGAACCCTTTAACGCCGATTCCAGGATACTTATATGGTCTCTTGCTCTACCCTGGGCTACTTTTGCTGCAGGTTACCGAGCTCCATTTTCTAATATCCAATCGACTTTCTTCTCAAAATTTTCTGGCTTTTTCTGCTTTCCAATTTCTTATTTTCGGACAAGAGAGGGGTATTCACCGTGGACCCATCGCCCTAAAAAGAACTTCTCAAGCCCACTGCTTCGGCATTCACTCTTCGGTCACGGGAAAACCACGGCTCAAAAACCGTGAGCGAAGCAATCTTCTATGAAAGCTTAAAAATTCTTTTTTTTTTCCACTTTTTTTTTAAACTTCGTTTTTTATTCTTTTTCCAAAATCCTTTTTCCACTTCCTTTCTTCAAACCTTTAAACTTCTTTCTTCAAATATCTTTTCTCCACTTCCTTTCTTCAAACATCTTTCCTCCACTTCCTTTCTTCAAATATCCTTTCTCCTTTTCCTTTCTTCAAACCTTCAATCTCCTTTCTTCAAATATCTTTTCTCCACTTCCTTTCTTCAAACATCTTTCCTCCACTTCCTTTCTTCAAATATCCTTTCTCCTTTTCCTTTCTTCAAACCTTCAATCTCCTTTCTTCAAATATCCTTTCTCCACTTCCTTTCTTTTCGAACTCAAGAAACTCTAAACAGAAAGAAAATAAGCAGAATCAAATGAACAAAATTAATTTCTAAACACATAAAGAAATTATTTCTCTATTTTTTTTTTAATTTTATTTTTTTTTTCAATTCTACTAAGGTTCCGTGAACTTTCTTAATTCAATTTTTGTCTCATATGAAATGGAGCCAATCTATCGGCGTGGACTATTTTACTTTTATGCCTAAACGATTTCCGAATTCCAAAAACAACGTCACTAAGTTTTTTAATTATTCTAGGACCTAATTTCTAATTATTATAAGGACCTTCCCAATTACTTTGTAACTTAGGAGGAGCTCTTCCCTTTATTCTTCGAGGATTATAGAATCAAACATTCTGCCCAACATCGAAATGGATTTGTCTAATCCTCTGATCATAATGCGTTTTAGATCGAAGTGATCGTAAATTCAAACGTTGCCTAGCAATGTTATGAATATTCTCTAATTTATTTTTCAATTTTCTAATATAATTTTCAACTGAATTTTCCCTCTCCTGTTCTGGAGGTTTTCCTCGCAATAAATCTAATGGCAACCTCAAATCCTGAGCAAAATATAATTCGGCAGGGGAAACACCGGTGGTCTCATGTTTTGAAGATCGATAGGCCATCAAATACATCGGAATACAATTATCCCAATCTCTCTGATTCTCTGAAACAAATTTAGAAAAATAATTTAAAATTGTTTGATGATGACGCTCAACTTGCCCATCTGACTGAGGATGCAAAGCAGTTGTCCTAGTTTTTCTTATTCCTAATAAGCGCGTCATTTCCTGAAAAATTCTTAATTCAAAACTTTTTCCTTGATCTGTGTAAAGTTCCAAAGGAACTCCATGACAGAAACTACCTGATTTACAAAAGCTTCCGCTACAGTATTAGCTTTAATATTCTTTATTGGAAGAGCTTCAACCCATTTGGTAAAACAATCAATTATTACCAATAAATATCGATTTCCAACCGAAGTAGTAGGAAGAGGACCAAGTATATCCATCTGAACTCTTTCAAATGGAACTCCTACATTATAAATTTGTAGTGGGGATTTTCCTTTTCCCGAAGGACCCTTTTTTGCTACGCAGATTTTGCACGAACGGCACCAATCTTCCACATCATGTTTACATGTAGCCCAATAAAAACGTTTTCAAATTTTTTCTAATGTTTTGTTAACTCCAAAATGTCCACCAGACGCGGAGTCATGAGCTACTTCCAATATTTGAAGAATACACTTCCTAGGGACAATAATCTGGAAAACCACAGATTTAAAATTTGAAGATTCCCATTTCTTAAAAAGAACACCATCTTTCACAACTAATGCATCCCAATAAGACAAATAAATTTTTGCTGAAACATCCAGCATAGAAATTTTTTGTCGAAGAGGACGATTTCCTGATTCTTTCCCTCGTAGGAAAACCAAAATAACGGGATCTTCTAATTGTTCCCGCCGCCATTCTTCCAAATTATCTTCCCCTAAAACTATTCGAGCAACTGCATTTTCTTTGGATTGTACTTTGGCACAATAAATACATCCCAATTTCTCACAAGGACGTCTTGATAACTCATCAGCATTTTGATGTAGTCGTCCCTTCCGATAAACTATTTCGAATTCATATTGTTGTAACCTTTCTAACCATCGGGCTAGTTGGCCTTCCAAATCTTTAAAAGACATTAACCATCGAAGAGAAATATGATCCGTCCGAATTAAGAATTTTCTTCCATATAAATAATGATGAAACGACTTCAATGATTCGACAATAGCCAACAATTCTCGTCGTGTTACACAATAATTTCTTTCTGCTTTATTTAGGACTCGGCTAAAATAGGCAATTACTTTCTCAGTATCATCCTGAACTTATGACAAAACTGCTCCAATTCCGTGATTCGAAGCATCAGTATCAAGAATGAACTCTCCCTGTTCCATAGGAAAAGAAAGGATTGGTGAAAAAATTAAATTCCGCTTTAACTCTTCAAAAGCCTCTTGACAAGATTGAGACCATTCAAACTTGACCTATTCCTCGGTGAGCATAAACAGAGGTTTTGCTATCAAAGAAAAGCCTTTTACAAACTTCCTATAGTAGGAACAAATACCCAGAAAACTTCGAACCTGTTTTTTAGTTCGAGGGATAGGCCAGTTTTTCACAACAGTAATTTTCTCGGGATCCGTGGTAATGCCTTGTTTAGATACAATATGTCCCAAATACTTAATTTTCTTTCCAAAAAGGGAACATTTTTTTGATTAATCTCAGGTTTGCCAAATGTAAGCGAAGAAAAACCTTTCTTAAATTAGCCATTATTCCCTCAAATGAATTACTGAAAACAATAACATCATCAAGATATACTAAACAGATTTTAGATAAAATATCTCGTAAAACTGTCTCCATTAATCGCTCAAAAGTAGCTGGAACATTACACAAACCAAACGGCATAACTGTAAATTGCCATAATCCGTTCCCTACGGAAAACGCCGTCTTTTCTCTGTCTTCAGAACGAACTTTTACCTGCCAATATCCACTCTTTAGATTTAGAATAAAAAACCAGGAATTTCCTGATAACCGATCTAAAATATCTTGAATGCGTGGCAATGGATAAGAATCTTTGATTGTGACAGCATTCAACTTTCTATAGTCCACACAGAATCTTAATGTTCCATCCTTTTTCCTCACTAAAACCACAGGAGAAGTCCATGGACTTTGAGATTCTTCGATAACTTCTTGCGACTTCATTTCCTGAATAATTTGATTTACATCTTTCCTAAGATGTATAGGAACTCTACGAGGAGCCTGTTTTATAGGTCTAGAATCATCTATATTAATAGCATGTTCAAGAACCTCACAATTTCCTGAAATTAAATTCTCTGAAAATACATCTTGAAATTCATTCAAAAATTCAGTAAAAATGTCCTTTTGAGAAAAGTCTAGATTCTTAGAATTTTCCTCAAAAAATGTTTCTAAGAAACAGGGAACTTTGTTTCCAGAAGTCATGCGCGAACATGGAAATTCAACAACATCTTCAGAATATTCAAAATTCCCGAAGACAGGTTCAAAAATTTTTTCCAAATTTATTTCTTGAAGAAAATCAGTGCCTAATATACAGTCATCTGAAATACTTGCAACCAACATTGGAACATCTTAAGAATACTTTCCCAAATCTACTCTGACAATAACTTTGTAACAAATTGAAACAGTCTCTCCCGTTGGATATTAAAAAAACAATTATTTACTTTAAATTGCCGTTTTGCCCCTTTGATTAATTTTTTATTTAAAATTGAGACATCGGAACCCGTATCTATTTTAAATTCACAATTTTTACCATCAAGTTTACCATTATAATAGAATAAATTTTTCTTAATGCTATTTATCCTATAACAATAATTATACATTTTTTCCGGGGCAGTCATTTTATTAGTCGAACCTGCCCCGCAAAGCTCGACTAACACTTGTTTTCCGCAACAAATGAAGGACACTCTGACCGGAAATGCCCCTGAGCACCACATTGCCAACATTCTTTATTCCGCGGCACAAATTTATTTTTTTGATATTTATTAAATTTATTGTAACTTTCAAATTTCTTTTTATCATTATCATTCTCATCTTTCTTAGATTTATTTTGTTTATTGTATTGAAATTTTTTTATTGATTTATTTATATTTTCTTGAAATTTAATTGAATTAAATTTATTTGTTGAAAAACTATTCTCCTGTATAACTTTCACAGCCATAGCTCTTTCTATTGCTAATTTTAAGGAAGTTACATTTTCCAATTGTAATGTGCGCTTTATAAATCCGTCTGACAATGCGGCGATAAATTGTGCGCAAGCTATTTTATCTCTCACTTCATGAGTGCATTCCGGATAAGCCAAGCGAGACAATCGTTCAATATCCGCCCCCAGAGTAGTCAAATCTTCCAAAAATTTTTGTTTACGATTCGTGAACTGTGTATAACAAGTCTGTGCCAAATGACTCTCCCCAAATCGCAATTCTAATTTTGACTTCAATTCTTCAAATTGAAGATTCTCGATTTCCAAAATCCCGTATAAAACCGAACGCGCTTTTCCCTTCAAGCACAATGCCAAAACTATCATTTTTAACGAATCATTCCATGAATTTGCTCGCGCTATCAGATCGAATTGCGTCAAAAATTCTCTTAACGAACCCGTTCCGTCAAACGTGTCTGGTTTTAATTTATAACCCAAATTTACTGACACCGAATTTACGGACGCGCACGGAACACCTCTTGACGCAGAACTCTCACCCATATCACCATTCCCAGTAATAATATTGGAACGACTTAGCTGATTAATTTGCTGCTCCAATCTGCCCAGCGCCTCATTCCGCTGCCTCAATTCTGTTTGAACTCGCTCCTGTTCCTGTCTCCGCTCCTCCCGAAGCTATCCGAGCTCCTGCAGAATTATGCGCAGCGTCTCCGATTCAGCCGACGTTGATGGAATCTGGGAACGTGTTTTTCTCGGCGAGTGGACCGTTGACATGATGATACTGCTCCGCACTGCACTGCACCACTGAATACTCGTTTCTATCCCGGACGAGCCCCCAAAATGTTGCGCTCGCGGTAGTTTCTCGTCATGGAGTTTCTTTGGAACTTCACACAGATCAAGGGAAAAGTTTTGAATCAAGAATTTTTCAGGAAATGACGCGTCTATTAGGAATAAGAAAAACTGGGACAACTGCTTTGCATCCTCAGTCAGATGGGCAAGTTGAGCGTCATCATCAAACAATTTTAAATTATTTTTCTAAATTTGTTTCAGAGAATCAGAGAGATTGGGATAATTGTATTCCGATGTATTTGATGGCCTATCGATCTTCAAAACACGAGACCACTGGTGTTTCTCCCACCGAATTATATTTTGCTCAGGATTTGAGGTTGCCATTAGATTTATTGCGAGGAAAACCTCCAGGACAGGAGAGGGAAAATTCCGTTGGAAGTTATATTAGGAATCTGAAAAATAAATTAGAGAATATTCATGACATTGCTAGGCAACGTTTGAATTTACGATCACTCCGATCTAAAACGCGTTATGATCAGAAGGTTAGACAAATCCATTTCGATATTGGGCAGAATGTTTGGTTCTATAATCCTCGAAGAATAAAGGGAAGAGCTCCCAAGTTACAGAGTAATTGGGAAGATCCCTATAAAATAATTTAAAAACTTAGTGATGTTGTTTTTGGAATTCAGAAATCGTATAGGCATAAAAGTAAAATAGTCCACGCCGATAGATTGGCTCTATTTCATATGAGACAAAAATTGAATTAAGAGAGTTTTAGAAGAGTTTAGGAGAGTTTAGGAAAGTTATTTAAAAAAAAAATATCTTGCATACTCATTTGTTTTACAGGAAAAGTTTGAAGAATGACAACGAGAAAACGAAAAGAGGAGAGAAAGACTCACGAGAAATTGAAATCTTTAAATGAAGACTGCCTCACCCACGATTTTTTTTATCTGTGGTTTTTCCGGGGGTCTTTGGGCAAATGCCGAGGCAGGGGCTTGAGAAGTCCTCTTTGGAGGACGGAAGGTCCACAGAAAGTTTTTCCCCCTCTTGCTTGAAGATTGCACATTGGGACAACAAAAATTAATCTGGAACCAGTAAAGTTGATTAGGCCTAAGATGTGCCGTCCAGTTAGGACAAGAAGACACATCAGATGCTCTGGATTCGACGAGATTGCTGGAAGAATTTCGGCCTTGCTCGGGCTCGACAGCAGTATCCTGCATATTCCTAAAGGGTGTTTGATTGGGACCAAGAAATAACGGCGCTCGGTAACCTGCAGTAGCAGCTCAGGGTAGAGCAGGAAGTCGTTATGGCTCCTTGGAGTCAACGCCTTGGAACGAGGGGACAACGATTAACCCAGCGATTGTCGGGACGACAATTTAATAAGGAGGGGGCAGTGTTACGTCCCTGCGGTGTTCCCGATCACTCATCGAGTCAGCATGGAAATTTATTAAAAGAACATCGAACGTCTCGTTGTCATGTTGTTGTTGTTGATAACAACGACAAGAGAGTCTCGCGACAGCTGTCGTTTCGTACAGATGTGTTTGTACGACGGCTATTACTATTGTAATTATTCTTGTTCTGTTCTTATTCGTTGAGTTTTATTAAAGTTATAGTTATTTTTAAAAAGTGTCTTTTATTTCGGAGTAAAAGTGTGAGTGAACGGTTGTGTTACGCGCTTCGATATAAATCGAACCAATGAACGTAACAATATATAGAAGAAAAAGGGTGGGAGATTTTTAACGGGAATGTAAAAGAGGACAAGGAGAGAGAGTACACATTTACAGGGGGGAGGGGAAACACAGTAATAGATTACATAATAGAAGAAGGGGAGATTAGGGACAGGATAGAGGACATGAGAGTAGGAGATAGGGTGGACTCGGATCACCATCCGGTGGAGTTATGGGTAAGAAGAGAGGTGGATAGGAAGGAAGGAAGGTGGAAAAAGGAGAAGGGCAGAAGGGGGATCTGAGACCGGGAAGAGAGAGAAAAGTTTGCGGAAAAAATGAGGACACAGATAGGAGGGAAAGGGTTGAGTGAGGAATGAGATAATATGGAGAAGGATAAAGGAAGCGCTAAAGGAGACGGAGGAGGAACTGAGAAGAGGGAAGAGTGGAGAGGAGGGTGGTGGGATGATGAATGCGTACAAAAAAAGAAGCGGGTAAGGAAAGAGCTAAGAGAGGATGAGAGGGGGGGATGGAGAAAGGTACAAAAAAGAGAAGAGAGAGTATGGGAAGATGTGTGAGAAAAAGAAGAAGAAAGACAATAGAGGGTGGAAGAAACGAGCGGAAGAAGCAAGAAGAGAGAATGAGGTGTGGGAGATTATAAATAGGGAGAGGAGGAGGAAAAGGAAAGTAAATGAAGAGATAGTGATGCCAGAATGAAAGGAGCACTTCATGAGGATGCTAGGATGGGATGGTGGTCAGAGGGAGAGAGGAGGGAGAGAAGGAGGAAATGGAATTAGATAGGGAGGAGATAAAAAGGCTTTTGAGAACGCTAAGAGACGGAAAGGCGGCGGGGATAGACGAGGTACCAGCGGAGGTATGGAAATATGGTGGGGAAGAGTTGGAGGAGTGGGTATGGGGGTTTTGCAACAGGGTGTGAAAAGGGGAGGGATGGCCGGAGAAGTGGAAAGAGGGGATAATTGTGCCAACAGTTAAAAAGGGAGAGGGAGAAAAAGCAGAGGAATATAGGAGGGCCACGTTGATGCCCACGTTGTACAAGGTATATGCGACAGTGCTGGCGGAGAGAGTAAGAGAGGAGATAGAGGAAAAAGGATTGATGCCGCACAATCAGACGGGCTTCAGGAGGGGAATGGGGACGATCGACAACATATATGTTATAAATTATTTGGCAAACAAACAACTAAAAAAAAAGGGAAGGATGGTGGCGTTGTTTGTCGACTTGAAGGTGGCGTTCGACTCGGTAGAGAGGGGAGTCCTGGTGGAGGCTATGGGGGAACGTGGGATAAGAGAAGGAATGGTAGTGAGAGTGGAGGAAATCATGAGGGAAACGAGAAGCAGGGTGAGGGTAGGAGGGAAAATGGGGGAAGCTTTTTGGACGGCAAGGGGGGTAAGACAGGGGTGCCCACTAAGTCCGCTGCTTTTCAACGTAGTAACGGCGGACTTGGAAGAAAAGATGAGAAAGGTTAGATGGGGAGAGGTAAGACTAGGAGAGAAGAGAATCTATACTTCGGCATACGCGGATGACATAGTTATGATGGCGGAGAATGAGGAAGAGATGGGAAGTATGATAGAGAGGCTGGAAGGATACTTGGAGAGAAAAAGACTAGAATTAAATATGAGCAAGACAAAAATATTGAGATTTAGGAAGGGGGGAGGAAGGATGGGAAAGAAAGTATGGAGGTGGAGAGGGAAGGTAATGGAGGAGGTTGAAGAGTACAAATATTTAGGGTACACGCTAAAGAGGAACGGGAACCAAGAGGCACACATAAGAGAAAGGGTGAAGAGAGCAGCGGCTATAATGGGGCAGGTATGAGGGATTGGGAAGAGAAAGTTCGGGAAGGATTGGGGAAGAAGACTGTGGCTCTTCGACAGATTGGTCTGGATAATGATGGGGCGTATTCCGTAGAGCAGAAATATTGGGGTGGAAGAAAAGGGAGAAAATGGAGAAGTTGGAGAAAAGATACCTGAAGTGGGTGTTGGGAGTAGACGGAAGAACGTTAGGGTATATAGTAAGGGAGGAGCTAAAGAGGGAAAAGCTGAGAAAGAGGGCAGGGAAAAGGGCGTGAGAATTTGAGAGAAGATTGGAAGAAGGGAAAGAGAGCAATTTGGCGAGAAAGTGCAGGTGGGAAATGTTGGAAAGAATAGGGAATGGGAAGGCAAATTCGGAGTGGGAGGGGGAGAGGAAAAGGTTTTTTGAAGGGAGGGGAGTGGATCTGGAAAAGGCAGAAGAAAGGAGAGAAAAAGGGGAACTAAGGTATGGAGAGATCAGAAAAAAGGACAGGAAAATGCAGGAAAGAGATAGGGGGAAGAGAATAGGGGGGTCTAGATACAACAGATGATATGAGTGGTATGGGATAGTAAAAAGGGAGGGAATTCCGGGTTATCTTAAAAAGGAGTGGGGGGAAAGTAGATGGAGGAGAGTGGCGAAATTCAGGTTAGGGAATGAAATGAGCAAGGAGAGGTATTGGGAGACGGAGGAGAGTAGGAGATGTAGGCTATGTGGAATTAAGGAAGAGACATGGGAGCATACGTGGGAGAGTTGTAGCGAATGGGCGGAGGGAGGAGGGAATTGGTAAGAACAAGTGGAAAAGATTGTGACGTGACGCTTTCCGTCGCGCCCGTTTTAAAAAAAAGTAACCCGGCCGAAGGAGGCAAAATTTGGAGTTGCGTCCCCCCGGTCGAGGAGGGAACGATTTCTTCCGCTTCGATGGGTCTCACACTCTTATTTAAATTGTAAGAATTTACCAACAAGTTTAGAGTTTTAGCGTTAGGGTGTATGGCCACTTTATTGCGTCATGTAATTAATGTCAAAAAGAAGCGAACGCCGTGGAATCTTGGAAGATGACCTCGACAGTGGAGAGGAAGCCCGAAAAACATACGAAACCAAAGTCATGTATCGAGTCTCGCGTTGAACATTGTCATAGTAGCAGCACAGTATAAGAAAGCACAGTAGGTTCACTCTGCTAGAAAGTGTCCTAATAATCGTCTCTCGCGCATGACCGAATCGCACAACCAGCAATCTGGCGGTTGTAAACATATGGCCGTAGAACCATGTGCTCTTATTTTTATCGTCATCTTTTTAAAATCTTTATAAAGAAATATATATGTAGTTAAATGATAGTGAATCAATATAAGTGAAAGAGGCGGATATCGTTATTGTGTAAAAAGCTGCCAAAGTGCAACGAGTAATAAACGTGGGATAAAAGAAACTTTGTTTAGATTCCCGAAAGATGCAGAAAGGTTACTTTATTATGTTACTTGTCTTGCATTTACTGTAGCTTTTAAAGCAGATTGCATGAATTGTGTTCAAATATTAAACCAATTTTAAAATAATTTGCATTATAATTAAATTTGATTAAATTTTTAAATATTGTTTTATAATCAATTGTTAAACAATGCAAGTATTATTTTCTTACGTTTTTATTTAATACGATCAAAATGTGAAAAATTTTATTGTTATTGGTATATAACAAAAATTTGAAATATGTAGAAACATAAAAAGGCTATTGTTTGAAGGTCAAAATTGTGGACATCAATCTGTGGTCGAGAGGAATTGCTTTCAAAGACTGCCATACAACTTTATAATAATTATAGAATATGTATTTGTAAACTGCATTTTACAAATATGTTTTTAAATTATAAAAAAACAAAGTTACAGCTACATGCCATTCCAAGTAATATTATGAAAAATAATGGTAAGTTATTTTCAAATAATACAATATGTATAGCATTAAAATAATGTTAAACATGATAAAATATTATTCCACAGATGAAGAGGCAGATTCAAATAGCTCAAATATAGAAACACTCTGCACAAACACTTCAAATATCAAAAATACACAAGAAAAAAATACTGTATTAGATATAACTACATTCAATAAAAGGAACCTGAATGTAATACATGTAAACGAAGCAATAGCAAAAGTATCAGAATCAGGAATACAAACACCTTTATCACTATGTTCTTTATCTCCACAAAAAGCACAACTTTATCAACAGATAAGAGGATATAAAAAAAAAAATAGTCAATTTGGAACTACAATTACAGCAAGCAAAAAGAGCGAAAAAAAAAGATATTAATACATTAGATATGTTACTAGACAAAATTTTCAAAAACAGACATCCGAATTTGTAAAAACACAAGTACGCCTCTTTCAAAAAAATGCAAAAGGTAGAAGATACGATAACGCTTTATTCAAACAGTATTGTTTATCTATATATTTTTCAAGTCCTAAAGTATATAAAGAGTTAGCAAATAAATCTAAATTATTTTGTTTATCTAGCTGTACAACACTAAAAAGATTTACTCAAACTGTTTTATAAATCCAGGATTACAAGAGAACGTATTTCAAATATTAAAATTTAAAATTGATGCTTTGTCAAAACTTAATAAATACTGCGTACTTTGTATAGATGAAATGTCTTTGAAAACACACTTATTTTATAATATAACAACAGACAAAGTCATAGGTTTTGAAGATATAGGATATTCACAGAATTGTTCACAGTTACCTGCATGTAATGTAGCAGTGATTATGATTAAGGGTATCTGTCATTCATGGAAACAACCATTAAGTTATTTCTTTCTGAACTCCACAATAAAAGCATCTGATTTATTAATAATTATACAAGAAGCAATTAGAAAGATCAAAAGCATTGGTTTAAAAAATGTTGGTCTTATTTCAGACACGGGCTCCAAGTTTTATCAATTAACTAAATTATTGAATATTAATAATAGAAAATCATATTTTACAGTAGATGAAGAGAAAATATATTACATGTTTGATACACCTTATCTGTTAAAAGCAACTAAGAATAACTTACATGAACACAATTACGTATATAGCGATAAAATTTCTTCATGGAAACATATAGAAGATTTTTATACAATAGATAAAAAGGCACAATTTAGAGCGGCTTCTAAATTAACAGATAATCATATTAACTCTAATAATTTTGAAAAAATGAAAGTGAAATATGCAGCACAGGTATTAAGCCACTCTGTTTCAGCTGGTATAAACACATATGTTAGTTTAGGTTCTTTACCTGCAGCAGCCATTTTCACAGCAGACTTTATAAGAATATTTGATAAGTTTTTCGATCTTTTAAATTCTTCGAAACTTTACAGCAGCAATCCTAATAAACAAGCATACAAAAATACAAACGAGCAAGTTACTTTTCTCAATGAAACAATATAGTTTTTACAAAGCGTAAAAGTAATTAGAAAAAATGGAAAAGATATAACAAATTCTGTTAAATCAGTAAGATGTTGGATTATTACAATTAATTCTATATTAGAGTTATGGAATTATTTAAATTTACAGCAATCATCAGTTCCTATTCAGTATTTATTAACCAGACGACTAAATCAAGACTGTTTGGAAAACTTTTTTGGAACTATCAAACAAAGTGGGAATGCATTTAATCCTACATCAATGCAATTTTATTACAGCTTTAAAAAACTGTTTTCTATTGATTATATTAAAGCAAATAGCGGAAATTGCGCTGCTGATGAAGAGTCAATATTAATTCGATGTCAACACATTAAAAGAACACAAAATGTAATATTTCAAACATCTTCAAAAGCAGCAACATTTATTACTTCAGGTATAAATAAATATGATTATCGTAATTTGTCAGTAACTGAAGAAAATGTTTTTTTTTATATATGCGGATATTTATTGCATCGCCTTTTTATTAAACATTTGTGTGATACATGTACGTTACTAGCTGGAAAAGATTGTAATTTAGATGAAGCTCGTTTATACTCTTATTTTAAGACGTATGATAATACAAACGATATGTTTGGCAGTTTATATGTACCAAGTGCCGTATTTGCTAATTATATCAGAGAATTATATACAAAATTTTTCGAAAATATTAATATTATTATTGAAACAAATGTTATGCAAAAGTTTATGCAAATTTTATCAACTATTCAATTTTCTCATCCTTGTTGTGATTTTCCAAACATTTATTTGCTAAAACTATTTATTAGAATGAGATTATATTACATATTAAAATTTATTAATAGAAACTTCAAAACCAAAAAAAGAAGTAAAAAAAATCTATTATTTTGTGTCATAATTAATAATTTAAACTTTTATATTCTATTTGTGTTTGTGCAATATCTTTTTAGTTTGATATGTAACACGTAAAAGAGTTGTATTATTTAACAGTTATGTTATTTAAAAAAGTTGTGTTACTTAAAAAAATTGCGATATTTAATATATTCAATATATATTGTTCTTTATACAAGGTGTCCCATTTTAAAAACCCCACGTAAATAACTTTTCAGAGAGACATTTTCAAGAAAAATGATTTAGACCAAAGTTGTTGGGTTTGAAGGGGGACATCCGATGATGACATTGGTTTAACCTAGGATGTACATGCCAAGGACATATGGAGGTCAACTTTGTTTTTTTTAAATGGAACACCCTATTTTTGATTCCAAAATCTAATAGCTGGTGTCAAGAGCTTTTCAAAACACTATAATGAAGTTATTTTTCATTAAGTACTTTTCGAGTTATGAGGCTTGTAAATTACAGTATTTTGACATAAAATATTCTGTAAAACATTCAGTTTTTGAGAATGTTACCTTAATACTTTTATGCACAAAATAACGAGACAAATGAATTGGTATAAAGAAAACACATTGGTTTTAAAAAAAAGTATGCAGTTGCATGTTGCAAATTACATATTTTTTCTTGAAAGCAACTATGTGTTTTCTTTATACCAATTGATTCGTCTCATTATATTATATTATATTTTGTGCATAAAAGTATTAAGGTAAGATTCCCAAAAATTGAATGTTTTACAAGATATTTTGTATTTTATGTCAAAATGCTGTAACTTTCATATACTTGACACAATATCATTTTAGTAAAATTTGAACAATATAATAATTTGTTGTTTATTCCAAATTCTATAGCCATAAATATATAATTAGTAATATTATTTTCAAAATAAATACTTATATATCTTCAAATAAACAATAACAAAACTTATACAAGACATTTCTGGTATAATTTTTAATGAAAGTAACCCTGCTGAAATCCCTGGTAAATATTTTCTCACAATTTAAAAAACAATTTACAGAATTTCTAAATTTCTAAATTTTTTATGATGACAGATAATTATTTATTGTTAGATTTTTTCACCGGGAGCACGATTTATTAAAATCTTTATCTCTTCATTTCGCATTTAATTTAGTTTTTTGTATAATTAATTATTTATTTATTATGTTAATTAATTGATATTCCTAATTATTTTTTAGGTATACAAAACGTGCATCAATAAACTCAAATTAAGAAAGAAAAAAGAAAAATTGGACAATATTGAAATTATAACTGATGGATCAAGGATGGATACACATTTGTAAATGTTATCAAATTATATTTTTCTAACGTCTCTTATAATTATATACACGCGCGCGCGCACGCGCGCACACACACAGACACACACGCACACGCACACAATAATATTCATGTTATTATTATCATTATCAAAATATTATTATGTTTCTTGAATTTTCTTATCTGATAATTTATAAGCTCTGTACATTTATTTCTATACATAAAATTTATTAGGATTTTAATAATTAGATAATTATTGCATATAATAATTACATACTTATACAGTGATTGTGATAAAATTGTATTTTAATTAAAAATAAATTAATACGTATATGTACAAAATAAACGCAAAGATATTAATTATTGTAAATATACACAATAATTTACGCACCGTGTAACGATGGCACAGACTTTCTTCTTATCAAGTAAATTATTATTCTAGAGTCTTATTTTCTTTTAAAATATTAAATAAAATTTTTTGTTAATATTCTTATTAGACATATATCTTTTTTATTGTATCTATGCCTTTCAAATCAGAGCCCGCGTACAACCAGCAATATGGCGATCGTTTAGTCATGAGATCAAAAAGTGCCGACGCGAGTGAACCTACTGTGCTTTCTTATACTGTGATAGCAGTTACCGATCCTCCAACTTTACAGGTTACGGGGAAGCCCCGACAAGGTCCAGATAGAGGGAGCGCGGCAGTGCAACCGGATGCCGGATGACGTTGCCGCCATCACCGAGAGTCCAAAAAACGGTCGATGTAGCCGTGGCCTAGCCAGCCGGGCAGATCGAACCGGAGGACGGCAAATTCAGAGCAGTGTTCCGATTAGGGACCGGTTTATTTGCGCATGTGCGACTATACGGCGTCAGTAAAGTGTCTCATACATATAAAAAGAAGCACCGTTACCCAGCTTCATTTAAAGTATGTTTTCCAGTAAAGGACACAAGTTGACACAAATCGACACAAGTATCACTCTGTCTTTGTTCGATATTCAATGAGCAACAGAGAGAATAATACTTTCGTGTCGCTTGTGTCTCTTGGTGGAAAACTACCAAAGTAATAAAAATTTTTTTAATGTATTAAAAAATAAAATATATATACATATATATATGCACAAAAATACATTATATATATATAATTTAATTATTTTATAAATATTAATTATAATAAATAAAAAAGCCTTGCCTTATTTTTATCTTCCTAACCTCTTCCTGTCAAAAGTCCCGCGTAAAGTCCTGCACACGACATGTGTCGGCACTGCATCGCCGCGCAAGCGCAAAGCCACATATACGCTAAGCAGCCGGTCCCTAATCGGAACACTGATTCAGAGATCATTATTTTGAAGTATCGGCCGTTGGCAAGCATA
Organism: Linepithema humile; assembly: GCF_040581485.1. Taxonomy (NCBI): domain Eukaryota; kingdom Metazoa; phylum Arthropoda; class Insecta; order Hymenoptera; family Formicidae; genus Linepithema; species Linepithema humile. The sequence continues at coordinate 11,379,477 of NC_090131.1, forward strand.
AAGGCAAGAATAAACAATTGACGAGGTCGGAGCTGTTTACGATCGACAAACGACTCAAAGAAAAATTATAAACAGAGTACGCTGACCGATGCGTGGAGACTCGACATGGGCCAGGGGGATCTCAAAGAAATCACTGACGAGCCAGCAACCGGGAAGGAGCAGCTCCAAAGGAGGGTTCCGACGAGCGTAGCCGTACCGTCTTTGTAAGGCCACTACCCAGGGTAGCTATACTTTTGTAATATCGGTCAAAGCCTCCGGCAAATTCAGTTACCGCTAAAATGCCGCGATTGTATTAATTATCGAAATGAGAAGTGCCGATACCGCTCCCGTGAGTATTGGAGTCGGAGGTTAGCTGGCCCCGGTTACCGTGTTACCGTAGCTCTCTTCGAGGCGCTGAGCCGTCGACAGTCCAAACGCTTGTAATTCGAGAAAGGATTATACCGTTACCGTCTCCGTCTTACCGGAATTATCAGTTATCTGTTACCGTTGACGTTATCGTATGTTACCGTTGTTTCGAGAAGATACCGTTTGATAAAGTTGATAGAGAATTCGAGTCGCGGAATTTGCGTGGAGTGCAGTGCCATTTTGCAGCGAGAGTTTGAATTCGCCCTTGTGGCGTAACAATCAACTCGTCGCAGAAACTTGAGTACCTCTATCGAAATTACCGTTGAGATTACCTTTTTGTCGGCTACCAAAATTCATGTATTACCGTTAGTACGGATTTGACCATTGACCTTGGAACGTCGTCTCTGGGAGAGATTCCGGATTCACGCCTTTAAAGAAATTGGACGTCTCTGGCAGAACTCCCTCTGTCTCCATGTCTTTCGGTGTTACCGTTTTGAGGCCTGTCCTGGAGCGTCGTTTCTGGGCGGAATTTCGGAGGTCGCAGTTTTGGCAGGAGACTGGAGCGTGTCTGGCAAATCTATTACCGTATCGTTTATCGTACCATATTTCTGAGAATTGTTTTGTGCATTGTTCTGATTGCAGCTTCTGATTGTCGTTTTGCGTTCCAATTATCGTGTTTGAATATCGTCGTACGTAACGTTTTCGGCTATCGTTTTGCGTATCGTTCCCTGAGTATCTTTTTTTGTATCGCTTTGATTGTCGAATCTAAGAATCGTTTTGCGTATCGTTGCCGATTGTCGTTTTTTCGTATCGTTCCAAATATCGTTTTGAGTACCGTTTCGACTGTTGTCTTCGAGTACTGTTTTTTGAGTGTCGTTCTTGGATAGAGTATCGTCTAGAGTATCGTCTAGAGTATCGTTTTGGAAATATCGTTTTCGGTTATCGTTTTCTGAATAATATCAATTTGAGTATTGTTTTCTGTAACGCCTTGTTTGGCGAATATGGTATTTTGATTTGCGTGCGATATCGTCTCCCTTAACGAGATTCTGAAGCTTGCTCTGCAATGTTAATTCTCAATGATTCTTTAATAATAAGTGTTATTAACTTTTACTGTTAAACGTGGTTTTTTTCTGACGACATCTCTCCAGAATCTCCAATAGAAATCAAAGAACTACGCTCCTCTGCCATATACTGAGCGAGGAGCGGCCGAACATATCGGGTTATTTATTGAAGTTACCGTTACCGCGGTGCGATTATACGCACCTGGCGTCCATTTTCAGATACCGACTGTTTTGTGTTACCGCTGTTACCGAATCGTGCATTTATGCCAATACCGCGAGCTACCGAATCGTGCATTTATTGCCGATGTCGCGCAAGTTACCTAGCTCTCGAAATACATGGAGTACCGCGAGTTACCGAATCGAGCATTTACTGCCGATACCGCGTAAGTTACCTAACTCCCGAAGAACGTGGAGATCCGCGGTTACCGATTTCCATTGGGCGTGCTCCCTCGGATCTGGCATGATTCCGAGGCTAGTTTACGTCGCAAGATATTGAGGGAGGAGGAGGAGGAGGAATGGTGGATGAGAGAGAGAGAGAAAGAGAGAGAGAGAGAGAGAGAGAGAGAGAGAGAGAGAGAGAGAGAGAGAGAGAGAGAGAGAGAGAGAGAGAGAGAGAGAGAGAGAGAGAGAGAGAGAGAGAGAGAGAGAGAGAGAGAGAGAGAGAGAGAGAGAGAGAGAGAGAGAGAGAGAGAGAGAGAGAGAGAGAGAGAGAGAGAGAGAGAGAGAGAGAGAGAGAGAGAGAGAGAGAGAGAGAGAGAGAGAGAGAGAGAGAGAGAGAGAGAGAGAGAGAGAGAGAGAGAGAGAGAGAGAGAGAGAGAGAGAGAGAGAGAGAGAGAGAGAGAGAGAGAGAGAGAGAGAGAGAGAGAGAGAGAGAGAGAGAGAGAGAGAGAGAGAGAGAGAGAGAGAGAGAGAGAGAGAGAGAGAGAGAGAGAGAGAGAGAGAGAGAGAGAGAGAGAGAGAGAGAGAGAGAGAGAGAGAGAGAGAGAGAGAGAGAGAGAGAGAGAGAGAGAGAGAGAGTAAGAAAATTCAAGAAAATATTCGACGCCGTGCTGTAAGATTACGCGCCGCTCATTATTGATAGCCGCTCGTCGCTCCTCCCACTGCTTCATCGCGCGCCTAGCGACCGCGTAGCGCTGGGACGTCCTTCTCGCCGCGCGCGCTTTACTCGCACGGATTCGCTGATTCTTTTTCGTTAATATCTCCGTTATTATTTCGTAAATAAAAAAATGGTAGAGGACTTTTCTACTCGGTTTGATCTGCCCTACCTGCGTATGAGCGGTGGGGCGATTATTACCAGACACCCTGTATAGATAGCCGTGTCATCTGCGAATTGAAGAAGGCGTCAACTATTAGATATTTGTTTACGTAAGTTACTAATATATAGATTAAAAAGAAAAGGGCTTAATACTGATCCCTGGGACACGCCGTTATATGTATAAAATGGTTGAGATAAATCTCCATTCAGGTTGAAGAAAAGAGTGCGAAAAAAGGTGAGATTATAGATGAATTTGCAGAGTCTTTCAGGGATTTTTAACTCCTTTAAGATGTGAATTAGGATGTTGGGAAGAAGGTTATCAAACGCTCCTTTGATATCAAGGAAAAGGCATGGCGTGTACTGTGCTAGAGCGAGAGAGTGAGCCCCAGTTGCGCACAGAATAAATCGGACACAGCAAGTTGAATGAATCGGACACAGTGTCAATCGGACACAATAGAAAACGGACACAAAATGGTTGCAATCGGACACAACAATCAGACACAATAGGAAACAGACACAGTAACAAATGGACACACGATGGTTGCTATCGGACACAGTAACAAATGGACACACGATAATGGTAATCGGACACATAACAATGGTAATCGGGTACAGTGGCAATCGGAGACATTGAAAATCGGACACAATGCTAATCGGACACAATGCTAATCGGACACAATAAAAAACGGACACACGATGGTGCAATTGGACACATGATAATCGGACACAACAGGAAACAGACACACGGTAGTTGCAATCGGACACATGCTCCGTGACAGTTTTCCTAACCCTAAAAACGTTACTATAACGACTTTAATCTGTTGATTTTTCGCTTTCTTTTTTTCTATGCATACACTTTTCACGCAAAGCGAGGTTCCACATAAGTTTACGACTTTTTTGTGAACCTTGGTTAACCTTGTTAGGTTTACCTTGTTAGGTATAACCTGAGAAGGATTTGTTATTTGTTTTACGCGGGGGAGAGGCTTCGCCCCGTAGGGGCAAAGTCCTCCGCCGCCTACGCGTAAAATTTAAAACAAAGCGAGGTTCAACATGGGTTTACGAGTTGGGTTTACGAGCACAAAGCGAGGTTTAATGCAAATCCAATGTTCAAATTTAGCGCAGAGTAACACTAAGTATAATATTTATGAATCAAATACATGATTTGATTATATTCAACTATGTTTATTTAATTTTAATAGATTCTTAAAACAGAGAAGATTTTATATACAGAAATATTATATAGAAAGAAAGCGAAAAATCAACACATTAAAGTATGCTTGTTTTTACTGTAAGTGCTGTAGAAAAAGTTATAATAGTCCTAAGTCGAAAAGTTGAAATAATTGTCATTTCCTAGGATGTTCCGCCTAAGAGTTTCCTCCTAAGAGGAGTAAACCTCGAGAAAAAATCCGGAACTTAGCCAGTCTCGTTAGCACGCCGGTGCTCCGGCATAACGGCTGGCCACCCATTGCACGAGGGGGGGGGGCGTAGACTCATACCGTAACCCCAAGCATGGGGCCGGGGGCCGGTGCTTGCATTGAGCTTGCACGGGCCGCGAGGGTGATAAAACCTCTATAAAAAGATCCGGGCAGGACGGGCTCGTCAGTCTTAGTCGACAACCGTTCTAGTGGAAGGAAAACCACGATAAATACATCCGGAGAAGACAACTCCGTGAACAAATTACATTATATGGAACGGCTATGTCGGATAATAAAGGGAACTTACCGCAGCAGGGGTTCGGGTACCCAGTTGCCGGCGCGGATGGGGGTATAGTCCCTGCCTCCGCTGCGTCGTTATCCGACGAAGGGCCAACTGCGGGATTGATTCCGCAGTGGAAAATGTTATCGGTGGGATCACCTCAGGAGAGGTGACAGATGTAAGGGGGGATCCCCTCCTACGGTGGAGGGCCTCCCGTGGGAGGATTTGGTGGGGGATAAGGGCGAGAGACCCCTTGCCAGGGGAACCTGCAACCCCTCTCCCCCCAAGGCCAGGACAAAACCCATCCGCCCTCTGCACAGGGACGCGGGTGATAGACGGCGGCTGCTCCGCAAGGGGCGGGGCAGGCCCCGTAAAGACGGGTCGGGCCCTTTCAGCCCCCCCCCCCGGTGTTTCTGTCGGCGGATTCCGACACGAACGGAGAAGACAGAGCCACCGCGGGGACATCGACGGCGGGCAGTGCAGTGGAAGGCACTGCACTGCTCGGTGCCGGCAAATCAGGGGGGGAGGGAAGTTTCCCTCCCTGAGATCATCCCGCCGGCGTTCACCGGCCCCCAAAAAAGGAGGGCTGAGGAGGCCATTGTCCTGATGGAGAGGAACACCTCGAAGGAGATGCTCGTGAGCATAGACCGGGTGCTCCTCTCCATAGAGGAAGTACGACAGCGGGCCACTGGGCTCAAAGGTGAGCTCAGTGGAAAGCTTAAGTTTGGAGTGTACGTCCTCAGGGAGGCCGTCTGGACTCTTGCCGGGCTGGCTTCCGAGGGCGGGGACCCCGGCTTTTGGCGCGAGCGGGTCCAGGCGCTGGAGAGGGACATGGAGTCCCAGCGGTCGGAGAATAGCCGTCTCCAGCGCCGGATCCGCAAACAGACGGAGGATGCCAATATGCGCGCCGGTGAGAGGCCGATCTTACCTATAGTGGAGGGTTGTCCTTCAAGCCCTGGGCCGGCTGGGGGAACTACCATGGAGGTAGAAGTGGGCGGGGACTGGTACCCCCGTCCTCCCCCGTCGGGTGACCCGCAGATCGTGGTGAGCTTGGCGGGGATAGCCGATACCTTGCGAGAATTTGGCGACCGCCTCCGGGTTCTGGAGGAAAGGGTGGCGATGCCCCCCCCCCTCCACCAACAGCCCCCGCCCTCGAGAACCCCCCGCTGGAAGGGCAATCCAGAGCAAGAGGAGGGAAGGGGGAAAAAAGGGGGAACCACTGGGGTTGTGGTGCTTCGGGGGGCGGGGATGTTCCCCCGTCGCCGCTGGGGGTCCCCGCTGGCTCCGTTGCACCCTCTCCTCCCGAGGCAATGAGCACGCCGGAAGCGGTGAAACCCACCACCTGGGCCACCGTGGTCCGGCGGAAAAAGAGGGCCGGTAAGGCCGGTAGAGGGCCTCGTCCCCCCTCTGCCGCGGTCTCAGCCCGGCCGACCCCCCATGTAAAAACGACCCCCAAGAAGGCAGCGCCCGGGGAGAAGGCGGCAGTGGTGCGTAAAGGCCGGAAGCGCCTCCCGCGCACGGCGGCGGTCCTCTTGACCGGCCGCGGCGACCTGGCCGAAGCCATGGCCATGAAGATCCGCCTGGAGGATCTCGGCCGTTTTGACGGCATGAAGGCGCGGAGGGCCTTCAACGGGGGTCTCCTTTTGGAAATCTCCAGAGGTCAAGTTGCAGAGGCCGGGGCAAATCGCCTGGCCTCCGCAATGAAGACCGCGCTCAAGGAGTTCGAGGGGGTAAGCGTTTCACTCCCCTCGAAGAAACTCGATCTCCGCCTCACGGGGGTTGAGGAGTCGGTCTCCGGGGAGGAGATCCGCCGAGCTATTGCTTGTATTGGTGGGTGCTCCGAACCGGAGAGCCGGCTAGGTCCGCTACGCCCGGCCATCTGGCGTGTGCGGACAGTTTGGGCGCAATGCCCAGCTCGAGCTGCGGTCAAGGCATCGGAGGCTGAGGCCATCCAGATCGGATGGACCTCTGTACGGGTGGAGCTGCTCAAAAGCAGGCTCACCCGATATTTCCGGTGCCTGGCGCGGGGCCATGTACAGCAGAGGTGCCCGTCCAATGAGGACAGGGCACTTTGCTGTTTTAATTGCGGTGAAACGGGGCACAAGGGGGGGGGGCATGTCATCGTCCCCCCCGATGCCCCATCTGCACAAAGGCGGGGAGAGAGGCGAAACACAGGGCGGGTTCGGAGAAGTGCCCTCCGATCCCCCCTGCGCCTCTGGGCTCTCCTAAAAAACGGGTGACCACTCTCCCCCAGGTGCCCGGTGGGGCCACTACGCGAGTTCCATGTGTGGTCCTCACGGACATCGGGAGTGTGGAGCCTACACCGCGGGTGAGGTCCCCGGAGCCGGGCCCTAGCGGGGTCGGCACACGCGCGGGCGCCAGGGTCACGAGGGTTCAATCCACGCGAACCTTGGCCGAAAAGCGCCCTCGGGGAAGTGGTGGGGGGGGGGGGGGGAGAAATCCAGCCCTCCGCTCCAGCCCCAGAAAGTGCGGGCCCTTTCAGCTCCTCAATTACCCCCGGGTAAACCGGGCTTGAGGTGTCGGAAGGGCGAGGGTAGGTCCCCTGCGGGGCGGACAGTGTCAGACCTCCCCCCCCTCGGATTGAGGGGGGACTTTGGTCTCTGTCCGTCCCCGTAGGCGGGACTATTGGGCAACGGCCCAAGGGGTTTTTTACGTCGAGGGTGGGGGACGGGGGAGCGTGGGAACCTCCCCCCACACATATTTTGATGACGCCGGGCGACCGGCAGTCGGAGGGTGGCCGGATGTAATGCGTTGCGATTCCCGGCCATCCTCCACAAACGGCGGCTGACGGCCAAGCAATGGGGGTGGAGTTTAGTTGGTAGGCGCCTGGGAGACAATCGGTTTCTTCGTACTCCGAATCCCAGGCGAATCCAACACTACCCTATGGCAGTAAATACTTTTCCACATTGCACGCCATAGGATGTCTTTGGAAGATTCTTTACCCCCGGGGAGGGGGGGGGGGGCTATAGCCCCCCGCACAAAAAAAAAAGAATTAATATAATAGAAAGGCATAGAGAGCCGTCGCGGGATGTTAGTGCAAAATTATAATTTTTTTTAAAGAAATTAATTTGTTAGTCTACGTGAGACAGTTAAATTTGTACACCGATTTCTGGTTCGAGATACTTAAAGTGTACAAAAATTTTAGTACATTGTTCTCACATATGGAGAATCAGTATGTACTGATAGGAATTATTAGAAAAAAAGGAAGAGAGAAAAAATATCAGGGCGCGAGTGGCTAAGCCGGGAATTGAACCCGGGTTTTCCGCTTGCCGGGCGAATGTTCTGACCACTAATCTACTCAGACGCTTTACATTTATTTCTCCTAGATTAGCTTAGCCACTCGCGCCCTGATATTTTTTCTCTCTTTCTTTTTTTCTAATAATTCCTATCAGTACATACTGATTCTCCATATGTGAGAACAATGTACTAAAATAGAATCAATTCACCGCTGCTTTAAATAATTATTTTACCGTTTGCTTAAATAATTATTTCACCGTTGCCTTATTTCACGCCACTTTAAATGATTATTTTGCCGTTCGTTTAAACAAGTGTTTCACCGTTGCCGATACTCCAGATTTATGTTATGCCGTTTTAATAAGTATTCCGCCGTCCGTTTAGATAATTGTTTCACCGTTGCCGATACTCCAGATTTATTTTACGCCGCGTTAATAATTATTTCGCCGTCCGTCTAAATAATTGCTTCACCGTTGCTTATACCAATCTCACCGATACTTTTACGATTATTTCACGCCGCTTTAACGAATTATTTCGCCGTTTGCTTAAATAATTATTTTACCGATCGCACCGATACTTTCTATTTATCTCACGCTACTTATACTCTTTCGAATTCGCTTCGCACGCTTCGCATATACACACGAGCATTGAAGCAGATCCTTTGAAGTAAGTCATTTCAACATCTTTCTTAATAAACGTTGTTTCTTTACTTTGTTGTAAACAAGCATTTATTTTTATTTGACATACCCCCAACCGATCGAACCTGGATTCCGGCGAGCTACTTCGTGTCCGCCGAAGCTCACACGGTTTCAACTCCTCCCTCCAGACTTCTATTTATTACCCACTCGCCGAAATTCTCCCATAAGATATTCCACTCCACCTCTACCTCCCCTCTTTCCCCGCTTCCTCCAAAGTACCAATATCACGTAAATTTCTTTAGTTCTCACGAGGAGTAACACAATCACACACACACGCACACGCACACGCACACACACACACACACACCACCTACACTTGTAGCTGTAACCTTTTTTTTATATCAAATGTAATCGATATGATAAGTTTCTATTTTTATAAGTTAAAATTAATAAATAAAAATTAATTAATAAAAATTAATAAATATGATAAGCCTACATATTCATAGCCTTATATCTTCATGTACCAATTAACTCAAAATTATGTTTTTCTCCGATTAAATAAAATTTAAACTTATATTTGGATTTTTATTTTAATTACTACAGACACCTCGTTTTCATCCCTCTTTTAAGAGTTTGCATTGGTTCCGTCCCTAATAATTGAGATCTTTATCTCAGACCAAAAAGGGAACCATCGGAACGGCAATACTGAATAACGGAGTAAGAGCGACCTTCAGTCGTTGACCCGTTTTCAGATCTAACAAGGGGAGACTACGACGTGATACCAATCGATTTTGTCGAAACTCCGTGTATCGATAGAGTATTATATCAAGTATTTCAGGGTAAACGGATAAGATGCACTTCTCAAGCGTTCGCGAGAAAATCGAGATTAAAGAATCCCAAGCGCTATATTAACACATGGCGTAGAGCATAAAATCGAAGAGCGCGTAGCTCAGCGGTTAAGTACTAGACTCGTAACGGCAACGTTACGAGCCGAGGGCTCCACCATCAAAAAACTATACACAAGGATCTGGAATAAATTTCGCTTTGCGTGGAAAGTTCTAAACCCATGTGGAACCTGAGAAATGATGATATATTCAATAAACTTTTTTTGTTAATAACTTTAATAAACAACGAGCAACGGCCAAACCTTTAGATTATTACTTGGGGACATGTCCTTGACAACATATGTCAAGGTTATTGACTTTTGAAGGTGCTGACCTTATGTGAATGTTTACCAAATAATGTTTTCGACCAAAAAATATTATTTTATATTTATTATTCAAGATTGGCATATGTTAAACTTGCATTTTGTTGCTAAATTGTAAAATTATTTTTTATTTTTTTATTAAGAATAGCAAATCTATTAATTAATTTAACATATGCAAGTACTTTTAAAAAATATTTTTTTTTTTTTTTTTTATTCTATTATTATTACAATCTGTCTTCTCATACATACATATGTATACAGCATATATACACACTTAACATTTAGTAATACGATTAACAAATATATAAAAACCTGAGTGAAGTGCGTCCAATGACACACTTCCAACAACTATTAGACAATAGTATTAGTTACGAGTTATTAAGTCGTTAAGGGTTTTTCTTTTGAGTCTTCGGTTTGGTCCTCTAATCCTAAGACGATTTGCCAATATATTAGGATGGTTACTCAGCCTGTTTCTATAGACTTTAATACATGCGGATATTTCCTCTTTAACGAAGGGTATACTTAAGTCCTGGTGTATTATTTTGTTAGAGATGAACCATGGGGCATCAGTTATGATACGCAGTATTTTTGATTGAAATCTCTGTATGATTTCAATATTAGAATGGGATGCAGTACCCCAGAGCTGTATACCGTATGTCCAGATCGGTTTTAAGATAGCTTTATACAGCAATAGCTTATTGTCAAGACTTAGTTTAGAGTTTCGGTTTAACATCCAATACATTTTTTGCAGTTTGATACCAAGTTGCTTTCTTTTGGCAAATATATGTTTCTTCCAGACTAGTCGTCTGTCCAAGTATAAGCCGAGATATCTAACATGGTCTGATTGAGGTACTTTGACGTTATTTAGTTTGATGGGTGGACAGGTTTTGTGTCTCGTTGTGAAGGTGACATGCACCGATTTGGCTTCGTTAGCTTTAATTCTCCAGTCAGTCATCTATGAGGTTACTTTGTTACGACTATTTTGTAATATCTGAGAGGCCATTTTGGAGTCTGCATATGATGCTAGAACTGCTGTGTCATCAGCAAATGTTCCAGTGATGACAGCCTGATCAGTAGGCAGGTCATATGTATACAATAGATATAGAAGTCCCAGTACGCTACCCTGGGGCACTCCCGCGCATATAGGATAGATTCCAGTTGATGCTTCCCCATGACTAATTAAAAAATATCGGTTTTTAAGATAAGATTTTAAGATGTTAAAGAAACAAGTAGGAAGGTTCATTTTGACTTTATATAATAATCCCTCGTGCCAGACTCTATCAAAAGCCTGGGAAATGTCCAAAAAGGCCGCAATACTGCTTATTTTCAAAAGATTGATGTATCCTATTATACAGTCTATGTACTTGATCTATAGTTCCATGCTTAAAACGGAAACCAAATTAGTGGGCTGGTATCATTTGCTTCTCATTTATAATAGGTATCATTCTGCAAGAAATGATTCAAAGACTTTGGCCGTAATCGGGAGCAGGCTTATAGGTCTATAAGACTTAGGGTCGTCAAGATTTTTACCAGGTTTAGGAATCATTTTGATTAGAGCAGTTTTCCATTGAGGAGGAATAAAGTTTAAGCTCAGCACGGCATTAAAAAGTTGTGTTAGATAAACAATTCCTTTATCAGGGAGTTCTTTGAAAGTCAGGCCAGTTATAAGTTCATACCCAGGAACTTTCTTGTTTTTTAATTTTTTAACTATACTCAATACTTCCGATTTATTAATTTTATCGAATTGTACTTCCTCAGAGTAAGGAGCATTTATAGTGTCCAATATCTTTTCTCATGTTCTGGAGTTCCCATATAAGGGTGAGATGTAAAAACATTTTGTAGATGGTTAGCGAAGGTGATGGCCTTCTCGATATCAGATCGAGCCCAGTCACCGTTTCCATTTCGGAGTGGCGGAAATGCTAATATTGGATGTTTTAGCTTTCTACAGGCCTTCCACAACGAATAATCGCTAGTAGCGATAGAGTCAAGGTGCTGCAAGTACCATTGTACATTATTGTTTTTTTCCTTAGTGAGAGTGCACTTAAGCTCCTTAATAGCCCTGTTAAGATGGACTTTTAAGAGAGAACATCTATTTTGTTACCAAAGTTTACGTAATTTTCTCTTTTGCCTGATTTCATTCAGGATATTTTTAGAAAATATTAGTTTGCTATCTTTATGTTCATTAGTCGGAGTTGCTTCCCAGGCAGCATATTGTACCAATGCATTAAAATGTTCGACCGCATAGATTATATCTTTTTCGGTTTTTAGTCTTACTTTTGTGTCCAAGGAAGCGTTAAGGAACTCACGAAACATTATCCAATCAGTCTTATTGTTATGTAAGGTACATTTCTGAGGTTTTAGCAATACCTTACTGGTTAAATACATTATAACTGGGGTGTGATCAGAGGAAAGTTCAAGACATGTTTTGCATTCGATATAATTATCAGAGAAGTCTTTGTTATGAAAAAATCAATAAGATCAGGTATTTTACTTCTGTCCGTGGGCCAATATGACGGATGTCCTGAGGATACAGTATTTAGCCCAAGAGTCTCGGTGGTCCTAAACAATTCACGTCCTCTGGGAAGAATTAGTCGAAAACCCCATTGAACATGCTTAGCATTAAAATCGCCACCGGCAATGAACCGTATTCCAAAAGTTTTAAACAATTTTGTAAAATGCTCATTTTTTATGCTATGTTTTGGGGGGCAGTATACCGCCGACACAGTGATAGGACTTAGCCATTCCTCCACTATAACATTAGTTGCTTGGATCTGTTCGTCACGATAGTGATTCATAACATGGTGCTTAATTTTAGTCTTAAGAATTACCGCTGTACCTCCGTGCGCTATTCCATCAAGATGAGTAGTGTAATAAATACTATAGTTAGGGATCTTAACATGGCTCCTTTCTGTATAATGAGTTTCCGACACAAGCATGATGTCAATGTCTTGAGTATTAAAGAAGACCTTTAGTTCCTCAATATGGTGTGACAGCCCATTGGCATTCCAGAGGGCAAGCTTAATATTAGTGAATTTTGATCTTTAATATGAGGTCCACTATCATGTTGGTGATATCTATCATTTGATTTATCATTGATTGTAGTAAGTTCTTAACTTCCTTTAAGTCATTTAGTTCATTAAGGTGTGTAGGGTTCTTCTCACTCTCAGGATTGAGAGGTTTGTTCGAGTTATTATTAGGATTAAGATTAGGTTTAAAATTAAGATTATTAGAGTTGAGATTTTTTGTTATATCAGCATAAGATGCCAGATGAGGTATATTTTGAGTAGTCGGGAATTCTCTAGGTCTAAGAAATGGAAACTTATTTTTCTGTACTTCCTTAAAAATAGTACAGCCTTTATAATTCACCGAGTGATTCCCATCACACAAGACACACCTGACTTGCTCCAAACGGCCCTTCCTTGGGCAGTTTATTGTAGTATGATCTCCAGCACACTTTACACATCTAGATCTTCGATAACAAAACCTTTTGTGTGCCCGTACCTCTGACAATTTACGCACTGAGAAATTTGTCTTTTAAGTCTCGGCGCTTAAAATGTTATACAACAGTTCAGACGGTGTTTTACATTGTAAATATTTTTGTTATCCTTACTCGGTTTAAGATCGATAAAATACATAGATAAAGGTTTTTTTGTTGTTCTATCCTTTAAGTTTCAGACATTGGTTACCTCATGTCCAATGGTTTCAATTGCTGATTTAATTTCTTCTGGGTCTGTGGAAGGATCAATATTTTTTAACACAACACGGAAACTTTTTTTTTGTTTTAATTTGTATGTATGGAATTCCGTTCCTTTTTTATGTAGTTCCTTAATAATCAATGTATAGGCCTCAGTTGTTTTTGGCTGAATTTTGACTTCATCTGCCCTTAATATTTTTATCTCATACTCATCTTTAATTATTTCATTAAGAAGTGTTCTTGATGGTTGTAAGTTAATAACCCTATTCACAAATATTGGTGGTGACTTAATATTTTTAATTCTAGAATTAGTTGTATTATTTATATTTTTTTTTTGTATTTTTTTCTTCTATCTGCATTGAGTTGTCAAGAGCAGAGAATCTGTTAGATGTTGAGACCGGAGCACTCAGCCAATAACTGTTAAGTTTCGCTTGTTTCAACATTTTCGACGACATATCTAGGCTGTCACGTGGTTCCCAAAACGGAAGCGGTCCTCTTCCATCGGCCGGGACAAGCTCCAGCCGCCCTACCGGACATCCGGGTGGGAGACAGCACCATCAGGACCACAACGTCAATGACGTATTTGGGAGTCAAGCTGGACAGCGAGTGGTCCTTCCAGCCACACTTCCAGTACGTGGAGGAGAAGGCGGGTTGAGTGGCCAGATCGCTGTCTCGGCTGATGCCAAACCTCCGTGGTCCCGGCAAGGGCAAACAGAAGCTCTACACACATGTGTTGCATTCCGTAATGATGTACGGAGCACCGGTTTGGAGGGAAAAGCTCATAGTGTCTCCACGCGCGCAGATGCTATTGCGGAGAACGCAGCGTACAGTGGCGCAGAGGGTGATCGCCTCATATCGGACCGTATCGTACGCGGCCGCCACGCTACTAGCTGGAATTCCGCCCATACACCTGCTGGCGGTGAAACAAAGCCGCCTCTTCCGGCAATTGAGAGATCTCGCGAAGAGGGGAGGTTTAATCCCAGAGGCCGAACGAGACGTCCGACGCGACGGAGAGGCGTGGCTCCGCAAAGAATGGTTCCAAAGCGTCTCCGGACCAGAGTCCGAATCAGGATGAAAGACTCGGGAAGCTATCACGCCCGTGTTCGGGGATTGGTTGGACCGCTCCCACGGTCTCCTGACCTTCCGGATGACCCAGCTGATCTCCGGACACGGGTGCTTCAGCGAGTACCTCAATAGGATGGGAAAACTAAACGTGGACACGTGTTTCCACTGTGGGGAAGGTCTAGATACCGCCCAGCATACCTTGGAGGGATGCAGAGCCTGGACCAAATAGCGGGAAGTCCTCGAGAGATCGATCGGAATCGATCTCTCACTCGGAACGGTAATTCTAAAGATCACCGAATCCGAAGAGGCATGGGCTGCGCTGCACTCCTTTGCGGAGGCAGTGATGCAAGCCAAAGAGGAGGAGGAAAAGAGGAGACAGTGCGAGGAGGCTGCGGCACGACGGCTTCTCGGATCCGACTTTTATAGCGACGATGGGGATTACGCCCCTTCGGCGTCATCCTCATCGTCCTAACAGCAGTGGATGCGTCATAAATACTCTCCCCCCTCAACGCCGTAACGAAGGGACAAGACGCGCAATGCAGGCTGGTCCACAACAACAGATGGACCAGAATAGGTACGCGACGCCCTCCTATCTGGGCGTGGCCCGATGGATCATCGGAAGTTATGTCCTCGAGCGTTCCCGATAATGCCATCGCAACAGGGCAGAGGAGGTTAAGCCTTATGAACGGGGTGGCGGTTTTAATGGGTAGTTGGTCGTCTTGCATTCTCCTTAATTGGGGTCAGGATGACCAGAGTCCCACATTCCCGTCAGGACGGCCTGGTGGGGTGCGTAAACGCATTTCCCCCATCCCGCGCAAAAAAAAAAAAAAAAAAAAAGGCTGTCACGCGGTCTCTTTTTTTCTTGTGTTTTTTTCCACTTGTTACCGTCATCTCCAGTGAATTTAATTTAATTTTATTTTTCTATCTCGTTGGTAATATTCGATGCATACGACGAATTGATGTCCCTATAAGAAGTAGTGGAGGTCCCACTAAACGAGGATGACCTAATTCTAGCTGAAGAGGCATGAGACTTAAATCCCATCCTGGATATAACAGTTTTAAGTACTGCCTGAGGAGATTTTGGCGTCATGGAGCTTCTCCCAGAAGCCTCCATTCCACCCTCATTTTTCCCCTTGTTCTTACCTACATATTTATATTCTTTAGTTAACAATGATAATGGTTGCCCCCCTCCCCGGCCTCTTTGGGGCCTGCCTCCTTAGAGGATGGATTGCCCAGGTCAGTGTCTGGCATACCATCTGGGGTATTTACTTTAGTACACGTTTTATCCATTGTTCTATTGCCAGTTTTGGTCCACCTCAGGTATTTAATTTCCCTGGTACCCTTCGGCGAACCGCCGAGCATTCTCCAATCCGCCACCTGGAGAGGCGCCCGATGGGGGACCGGCAACCCTACATGGGTTTAATAAATATAAAATATTTTTTAACAAAAAGAAAAAAAAAGTTATTTAATAATTTTTTTGATTGTAATATTTAAAACAAATGCAGAAAAAAGTTGCAAGAAGCAGGTCTCGAACACGGGATCTAATATTCTCATGGGAAGTCGAGCGTCGGGTCCTGACCGCAGTGGTCGGCGAGGATCTCTCCCTACCGGCATTGGTGAGAGCAATGCTGGAGGGAGAGGAACAATGGAAGGCCTCCGACTTCTGCGACAAAGTCATGTTGCAGAAGGAAGAGGCGGAAAGAGTGAGGAGAGAGAGGGCTGTGGAGGAGGAGGATAACGCACCTCTTCCAACATAGCCCCTCCACCCCCCAAGGAGCAGACGAAGAGAAGACGGCGGCGGAAGCGGCGGCGCTCCTCCCCCTCCTGCAATTCGGCAGAGTTGTTCCCCGCCGCCGCACGTTGGCCCATTTAAGGGCCTAAGTAAATTAACGGGATCCCCCTAGGCGGTGGTGCTCACTATGTCCACCACTCACACCAAGCCTGGAAGGATCCCGGGAAGGTTCCAAATAGGGCCCTCCCAAAAAGGACAGGCTGGGAGGGGAATTCTATCCCTTTTCCAGCGGGGGGTTAGTCGAGAGCGGGGGCTCCTGACTGGCCTCAGCCCCCCACATAACACGGGAGGGCGGGGGAAGGCCGTGGTAGCCCGGCCTTCCTCGGTAGAGAAGGGAATGATAGGGGACTTGTTGTTACAAGGTCCCCCTTCCGAAAAGAGGTCATAGATCGGCCAGACCTGAGGGGGGGGGTGAGAAAAATACCAGTGGTGATGCCTCACCCCCTCTCTCGATGGTCTAGGAAGGCTACCGGCAGGGGTTTTAGTGGGTATGCCCGGGAACTTTCCTGGGAGACTCTCACATAACAAGGGTCTTCTCCCGAAACCCGTGGGTATCTATAAAAGATTTCCCCTGCCTTACCACAAAAAAAAAAAAAATCTAATATTCTAACGACTCGCTTTACTTGATTAGCATTTATCGTACGTTGTTGGAACGGCGAGCGCACACGGACGCATGACGTCAGCGATGCTCGCTTGTGTGGTGCCGCCATAGTTAGGATTTTCCCTCATGTTGCGCATGATGCAGAATAGCAGAATGCTCGATTTTGCGTCACTGTGTTGCTCTGTTGCAGGAGTTTTTAAAGTTCATTGTAATTGGTAAATTGCGAAACTTATATGGGTTAATTTAGTTTAAGTTGTGTTTGCAAATTTCGAAAAAAAACTCGCTGTCGCGCTCGCGATTTCTTCGCGTAAGCTCGCAACGTCGTGTCGTATAGTATATACATCTTTATTCTTTGTCTTTCACCACTCATTCTCACATCACAGTGTCCCTCTGGTGTAACTCACCATACTCAGCATTATAAACGTCTTACTAAGTTTAAAACACATAACCTATGAAAGTTAATTTTTCTTCGTCGTTTTTATTTTCTGTTTGGATTTATGCATGTAAGTAACGGTATGTCTGTATGTTGTCATTATATTAAAAGCTTTTTAATTTTACGTAACTTTTTTTGCAATAAAGAATTAAGCTCGGAATTATGGATTCCGATAACAGTGATAATGGCCCTGGAACATCCAAAAAGAAAAAAGTTTCTAGTCATTTTTGGCGAAAACAAGCATTTACTATGGCTTGGTTACAAATTCCAGAGTTTAGTGGTTGGTTGGCTCCATGTAATGATGATAAATACAAAGCAGAATGTAAAGCGTGCAATAAAATCTTAGTAGCAGGCCGAAGCGATTTAAAGAAACATGCTGACACACCAACACACAAGAAAAATGCAATGAACAAACAAACAAATTTAAACATTCAAACGTTTTTACGAAGACCAATAGAACATGATATAATAACTGCTGCACTTCGATATGCACTCCTTGCAGTTGAACATAATCTCAGTTTCAGAGCGTTAGAAGGTATTATTGCAACTACAAAAAATATTTTTAATGATAGCAAGATTTCTAGTTGTATTAAAATGAAAAGACTGAAATGTACAAATTTAATTAACTATTTATTAGCTAATGATATTAAAACCCAATGTGATGAAGAGTTAAAAGATAATGTTTTTTCTATATTAATAGACGAAAGTACTAATTTAAGTAATGATAAAAATCTGTGCATACTAGTTAGATATTATAAAAATGGCAAGTGCATTACACAGTTATTAGATTTAGTAAAAATAGTCGCAGATGGAGGTACCGCAGAAAATATGTATAAAACATTTGTTGAATGTTTAAAAACTCACAACTTAAGTATTAATAATATCGTAGGTTATGGTAGCGACAATGCTAATGTAATGATGGGAAAAATGAATTCTTTTCAATCCCATTTAATGAAAGACAACTCTAATATATTTATATTGGAATGTATTTGTCACTCTGCTCATTTAATCGCAAGTCATGCTGCAGATAAGTTACCTAAAAATGTGGAGGGCTTAATGCATTTTTTATATTCATATTTTTCACGAAGTCCAAAACGACAAGCAATCTTAGAAGAAATACAAAGTATTATGAAAAAAGAAAAATATCGAATGATTAATCCCAGTAGAACAAGATGGTTAGCCCTTCGAAAGTCTATAAATAGAATTTTAGACCAGTGGACTGTTTTGCAGCAAACATTTTTACTGGTTAACGTAGAAGACAAAAATCCTATGGCTGATTTATTATTAAAAGAACTGAATAATCCATATAATAAAGCCTATTTTGAGTTCATGCAATATGTTCTTCCATATTTCTATACTTTCGACACTTTATTTCAATCTGAAAAATGTTTAATTCTTAATTTACATTCAGAATCTAAACGATTTTTACGTTTATTATGTTCAAACTTTATTAAACCCGATTATTTAACACAGGAACACATTGAAAATCTGAATTTAAATAATCCTCACATGCTTTTACCCATTAAAAATATGAATATAGATAATGCAGCAAAGATTACTCTCTCGTTATTAGAAGCTGATGTTATTAATCATTCAAACATTTTGCAATTTAAGCTAAGATGTTTGAAGTTTTATAAAGTTGCTGCAGAACAAGCTATTAAACGTTTGCCCCTAAAGGATAAATTTATAACTGAATTAGAGTTTCTTATACCAAAGATTGCATTAAATAAAAGTGATAATAGATTATCATTAACATATGTATGTGATAAATATAAAAATTTAGTTCCTAATGTTGACGATATTATAACAGAATGGAATAAGTTGCCGTTTTACTTTTCTGAGGATGAAGTAGAAAACTTAAAGGAACTACAAATGGAATTATTTTGGAGCCAAATTTCTGAAATTAAAAATTTTAATAACCAATACCAATTTACAAATTTGTTTAGATTGGTAAAAATAGCTTTATCTTTATCTCATGGCAATGCTGATGTAGAAAGGATTTTTTCTATGTGCAGCGATATAAAAACAAAAAAACGTAATAGATTAAGTACGAAAACTTTGTGTTCATTATTACAAATTAAAATACAGATAAAAAATTTAAAAGTTAATGCTACTAATTATCCTTTAAGGGCGGATTTGTTAAAAAAATACAATTTAACTTATTATTATCGGGAGGAAATAGATATTTCCTCCACTAATCAGCAGCAAACCGATATTGATATTTTATTGGACTCTGAGTCTGATGATTGTGAGTAGATTAATTACGTTATATTTTATATATTTTTATTATTTTATTTTGCATTTTTATATATCTATGTTTGTATATTTATGTGTATTTTTGTATATGGTATTTTTATTTTGAAACAAATATATTTATTTATATACGTTATATCCTTTATTTTCATCATTATTTTCGCTTACTTTTGAATTTCGCGCTAGTTCCCCTCCACTTCTTTTTGCGTAGGGAATTGTAGAGATTTTATATAACTTTGGTAGGGATAAGTGGTAATTTCATTTTAACCACACTGGTGTCGGCCGAGATGCGGCTGCTGCTGGTGCCGGCGGTGCGGCAATGGCCGTTGGCGGCTGAGTTCCAACGACTGGCATCGTTGGAAACAGGCCGCTCCAGGGTCGTATCCTTACGGCCCTGGCCGGCTTGGTCCGTGCGGTGGTCGGCATGGCGGCGGTCCTCGCTGGTCTTCGCTCCGGTAACAGCGTGTGCGTGGCAGTGCACACGCCGTCCGGAGTCTTCTGCTTCCCTCGCCCTCGTGGTACCGGCGGTGGTGGTGTCGCCAGGAATATGGCTTTCCGGCAATTCTGCACGTCGGACCGTTGTATAATGGTTCCCACTCGGAGGACGGTGCGGACCGATTGCGACGTCGTCGACGGTGTCGTCCGGCGAGGTTCCTCGACTAGGAGGGCCTCGACTTCGTCCAAGATGCTCGGATTGCTCATCTTGGGCCAATTGTGTCTTTGGTTTCTTGGAATCGGCCCTTATATAGCGCGATTCCCCGGTATTGCGGTCCTGCTGCTTAATTGGGGGGATTTCATCCCCATTCCCCGGTTTTAGATCCTGCGCGTGAATGCGTCGTAACCATCGTCTCCTCTTATCTTGTAAGTCGAATATGACGGGGGTGATAATTCGGCCTATCTTATATGGGCCGGTATACTTTGGCGCGAGTTTCGCATTCACGCCGGTGGCTTTATTCGAAAGAGGGTGCTCGCGGCACCACACCTCGCCGATTTTGGGCCGCCAATCACGATGCCGCAGATTGTAATACGGCTCTTGCCGCTGGAAAGCTCTGGCGAGATTACCAGCCATCAACTCCCGGGCCTTATCTAGATGGCGCCGCCAGGTGGTGGTCGGAATTGGCGCGCTCAAGTGTGATCGGTCTTCTGGATGCGGCGGCGCTAATTCGCGTCCGTAATTCGCAAAGGCGGGCGTGAGTCTGGTAGCGTCGTGAAACGTACTATTATAGGCGTATTCTAGTGCTATAATGTGGCGGTCCCACAGGCGATGATTGCGTTCGACAAATTGCGCGATCATGGTTTTAATAGTTCGGTTCGTTCGCTCCACGGGGTTACACTGCGGTGTGTATACCGGCGTGGTGCGATGCGTCACGCCAAAGAATCTTAGCAAGCCGGTGAATTGGCGCGATACAAATTGCTTCCCGTTATCGGATATAATTATTTCGGGGCATCCGTGCCGATATATAACGCGGTCGGCCACGGTTTTGCTAATCGCTTCGCTCGTGGCTTGGCGCAAGGGCTGTACTTCCACCCATTTCGTGAAGCGGTCTTGCAACATGAAGAGCCATAAATGTCCGTTCGCGGAACGCGGCAGCGGCCCTATCAGGTCGATTGTGACCTGTTGCTACGGTGCGGTAACATTATGAGCGTAAGCGCGGCCGGCAGGCTTGCCTTGATAAGGTTTGTATGCAAGGCAGTTCTCGCAGTTTCGGACGTAGCGGGCGATGTCACGAAACATGCCGGGCCAATAATAATGACGGATGACGCGGTGTATCGTTTTAGACACGTTTAGATGCCTGGCGGTCGGTTCGTTGTGGAATCGTTGTATCGTTTTCTCTCGCTCGGAACGAGGGAGACAGCGTTTCCACTGTTCGTCTTCTGTGTGGTCGCGGAACTCGAGGTCGTGTCGTATGTGGCGGTAGAGTTTACCCCCCCCCCCTCCCCCGTATGACGTAGTCAGGGTAACTCTTCGGTTCTCTTTTCACTTTTCGTACAAGGCCGCGGTACCAGGAGCAGGCTGCTAGTTGGACGGCGCAGGTTTCGGGTTTGCGAGAAAGTGCGTCGGCAACTTTATTTAATGCTCCGCGACGGTACTGGATATCGAAATTATATTGCTGAAGCTCGAAGAGCCAGCGCCCAAGCCGGCCGGTGGGGGTTTCAAGATTCTTTAACCACCGAAGCGATTGATGATCCGTAATTACCGTAAAAGTGTACCCTTTGAGATAATCTCTCATTCGGCGAATTCTCCAGACGACCGCAAGACACTCTAGTTCGGTAGCGCTATAATTTTTCTCAGCGGTGTTCAGCGTGCGACTGGCGTACGCGATTACCGGTAACCGGAAGTCAGGGCAGGCAAGTATAGGTGCCGTCACGAGTGCCCTCTTAAGGGCGCTGAAGGCGCTTTCTTCCTTCGGTCCCCATTGGCAGCGCGCGTTCTTGCGTGTTAACTGTGTGAGTGGTGCGGAGATGGTGGAAAAATTGTCCACAAAACGGCGGTACCATGAAGCCATGCTGAGAAATTGGCGGACTTTTCGGATGGTAGTCGGAGCGGGCCATTGAGCTACTGCGCTTATTTTGGCGGGGTCGGTGTGAATACCGTCCCGTGTTATGATATGGCCGGGATAGGCCAGTTCGGTCCGGCAGAAGTAGCATTTTTCCGGGTTTGAGGCGCAATCTGGCCTCTCTGAGACGTCGGAAGACTTCGGCTAAATGTTGCAAATACTCGGAAAAGTGGCACTGACGACTATCACGTCGTCTAAATAGACGAATACATTTGGTTCTAACGCGGGGCCTAGTACGGTATCGAGAAGGCGTTGGAAGGTAGCGGGCGCGGAATGTAACCCGAATGGCATCACGCAAAATTGCATCAGCCCCCTCCCCGGAAGGGTGAACGCGGTGATAGGTCGGCTCTCGGCTGTTAGTGGCACCTGCCAATACCCGCTTTTTAAATCGAGCGTCGATAGATACTTTGCTCCTCGTAGCTTATCTAGTGTGGCCATTATGTGCGGGAGGGGGTAGGCGTCGCTCTCGGTCACGGCGTTGACTTTTCTGAAGTCGATGCAAAATCGTGGTTTGCCGTCTTTCTTCTTAACTATCACTACGGGTGAACTCCACGCACTCTGTGACGGTTCGATCACCCCCTCTCGCTCCATTTCGTTAACGGCTTCGTTAATTATGTATTGCATGGCCGGGTTACGGGGACGGTATCTTTGTTTTATCGGCCGCGTATCGGTTAATCAGAGATGGTGCTCTATTCGGTTGGTAGGCCCGACGACGTGCTGGAAGAGCGCGAATTCCCGTTCTAGGAAGTCGCGCAGCTGTTGCGTTTCTGCGTCGGTGCGTGGTGTCAGGCCGTCGGATATCGCGCCGGTGTTGTCGGAGGGCGCGAATTTTGGTAATGGCGGTTGTGGTAGGGTAATTCTCAAATAAGCTCACAGGTCTACCCCTATTAGCATCTTGTTGCTTAGCGCCGGAAGTATCTGGAAGTCGTGTAAGAAGCTCTCCCCTTCTATTCTGATCTCAAGGTGAAAGCTTTCGGTAATGGAAGCGGATCCGCCGTGACGATCAGCTACCGTGACGTGCTCGTGAATGGCGCGAGGGCGGTAGCTTTTTTCTAATACATATTCGGCGAGCGCGTTGTTGATAAACGACCGGTCGGAGCCCGAGTCGAGGAGAGCGGTGATAATTTTTCCGCAGCATTTGATTCTGATGTGCGGACGCGGCCGAAAAAGAATTTTTAATTGGGCCGGTCGGCGGCCGCCGTTGCCCCGGCCCGCGTGGCGTTTCCCGCCGGCGGATGACAGTCGCGGGAATATACGCCATCCTTCCCACACTGTGAGCAGAATTTGCGAAGTGGCTGCTTACAGTTGAGCCGGGTATGGCCCCGCTGCTTGCAGCGCCAGCAGCATTCGTCTCGCTTGTATTCGGCGGTAGCTACGCTTTGGGTCTCGGCAGGTTTTTGATCGCGCTGTCGGCGTTGCGCGGTGAGCTCCTCGTACTTGGCGGCTCGATCTGAGAGCTCGTCAAAATCAATTGCGTCGTGCGGGCGAATATACAGGCGGTATTTCGGATCCATGTTCTCGATAAGAAGATCGAGTGTCTCCGCCTCGGAAAATTCCCCGGTGCGGCGCGCGAGCGTGAGTAAAACGGTCGAAAATTTTGCGAAATCTTTGTTCGTTAGCTGACGGCGGCTGGTCGCCTCCCTCTGGAGACGGGCTTGGTAGCGCCGCGGAAGGTAATGCCCGCGAAATTCGGTAAGAAAACCGGCTCAAGTCTTCCATGCGTGGCGGCGGTTCCGGAACCAGAGCAGCAGTTCGCCCTTTAAGATTTCGGGCAGGTCGAGGTGGTCTCCAGAGTAGCGGTATATCTGCCGGAGTTCCTCGATTTGTTCGAGAAAGGCAATCGGATCCTTGCCATCAAAGTGGCACCCCCATTTTCGAATTTGATCCATCGTTTTCGCTGGTTCGAACGGGCTGGCAATAGGGGTCGGGGGGTTAGGTGCCAAATAATAACTGGCTCAGTCGTCGTCGTCGATTGGACTTGCGCGGCCCGAGCTACCCGGAACTCGTAATAATGGAACGTTCAACGTTGCGCGGGCCTCGGTTTCCGCTGGCTCATCAGTCGGGGGAATGATGTTCCCTGGATTCGCCCGGATGTATTCGCGTAGACGTCGGCGGAGATCGTCTAAGTTGCCGTCGCAGTCGATGTCGCGGCTCTGTAAAAGTCAAGCTACTTCGGAGCGCGGTAATCGCTGTATCCACGCAGTCATTGTGAGTGGATCTCGTTGACGCACCCCTTTATCTGGTCCCTGTTCGGGCGCCATGAAACCGTGTGAGCTTTTTCGGGCGCGGTATAGCTCGCCAGAATCCGGGTTCATTCAGTTAGGGGTACGTCAAAAAAAATTCACGTGATTGATGATAATAAATAAATGTGTTTATTGCGATAATGAACTTGATGACTGTGTGTACATGCGATGTATGATTGGTATAAATGTACTCGGTGTGATTTGTATAAATGCGATGTATGATTGGTATCAATGTACTCGGTGTGATTTGTACAAATGCGTAATCGTGTGAGTGAAAATAACGGCGATGTATGATTGCGATGCAAAATGTGTATAAAGGTACTGTGTGTGTAATTGCATGAGCGAAATAAAGGCGACGTATGACCTGTACAATGATTTGAATATTTAACGGCGAAGTATGATCGGTTTTGACGTGAAGCGTCTTAGTGCGATCGGCGAAACGATCGGCGCAAGCGCGTATGATCAAGTCGTAACAGTTGGCACGACGGAGTGCCTGTCGGTGGGTGCGTTCGTAGAGTGTCACGAGTCCGTTCGATAATAGATCGATACGGGTCGCTCGGCGGCGCGGATTGGTTGACGCGGTTTTGCCTACCGGATGGATTTTAATTCGAAATTCCGGCGAGGAAACGCGATATTTGGATCAGGAAGCCGAGTACGCTCGGCGGGAGTACGAGAACGCTCGTACGAAGGCGGAATTAGAGCGGCGATCCAGCTAGGTACACGGGAATGCCCATGCACCAAAATCGGTACCTGGAGGAGCCGAGTACGCTTGGCGGGTATACGAGAACACTCGTATGCTGAGGCAAGAATACCGAGAACGCTCGTGTTGCTGGAAAAAGGCATAGAAGCCGAGTACGTTCGGCGGACTACGAGAACGCTCGTAGAGGGATGTTCGCTGTCTCGCAACGAACAGGATCTGGTGAAAAGACGTACAGCCGGGATTCTTTTATACCCGGCTGGCGGCCGACTGACTTCGGATCGGCAAGCATCGGCGGTTTCGGCGGCGGGCTTCCACTAACGGAATTTCGGAACGGTCGGATGTGGGGGTCCGTTCGGCGATTGACCGCCGTTGTTTTCGACAAAGTTTATCGGCGCTCGATGCGCCCTTGGTGGGCTACGAACGATAGACGGTCCGTAGCCGTAACGATGCAGCTTGCGGGTTGCACCGTTACACTTATATCCAGTGATAAGGATTTTTTTTGAAACAGTAATATGTTTTTTCAATATTGAAAAATGTACTGCAAATATCACATGCAAGCACACGCATATTCACGCACGCACCTAAACAATTTATTATTGTTCTACAAATATGTTCCTGTTTGTGTAAATATTTCTACAATTTCTACAATTTGGTAACTGTTGAGCCTATAAGCATTAATATGTTAATTTTAATAGATTATCCGAAATTCAAGTTATCACTGGAAACGTATATATATACTTGAATTTCGGAATGTCTATTAAAATTGACATATTATTGCTTATAGATTCCATTTTGTTATGCTATTTGTAGAAACTATATACAAGAGAAAAAAAGCGACGGTTTCCGAAATTGAAAACTGCATCAAGGAATGGTTGCGACGAGCTGGCGACAGGATGAGGGCATTACTATTAATAAAATAAATATTATATATGTATATTGTTTCCTATTTATTGTATATCCTTTGCTTTCCTTATTCCTTTCCTGCTAACCTAGTTAACAGATGACTCAAATTTATTAAATAAGGCAATTATTACATGGTTAAAATGTCACACCATTTGAACTTATGGTTTAATCATGGTTAACTTAAATATGAATTTATACGGTGATAAGTTATCATTATCAATAAGATTACCCAAATGTAGTAGTAGTCGTAGTAGTATGTTTATTGATCTTCTTAGGGTTACAATCTTCTCTTACATTTCCGTTTTTCGCCATACATTTTTTTTTATATAACAACCTTATTCCATACTTAATCTCTACTTATTCTATCCTTATCCTAACTTAACCTATCCGCTTTTGGAGCAGGAGCGTGAGCCTTATGTGCTCACCCTCCTCCTCCACTGATTCTATATACACATTCACACCTCGCTCGCTAATGGGACTTCCGTTTCCATTGCTTTCCTTCCATCTTATATGTCTTATTACTTTTTACTTTGCCCCTTCTTTTATTCTCTCTCTCTCTCTCTCTCTCTCTCTCTCTCTCTCTCTCTCTCTCTCTCTCTCTCTCTCTCTCTCTCTCTCTCTCTCTCTCTCTCTCTCTCTCTCTCTCTCTCCCCCCCCCCCTTTTTCCACTTCTTTCCCTTTCCTCTTCCCCCCTTCTCTCTCTTTATCTTTC
Organism: Linepithema humile; assembly: GCF_040581485.1. Taxonomy (NCBI): domain Eukaryota; kingdom Metazoa; phylum Arthropoda; class Insecta; order Hymenoptera; family Formicidae; genus Linepithema; species Linepithema humile. The sequence goes on from NC_090131.1 coordinate 11,405,887, forward strand.
TCATCCATTGCTCTCCTTCTCCCTCCTCACCTAGTACCCAGCCTATCGCTTCTTGCCAACTCCCTCCTCCCTCCTCCCACTCTCTACATACCTCCCATACGTGTTCCCATGTTTCCCTTTCTCCTCCACATAGTCTGCACTTCCTTTTCTCCTCTTCCTCCCAGTACCTTCCCTCTCTTATTTCATTTCCCAACCTAAATTTTGCCACCCTTTTCCATTTGCTTTCCCCCCATCCTTTTTTTAAGTATCTCGGTATTTCTTCCCCTTTTACTTCTCTATACCATCTGCTAAATCTAGATTTTTTTATCCTTTCCCACCTTTCCTTCCTCTGTTTCTCCTTGTCCTTCCTCTCTAACTCTCCATACCATTCCTCTCCTTCCTCTCTCTTCCTTTCCACCTCCTCAATTGTTATCTCCCTCTTTTCGAAGAATTTCTTTCTCTCCTCCTCCCAATTTGATCTTACTCTCCCTTCCTTAAATCTTTCCTTCATCTCCTCCCTACATTCTCTCGCTAATTCACTCCCTCCCTCCTCGTCTAGCCTTTTCTCGAACCCCCATGCCCTCCTGCCCGCTCTTCCTCTCATCTTCTCCCTTTGCAACTCCTCTCTTACTAAATATCTTGGTGTCCTCGCTTCTACCTCCAATACCCATCTCAAATATCTCTCTTCTATTTGTTCCATTTCCTCCCTTTCCTTCCATTCTCATATCTCTACCCCATATCCAATCACCGTCCAAACCAATTTGTCAAACATCCATATCCTTCTCCCCCAGTCCCTCCCAAATCTTTTTTTCCCTATCCCCCACACCTGCCCCATCACCGCTGTCGCTTTCCTCGCCCTCTCCCTGATCTGCGCCTCCTGTCCTCCGTTCCTTTGTATTTTGTACCCCAAGTAACTGAATTCTTTCACCTCCTCAATTGCCTTCCTTTTTCATTTCCATATCTTTTTTTTCCATCTTCCTCCCTTCTTCCTAAATCTTATTATTTTTGTTTTTTCGGTGTTCAATTCTAATTTTTTCCTCTTTAGGTATTTTTCTAGTCTCTCTATCATGCCCTTCATCTCCTCCTCCTCTTCCGCCACCAACACCATGTCGTCTGCATACGCTAACGAGTATATCCTGTGCCTTCTTAGTTTAACTCCCCCCCGTTTCACCTTTCCCATTTCCTCCTCTATATCCGTTAACATTATATTAAATAATAATGGGTTAATGGGCATCCCTGTCTCACTCCTCTCGCCGTTCAAAAATTCTCCCCCACCTCCCCTCTTACTTTGCTTTTTGTTTCCTTTAACACCTCCTCTACCCTCTTCACCAGTCCCTCCCTTACCCCTCTCTCTCTCATTGCCCCCACCAATACTCCCCTATCTACAGAATCAAACGCTGCCTTAAGGTCTATAAATAATGCCGTCATGTTCCTTTTTTTTTTCCCTAACTGCCTGTTTACCAAGTAATTCATTATATAAATATTGTCCAATGTCCCCATCCTTTTCCTGAAACCTGTCTGATTCTCCGGCACTATCCCCTTTTCCTCCACTTCTCTCCTCAACCTTTCTGCCAACGTTATCGCGTATATTTTATAACACGATGACATTAGTATCACCCCTCTGTATTCTTTCACTCTCTCTCTATCCCCCTTCTTTACTATTGGCACCACTACTCCCTCCTTCCAGTTCTCCGGCCATCCTTTCCCTTGCCACACCCTGTTACAAACCCACTCCTCCACTTCCTCCCCTCCATATTTCCAAGCTTCTCCTGGTATTCCATCTGCCCCCATCGCCTTCCCATTCCTTAGCCTTTTTATCGTTTCCTTTATTTCCTTCTTGCTAATCTCTTCCTCCTCATTCCTTTCCTCTTTTTTCCTTCTTCCATTTCCTTTTACTACTTTTCTTTCCGCCCCCCTAATAACCTCATAAAGTACTCCTTCCATTTCTCCATCCCTATCCCATCATTTATCCTTACCCTTCTTTTCCTCTCTCTATTTATTATTTCCCACACTTCACTTTTCCTTTTTACCTTCCTTGCTTTTTTTCCCACTTTTTATTTTCTTCTTTTTTCTTCCTTTCACATAATTCCTTGTATTCTTTTCTTTTTTCTTTGTACTCCTTTCCTTCTCCCCCTTTACTTCTTTATCGTCTTAGTTCCCTTCTTACCTCCTTCTTCTTCTCTTCACATTCTCTGTCCCACTATCCTCCCTTCTTCTCCTCCTCTTTCCCCAAGTCCCTCTCTACTTTCTTTATCGCCTCTTTCATCTCCCTCTCTATCCCTTCCCATTCTACTCCTATTTCTTTCTCCCCCAATTTTATCTCCTTCATCCTGTTTGAATTCTTTACACCCCTCTTTATTCCACATTCCTCTTCATATTCTTTCTTCTCCCCTGCTCCCGCTCCTCCTCCCGCTCTTCCTCCCTTTTTTTCCTTGTCTCTCTCCCTTCACCCATACCTCCATTGGCTGATGGTCTGAATTTATTTTGTCCCCTATCCTTAAACTTTTTATTTTTTCCCTCGTGTCCTCATCTGCTATTACATAATTTATCACCGTGTTCCTCCCCCACCCACTGTTCCATGCTCTGTAGCATCTCCATATTTCTATTAATGTATACCCCCACTACCCTCCATTTCTGTTTCCCTTTTCTTATTTTTCCTATTATCAGCCCTTCTCTTTCCGTTTCTATTTTTTCCCCTTTTTCCATCATCTCCTTTTTTATTCCCATTATCATTCCCTCCATCGCCCTTCCTTTTTTATTTTTATTTTCCGCCACTTGTACTCCCTATTCGTAGCCTCTTGGTAACTTTTCTTTCACCCTCCTCCACTCTTTCTTGTCCATCCATGTTTCTACTAGTATTATTACATCCCAATTCTTTAATCCCTCCCAGAATTGTCTATCTTTATTTCTCACTCTTGTCACATTCCAGAACCTTATTCTCCACTCTTCCTCCGTTTCCTCCCGCTTCCCCCTTTTACCCCTTTCCCTTCTTTCTTCTATCCTGTGTTCCCCTCTTCCTCCCTCCCCCTTTCCCCCTGTTCGTCTACTTTTATGTTACCCTTTCCATCTCTTAACACCTCCTCCTCCTCATCCCACTTCCACTACTGTCCATCTATTTTTATTTTCCCATACCTCTACCCATACACTTTTCCCCTTCCTTTCCTCCTCTCGGGCTCTTTCCTCTAATTTCCATCTCATTCTCCTTTTCTTCCATGTCCAGTCCTCTACTATTCTTTCTTTTCTACCCTTTAGTGTCGTCTTCTTCTCCCATATCTCCCTTCTTTTCTCCTCATTCTCTATCCTTATCCTTACTATCTCTCTTCCTTTATCCCTATCCTCCGCTATCTTCCATGTCTCCTCTATCTTTACTTCTGCTCCTATATCCTTCATTAACCCCTCTACCGCTTTCTTCTTTCTCCCTTCCTTCACCTCTATCCCTTTTATTACTAAATTCTTTCTCCTCTCCTCCCTCTCTTTCTTTTCCATTTTCTTTTCTATCTCTTTCAATCTTAGTTCCATTTCTTCTCCTTCTCCCTTCCCTTCTTTCCTTTTCTCCTTCCTTTTCTTTTCTCCCTTTCCCTCCATCTCCTCTATTCTCCTCTCCAATCCCTTTATCTGCTTTTTCATCTCTTCTCTCTCCTTCTTCTATCCTTCCTCCCTTTCTCTAAACTCCTTCATTTCCCTTCTTATGTCTTTTATACTCTCCTTCATTTCTTTTTTCATCTGTCTCATTTCCTCCTTCCAATCCTCCAACCCTATTCTCATCACCTCCTTCATCATCCCTCTATTTCCCCTTTCCATTTCCTCATCTCCTCCTCTCCCTTCCCTATTTTCTTCTGTTCCCCTTCTTTTTTTCCTCTTTTTTTTCCCGGTGATCTAGTTTTTTTACTTTTGATAAAAATCTCTTTTTCCTCCCCTTCCCCCTTTTTCCATGCCTCCTCCCTTTTCCTCTTTCACATATCCTCTATACATCCATGACTCCCACATCTCACTCTCCCCCTTCTCGCTTCTCTTATTCCTTCAGCCATTTCCCATTTCCTTTCCATCCCGCTGTGTCGCTACCAGTCCCCTACTCCTATTACTTTCTATTCTCTATACACTCCTTGCTCTCTTTGCCTATCCCGTTTGTGCCCGTCTCTATGTCCTATATTCTATGCCTGTCCTATGCCTGTCTACCCGTCGCCTTTTGCCTTGCCCTTTTCCTTTCTCCCTGCTCCGCCCCGTACTCACACACTCTCTCTCTCTCTCACCTCCACACTCTCCTTCACTCACTCTCACCCCTCTTTTTGCTCTTCTCTCGCTTCTCACGTCACCCCAAAAACTTTGTTCTACTCCACGTGTCTCACTCTATTGCACCGGAAACGGAAATCGAATTACCCAAATGTATGACATTCAATTAATTCAAAATTACACAATAAATCGACTATTTTGTGGTTTATTCGCTTACAGAAATTAAATATTGAGGCTGAATACTAAATTGGCCAGTACTTTATTAATTTGTACTAGTCAATACTAAATTGATCAATATTTTGTACTGGTCAATTTAATATTAAACCTTGCGACGCGAACTAGCCTCGGAATCACGCCAGATCCGAGGGAGCACGCCCAATGGAAATCAGTAACCGCGGTACTCCACGATCTTCGGGAGCTAGGTAACTTACGCGGCGTCGGCAGTAAATGCACGACTCGGTAACTCGCGGTATCGGCAATAAATGCTCGATTCGGTAACCTACGGTATCAGAAATAGATCCTCGATTCGGTAACTCGCGGTACTCCACGCTTGTCGGGAGCAAGGTAACTCGCGAAATCGGCAATAACTGCACGATTCGGTAACTCGCGGTACTCCACAAAATTCGGGAGCAAGGTAACTCACGCGATATCGGTAACCGGAAATGGGTGCCAGGTGCGAGTAATCGCACCGCGGTATCGGTAACTTCAACAGTTCTCTAAAATGCTCGGCCGCTCCCCGCTCAGTATATGGCAGAAGGGCGCAGTTCTTTTATTTAACGTTAGATATCTGGAGTGAGAGGCGAACGCAAGGACAACTCAATAATTAAAATTTAACAATGATGTATTTCAGTGATTTGGTTACAAGGGTAAAGATGCTTATATTATTCGGCCGGAGCCAATACGGCGGAAATAGTTTGATACGGTAGTAAGGCCATTCGCCCTATAAATTCGGTAGCAAGAATAGAGTTCGATAACTACATAAAATCTCGGGAACGCGATCACGATAATTCGCCGCTGATCCGACTATATACAGCAAACAAATGACTTATATTATGACCATCCGATACGGCCGGTGAAGGCCAAATAAATACTCTTTGAACGACGGTAGCCTAACGGCCAGAAGTGAGATGTCGCGGAACGGCTATTTTTCGCGGATTTTCACGTTTCTCGCCGAGACGCTAACTTTGCGGTGGCAGCAATCTCGCGGAGAACGTTCCCGAACCAAAATCCGCCCGCGGACATTCACCCACGGTACTTTCGGTGATAACGCGACAAAAAACGGGAACAAAACGGTATCGCAAGAAAGACGGTAACAATCGGTATTTTCAAAAAGAAACGGTAACGGAAAGACGGTAGCAATCGGTATCTTCAAAAAGAAACGGTAACGATAGGACGGTACGGTAACAAACGGACGGCAAACGAAACGGCAACGAGAAGAGACTGTCGGCGCTTAATTCTCGCAAGACGGAGAGACTCTTACGCGATATCCGGAGCCGGCTGGACATGCGGTAATTGAGCGTCAATACGCGCTCACGGTATCAAAAATCTTGGTTAGTTGTGAGAGACACTAAATACAGAACAGACTCACGCTACCAGCCATAACCGGACGGAACTCTACGGCTACCCGAGAGGCGGCTTACATCGAGTGGACGTCTTCGGCGTCTTCGGCGTCGTTGGGCTGAGTCCTCGTGTTCGTCCTCACGCACTTGCGGCACACCGAACAGTGGCTCTTCTCGGCTCTGCACGTAGGTCCTTCCAAATCCGCGTCGCCTTCCTGCGCATCCTGCCAATTTTCCAAAAAGGGGGGACCCTGAGAACCGCCCACAGTTTATCCAGGGCGCCCCCCCCCCCCGCCTTCTGTGGTTTTCTCAAATCCTTTGGCCGATAATGTGTTGATGAGTCGATGTTCCCGGAAGAGACTGGTTAGGCTGGCCGGGCCATACTCCGGTCCTTCCGGGTGCAGCATCTTCGGAGTCCTCGAAGCCGTCTGCAGCCGGGCGAGGTCCGCTGTTGCGTGTCTCTGCGCTTCTTTGATTTTGTGGCTAAAACCAAAGCGGAGTTAGATAGGGCTTGGATGGCGGAGGCGACGGAATCGCGGTATCTGACCTTTTGCTGTGGAGTCACTAACGCGTGACACTCGTCGATGATCCCCCGGCGTCCGGTCTCCATAGCAATGTTGCATCTTCGCCCTGAGGCACAAAACACGCAACGCCGCCCGCACGGGGTCTCGCCTTACAACTTAAAAACGATATTAACGGTACAAAGAAAATGACAAAAAAAACAACGCGTACCGATTGTGGAGTCTCGCGGGTTGCTCTCTCCACGCAAGGAGCAACACCAGGACTCTTAGCTCCCTCGGCCAGGCTATCGCTCTTGTAACGGCGCTCGAAAAGCGTCACGTCACAACCTCAATATTTAAGGGATTAACTATAAAATAGTTGACTTATTGTGTAACTTTAAATTTCTATTGATTGGGAAACCTGGGAATTATATGGACGCAAAATTGACTAAAAGATGACTTATTGTCAGGCATAAAGTAGGCATAAAGTCGACTTACAATTGGCATAAAGTCGATTTTGATAGCTGACTTGAAGCTGACTATAGTTGGGACATTTGTCGACTATAAGTCGACTAAAAGTCAACATTCAGGCTGACTTTAAAGTCGACAGTTGACTTCTTTTGCCGACTTAAAGTCGACTTCGTGTTGTATGGGTAGTTATCTTTATTTTGTATTTTATATAATAATGACTGAAATAATGAGAGTATATATCATTTCAGTCATTATATAGAATATAAAATAAAGATAACTATATTCAATATGTATATGTATGTATTAAATAATTAATTAACTTATTTATTTATTTTGTATTAATTACATAAGAATAAAAATAGGGAAAGCATATAATATTTTTTTCCAATTAGATATACAGTATTATATATACATTTTTCAAATAAAATATTTTATCATATCTAATTTATATCTATTAGACACCTTGAATAAGTCTATTTTGTCTCGTATGTACATCATACAGCCATACAATAAAATTTCAATTGCGAGAAAAAAAGTGAAATGACTTTATAAATTATCCGATAAAACATTAACAGACCACACGTGTAATAAATTACTAACTAAAAGAAATACGTAATTCTTAAAATCTGTAAGCTCATGATAGATCGCCTCTGACAATATTTCTTACAATTTGCCAGCTCACATAAATTGTCTTTGGCTCTCTTTTTTCTAAACTGTCAGTTGACGTTAGATCGCCTCTGATTGAATTTATTAAAAATTGTCAGCTCACGATAGATCGCCTCTGACAATATTTCTTACAATTTGCCAATTCACGAATAAATCACCAATTCATTTGTTTCATTATTTTGTGCATAAAAGTATTAAGGTAACATTCTCAAAAACTGAATGTTTTACAAGATATTTTATATTTTATGTCAAAATACTGTAATTTACAAGCCTCATAACTCGAAAAGCCGAAACGTTTGCTACTTACGAAATACATTGGTTACAATAAAAGATTTTAAGAACTACTATTCGCTAGAATAAATAAAATAAATGAAAAAAGAAAGTATAATAGGCAGGAATCGAACCCAGGTCAACAGCGTGATAGCCCAGGGCCTAAGTGCCCGAGCTACGCCGCCATTTCGACAATCGATCGAACAGGACCGGAATATAAGGGACGCCATGAACTTCAAATCAATTTTTCTCACAAACGACTGAGCGTTACGCCCTATCCTTTTACTCAAGTATTCTTCTGATAGAGTACTATACCATATAAAAATTTGTTTGAAATCGGTGACCCCAAGTCCTCCCCTTGTTAGTGTGTACTGCAAATAATTGACGAAACAAATATTTTGATTGTCATTAAATTCTACACACACACATTTATATATTTTGCAAAATGCCTAATGATATAACCAACATATTAGTAATAGCGGCAGAAATTCGAAAGCGAAAAGTTGCTGCTCTTGTTGCTATTTTGAATTGCAAAAAGAAGGCGAAGAAGTACAAAAAAAAAACAACACTGGGTAGCTCCTATTTTTTAAGATCGCCTTGAACATAGTTTTTTCTTTGCGTCGATGTCAAAGTTAATGTTGGAGCATAAAAGATATCATTGCTACTTCCGAATGTCAGCTACTAAATTTGAAGAGCTATTAACTATCGTCGGACCTCACCTCCAAAAACAGGATGTTGTTCGAGCATCAATAACTCCTGCTGAACGCTTGGCTGTCACATTAAGGTAGGTTTTAACATTTAATTTTTATGCGACAATATAAAGTAAAACACATGAAATACATGAACGTTTTTTTTAAATATTTTAGATATTTGGCATCTGGGGACTCGATGACTTCTATTCCAGTACATTCCAGTACCTTGTAGGAAAAACAATAGTCAGCAATGTCATTCGAGAGACGTGTGAAGTACTTTGGAAGTGTTTATACCCATTGGTTCTTCCACCAGTATTGAACGAAGACAACTGTCTTCACATCGCACATGATTTTGAAAATCTCCGTGATTTCATTCACTGTATCGGAGCCATTGACGGAAAGTATATCGTCATTCAAGTAAGTATTATTATGATTGTCGAGTCAGTGCATACTGTTTAAGTTTATTTTTTACATATTTACTTATATATAATATCGTCCCCCTTATGCCAAAACCATGAATGTGCACATTTGTTTCAATTTTGTTTTTCTTTGTGAAATTTATTTTGTGTTACTTGATTTAATATTTATAGAGCTTGAGTCTAGAATACTTTAGATCTTAGATTCTTCCATGATATCCTAGACTCTGAAACTCTGTAAATACAAAATCAAGTAGCACAAAATAAATTTTATTGTAACGGGGCTCCTTTTTCGACGCCGCGGATCGGCTCGCCGGAGTCAGGGTTCGAGAGAAGGGGAAGTTCAGACTGATGTAACTCGAGCGGATATAACTCAGAATCTTTATTTCTCAAAACTTATACTATATGTACAATGGTTGCGCGGCTGCGCGAATCGCGTTGCGAGGGGATAGGCGGGAGCCTTTACAATTTACGTACGGGGGTGCAGGTTTCGCCGCGACAGAATACCGGCGGAACTCTGGTCGCGGAGAGAGGGCAATCTCTTTTCGTCGACGGAAATGGCGGAAGGTCGAACACTGGAAGCACCCTGGCTTCGAAGAGGGAGCGACCTCTTTTCGTCGGCGGAAGTGACGGAAAGTCGAACACCGGGAGTACCCTGGCTTCGAAGAGGGAGCAACCTCTCTTCGTCGGCGGGAATGGCGGAAAGTCGAACACCGGGAGCACCCTGGCTTCGAAGAAGGAGCAACCTCTCTTCTTTGGTGGAAATGGCGGAAGGTTGAACGCCGCACAGTGGGTCGAACTGTATGAAAATGCGGACATAAGCTCAAAAAAATTTTTTTTTAATCAAGTTTGTAATTTCATATTTGGTTACTTGAAATGTTATAGAAATAGTATATAACCCTGATTTTCAATAATTTTGTTACAATTTATGCGTAAAATAACCATAAACCTTACGAGTTAGACAATTCTGGATTTTCATCAATTTTGTTGTCTATTTTCAAGGTAGTATATCTCTTTTCACTTCGTATATTGTCACACCAACTTTTTTACAGCAAATGTACTATTCTTTGGCTTGAAAAAAATCCATATCTGAATAAAAAAATAGTACAATTTACAATTGGACAATTAATTTATGTCTCAAAGAAAATCCCGATTATTAAATTATAAATTAACTTTTACAAAAAAGCTTATAAAATCTTACATTTTAACTTGTCATATTTTATTAAAAGGACTTTCTATTTCGTGAAATGACACGTTTTAGCTGCAATAATTTGCAATCTTAAGAGATACATCTATTTTTTGCAAAAAGGATCCCGAAAAAAAATCTCAACATGTATATGTTTTAAATTATGAATATTAATATGCTACTGAAAATATTAAAAATTATTTTGCGATATTGTCATTATAGATTAATTAATTATTTTATACGTTGTATTATAATATTTACATCATAATATTTACACTTTACCATCATCATAGTGAATAACATTTTATAATTTCATTTAGCATTTTTTATATTCTTTTCTCGTAATTTCCGCATTTTCATGTATGAATTCGAGTTTTATTGATTAGCAGTAACGAGTTTATCAAGGACGGATTTAAATTTGCCCATACAATGTCAAAGTCACTTACTAATTTGATGGGAATAAAACTAGTCCTGACAATAGAATCATCCAATACGTTTTCATTTTGAAATTTTTGCTTGTAAGTTCTTTGAGTCGAAACTCCATCATAAGTCTTCTTTTTTTCCCCTTCTACGGGCCCTCTTGTATAAGACTTATAGAAACAAAAGAAGACCAATAGCACGATATGTGAAAACCGCGCTTCTGAGGCTCGAGCACTCGTAAGCTGCGCGCGCGTAAAGCAACAAGGCAAGATAAACAACACGAGAGGGAATCGGCCAGAGAGTGCATAGCTTGCCGAGTTCTGCGCTAAAATATAAACTTGAAAGCGCTATCCGACTTATCCACTGGTCTGACGACTCGCGTGATTCTATTGCGTTTTAGCTGGATCATATTATATAAGGTGCGAATTTCTTTCGCAACTTTGTTTTATTGATAGCCGGATTTCTCTTTGATCAATATGACAACATTAACAAATAAAGATTTATTCTGTTTCTTAAGAAATTTAGATTTCACTATAACTTATAAAAAACAATTGTTTGACTTCGTTGTAGAAAAATTGAATATTAATTTATCAGAATCTGAAAATTCCAAAAAAAATAAAAAAATATTTACGATCATTTTGTTACAACGCTTCTACACGATGGAAGAAATCATGTAGAACATTACAACATATTTTGAAAAATATAATAATGTATGGTTTAATAAAGAATTTCAAATTCCAAATAGTGTAAACTCTGGATGTTGCTACGAGTCTACGTGCACTAATGCGTCATTATTTAATAAATCTTTTGACAAAATTACTGAAAGACTCAAACGAAGGCGAACTCAGGATCTGCGAGAGTCCAATCCAACAGAAGTTCTCCTTTATGCGACACAAAAAAAATTATTAAGCGATGGTTCCACAGACATGGCAAAGATATTGGATTATCTTATAAAAAATCCAAACGAGGCTAAGAGAGTGAGAGATTTTTGTGAAAATAAAATAGAAATTCTTTTATATTCGAAAGAAAAATGTTTAGCTTTACTCCTTAGCTTAAACCTGTCTAAGTCGCAATATATACATTTAAGAGAAACCTGTATTAAAAGTGGCACAAATCAATATGTATCATATTATAATATGCAACAAGCAAAGTTGGAATGTTATCCGCCAAAAGATAAAATAACAATAACTGAGATAATTGCTTCAATTGAAGTACAAGCAGTTTTAGATCTCACGAGTACAAAATTACTTAAAGTCTGCAAACAAAATTTAGACAGTAATAAAGTTTTAAAATTAATTTGCAAGTGGGGCTTTGATGGAGCTTCTAGTCAAAGCACTTACAAGCAAAAATTTTAAAGTGAAAATGTATCGGACGATTCTATTATTATGACTAGTTTTGTTCCCATTAAATTAACGAATGACTGTGACATTGTATGGTCAAATCCAAATCCGTCCTCAACTCGTTATTGCCGACCAATAAAATTTGAATTTGTTCGTAAAAATGCGGAAATTACGAGGAAAGAATATAAAAGAATGCAAAATGAAATAATGAACTTGTTACCCACAAAGTGCGGGAATATAACAATAAATTATGAAATGTTGTTTACCATGATTGATGGTAAAGTGTGCACAGCTTTATCATCAGCATTATCTTGTTCCACATGTTACATCTGTGGGGCAAAACCTTCTGAAATGAACGACATCAGTAAAGTACTTGATAAGAATATTGATATCAATGCGTATAATTACAGGATATCAAGTCTTCACGCAAGAATTCGCTGCATGGAATTTTTACTCCATGTTTCATACAATTTATCCTTTAAAAAATGGGGAATACGGGATCCTGTTTTAAAAAAGCAACGAAAAGAGAATAAAAGAAGGATACAGCAAGAATTTAGAAAAGAATTAGAATTGCTTATTAATATTGTTAAACAAGGATTACCCGAGTCGAAATTTTTAGCCTAGATTAAACCTACGTTTAAACCTAAGTTTTGTCGAATTTGGAGAACCAATGTAAGCTTTAATTCATATATATAGATATAACATTACATTGGCTATTGCCCTCCTTTGATACTAAAAATTGTTACTTATTGCCGTTTTTTCCATGTAGAAATTCAAAAGAGTACCTACTGAGAACCTCTAAAAAGGCTCCAGGTTCTATAAATATGTATTTCTAAAATAAATATTCAAAATTACTTAATAATCTATTATCTCATATACTCTACTTGCATTTAAAGTATGGATCTTGATTTCAATAAACAATATATTAATTATTATAATTTGCTTAACTGTAAATAGACTGCTATAAGCAAATATTATATAAATAATATTCACTTATCTCTTACATATTTACCTGCAGTTAAGTAAATTACATAATTAATGTATTGCGCTTATTAAAATTAAGATATGTATTAAATACAAGTAAATGTGGTAATAGAATATTAAATAATTTCGAATTATAGGTCAAATATGTAATAAAATATTAAATAAAATTTTGAATTTTAATTGTTTTTTGTTTATTCGAATAAATTTTTAGTTATTTATAATACTAAATATAATACTGAGTTGCACTTAATTTTTAAAAATATTTTTTACTATTTATTTGTTATTATTTATTTTATATTATAACATTTATTATATTAATCTGAAATAGAAATTGAACTCAATTATAGATTAAATATTAATATTTTTATTGCTAGAAATTTCGATAAGATTTGGAGATTCAAAAGAGGTAGGAGTTGTAAAAACGAAAGTAGGAATTGTATATTGTATATAACATCAATAAAAATAAGGGTTTTCTAGGACAACAAGATTAAAGAAAGGCCAAAAGAAGACATAACACTTTCAAGATAGAACTTGTAGGTCAAGGAACATTATTAGAGGCACAAATAACCATGTATGAGGTTTATAGTAAGTTTTAAATTTCGACTCGGGTAGGAACAACTAATGATGGGAATACAGCCAGACGATTCTTTTCTGAAATACACACAGTGCCAAAATCACGGGATTAGACGAATCTTTAAGAAGATTTTCCGTGATACTGCAGGCAATCTCATGCGGAGAAATAATAAACACCAGAAAATTTGGTTCATATGCTCTTGAAACCGCCAAAAAATTTGTTGAAACCTATGAGTGGTATTACATGACAGCCGTGCATAAACTCTTAATTCATGGAGAAGCAATAATTTCTAATTTTTCGATTCCGATTGGGCATTTGTCAGAAGAGGCGAGTGAAGCGCGAAACAAGGAGTTTCGGGAATATAGAAGAACACATTCACGTAAAATGGATAGAATAAAAACCAATGAAGATCTTTTACATCACCTCTTAGTCTCATCTAATCCCGTAATTTCCAATTTAAGACAAAAAAAAGTGAGAAAAACAAACAAGATATGTTTCCCGAGACATTAGAAATGTTATTATAAACACTCACACGCTCTTTCACACACACACACACACACACACACACACACACACACACACACACACGCGCGCGCGCGCACGATATGCCAAATCCGACCGTGCAACCTCCCCGTGGTGCATATTGGTTAATACTAATGCCGGCGGTAGCTGCTCGTTTATAAAAATTGTTATTAAAAATTGTTGTTTATTGCAATATTGCATACAACAATTATTTAAATTGCTAAGATACATATTTCTTGATCATGTATGCATAATTATTGCGCTTTACTTGTTGTATTTTGTCTTTACAAGTGCAATGTCCGCTCTTTCCTATGTTTCGATCCACTGTGCGCCGGGAGCACCCTGGCTTCGAAGAGGGAGCAACTTCTCTTCGTCGACGGAAATTTGTCTGGGATGCGGTTGACTGTCTCGGGAGCTCCCTGAGGCAGTGCATAAGCAGGATTCCGGATCAGGACAGGTGTTAGTGATGCCAATTTGAGCTCGCTGGTACCATGGGTACCGTAATGGAGGGGATATTGTTTGGACACTGAAAGCAGAGGTATCACAAGACAATATCATCTCCCTTATACCAAAACCATGAATGTGCAAATTTTTTTCTATCTTGTTTTCTTTATGATGTGACGATGCGTTTCACACACCGTTCCTAAGCACCAAAACGCCCGAAAATAGGCCCGACGCCTATGACGCCCACGAGCGCTCGCGCCCATGCGACGCCCCAGCGTGGGGACCGCTCCCACTACACGACCGATACTCGCAAGTCGGAGGCCCGAGCCGGGTATACAGGGTGTCTCAATAACTATTAGCACCTTAATATCTTCGAATCTATAAAGTTTAGAAAAAAATGTATATAACCAAAATTGCACGGTACAAAGGGGGCTATCATATGACAATAATAATTTTTGTCCAGGTGGAGGTGCTTCGGAGATTTCAAGGTCAACTTCGTGTTTTTAAATAGAATGATATGTTTTTTTTTACATAATATAATTTCTCTAATTATTCTGCATATAAAAGTATTAAGGTAAAGGTATCGAAAAATCAATAAGTTACGAGATATTTTACACTTTATTCTGAAATGAGCCGGGCATCCAAAATACGGAATACGCTATTCCGATTAACATCACATTCTTGTTCAATTTGTCGCACATTAATATTAGTGTGTATGTATGTATGAGGATTTCGAACCACCATTGCGAGGACCATGATTTCATTCCCTTCATGAGTTATTCGCTTTTTATGTTTATTTTTACGGGTATCTAAGCTACTAGTTTGTCTAAGTTTATCGTACACATTTTTAAATGTTTGACGCGCAGGCTGAGTGCGATTAAAATATCGTTCAGCAAACTTAAACAACGTTTTCAAAAGATGTTCGAAATGATGGTCAACTTGTTGATTTTAACTTGTTGATGTCACCTTGTTCTTCGAATAGATACATCATACTTCAATAAAAACAAACACTTTTTGCAGGACATCATAATAAGTTCATAGACATAGATAGTTTAGTATTGATAGATCAGTTAATCGTGCAAGATGTATTCATTTGAAGAACAAATTGACATGATCGTCATTTACTGTCAATGTCAAAAAAATTCATTGCGAGCAAAAAATTTATACGCTGAACGATATCCTAATCGCACTCAGCCTGCGCGTCAAACATTTAAAAATGTGTACGATAAACTTAAACAAACCGGTAGCTTAGATACCCGTAAAAATAAACGTGAAAAACGAATAACTCATGAAAGTTAATGAAATCATGGTCCTCCCAATGGTGGCTCGAAATCCTCGTATTAGTGTGCGACAAATTGAACGAGAATGTGATGTTAATCGAAATAGCGTATTCCGTATTTTACATTGTCACAAATTTCATCCATACCATCTCTGTCTTTACCAAGGATTGCATGGAATGGACTTTGTGAGTCATGTTAGATTTTGTCAATGGGCTCAACATTAGCTTCGAAACAATGACTCATTTTTTGATACCGTGTTATTTACTGATGAGGCAACATTTACTAATCACGGGAATGTTAATTTACATAATATGCATTTCTGGGCAGTGGAAAATCCACATTGGTTGCGGCAGGTCGAACACCAGAGACAATGGTCTTTGAATGTATGGTGCGGTATCATAGGTAAAAAATTATGCGCTGACGCTTGCAGTTAGTTACTGTGATCTTATAACGTTGATTTTAATCTTTTCACTTATTATTGATAGGTAACACAATTATTGGTCCTCATTTTATCGACGGACATCTAAATGGCAACGGCTACGCTAATTTTCTTGAGCATGACTTGGGTCTTTTGTTAGAAAACTTGCCTATAGCCACACGACGAATAATGTGGTACCAGCACGATGGATGCCCGGCTCATTTCTCATTGGTTGCGAGAGACAAACTCAATAAAAAATTTGCAAATCGCTGGATTGGACGTGGGAATCCTGTAGTATGGCCAGCTCGTTCACCAGACTTGACACCACTGAATTTTTTTTTATAGGGAACCCTGAAGGACATGGTCTATAAAGATGAACCAACAACATCTCAAGACATGCAACAACGAATTATTAGAGCCTGTGCGTTAATAACTCCCGATGCTATTAAAAGAGCAAACCAGTCAATAATCAGAAGAATGCAGTGTTGCATTGATAATAATGGCTATCATTTCGAACATTTTTTATAAACGTTGTCACTTCATTTCAGAATAAAGTGTAAAATATTTCGTAACTTATTGATTTTTCGATATCTTTACCTTAATACTTTTATATGCAGAATAATTAGGGAAATCATATTATGTAAAAAAAACATCATTCCATTTAAAAACACGAAGTTGACCTTGAAATCTCCGAAGCGCCTCCACCTGGACAAAAATTATTATCGTCATATGATAGCCCCCTTTGTACCGTACAATTTTGGTTATATACATTTTTCTCTAAACCTTATAGATTCAAAGATATTAAGGTGCTAATAGTTATTGAGACACCCTGTATACCCGGCTCGGGCCTCCGACTTGCGAGTATCGGTCGTGTAGTGGGAGCGGTCCCCACGCTGGGGCGTCGTATGGGCGCGAGCGCTTGTGGGCGTTATAGGCGTCGGGCCTATTTTCGGGCGGTCGGGTGCTTTAGGGACGGTGTGTGAAACGCATCGTCACATCATAAAGAAAAACGAGATAGAAAAAAATTTGCACATTCATGGTTTTGGTATAAAGGAGACGATATTGTCTTGTGATACCTCTGCTTTCAGTGTCCAAACAATGCAGGATCCACATACTATAATTATAAGCACGCTCACAGTATTGTGCTATTAGCAATCTGTGATGCAAATTACTTATTTCGCTTTGTCGACATCGGTGCGTATGGAAGGCGGAGCGATGGATGTATTTTCCAAGACTGCGTTATTGGGCAGAAGTTTGATGTAGATGAAATGAATGTGCCGAAGCCTGCTGCCATTGCCGAAGGAGGGCGAGTTCTGCCATATTGTCTCGTTGGCGACAAAGCATTTCCTCTGAAAACATATGCTTCGCCCATATCCTGGTCAAAATAGATTGACGAAGGAGCAAGATATTTACAATTATCGTCTCAGCCGAGCTAGGAGGATGATTGAAAACACATTTGGCATCCTAGCAAGCCAGTGGAGGATTTATCGAAGGCCAATTATTGCAAGCCCAGCCAATGTCACATTGATGGTGCAGGCAACAGTTTGCCTTCACAACTGCTTGCGTAAGGATGACACAGACCAAAATGAATATATCCTTCCAGACTTAGTTGACGAAGACGACGACAAAAGTCCCCTAGGATTCCGGCCAGGCTCTTGGCAACCACTTATAGAGAATGGATGTGCTTTTAAAGAAATTACTCGGTGCGGAGCGAATATGAGTGCTCGGACGTGTATTGCTGTTACAGACGCATTCCGTGATCATTTCAACAATGAAGGAGCTCTGCCGTGGCAAAATAATTACAACTAACAATTAAGTTTTTGTAAAAATATAAGTTGCCATTATTTTTTATTACTAATTTAAATATATATTATTAACTAAACTTTAATTTTAATTAATTAATTTGTTTATTCTAGAAATCCATTAAATTATAGAATTGGTTTATAAAAAGTTATTGTAATTATAATTTTATAGTATTTATTATGAAATTGCAGTTTAAATAAATAGCCGCAAGATTTTTATGTAATCGTTAATGTAGTTTCAACGTCATTACTTAAGATTTTATACATTCAGATCTACATTTTGTTATGGGTTTTGGGTAGTAAAGAGATTGGTAAACAATTTTTCTTAAACCTTGTATTTTATTACGTTGCGTCCAATCTACGCGCTCCTTTATGTCAAATAATACGTCGAATATACGCTGCATGGCTTCATTTCGTTCGCGAACAGGAAACCCTTCAGCAATCATACTGCTGAAGTGCCTTAAGGAATTTGTTAGCGAATCTGGCAATGGTATATTTACTGTCACTGGACGGGCCAGAGCATCTGCGATCTCCTGCATCAACGAATCGCTCTCGTTGTCGACTCGTGTCCGCTTTTTTGCTTAGGAAAGAATCAATATTTCTTTATATGCGACTATGTATTGCTACAATATATATTAAAAAAATTATAATTGATATACCTGACGAATGATTACTGCGACTCCGACCGCTGTCGAAGTTGGAATTTTCATCTGCCAGGGGACTAGTAACTGCATTCGTCAGCGTCCTATGAAACAAAAACATATCAGTTATTTCTGCAATTAATGCGGCAATTAATATTCTTATAGATACATATATAAAAATATGAAAGGTGGTACTTACTCATTCTGAAGATTGACGTCCTGTAGAAATTGCATTTTGTTGTAATGGACCCAAGTAGACTTACGGGGTTCCGCTGCGGAGCCACTTGGCTTATTAATAATTTTTTTGCGCTGGGCCCGGAAGCAATCGCATAGGAATTTTCATCGCTTCTTAACCTCTGTCGCTGTAAAGTCGGGAACTGTAACAAAGACAATATTCAATGAAACCTTACGCACATTTATTTAAAATGAAACATGTGAACATTTTAACCTCAAAAAAGTTGTAACAAAGGTTAATCTTTTGAATACTTATACATATCCTTTGAGCTTATATATAATATATCAATAATTTTACCGTTCAAGCTTTGCGCCACTTCTTCCCATAACATGTCCTTCACCCTAAGACCTCTTTCGGCAAGTGGCAGCTTGAAGTTCTACAGTGGTGGTCTCTATCGAACCTCTTCGATGGGCTTCTCTTTCAGAAACTGTTTTGCTAGCAATGGTGGTGTAGAAACATCGTCATTTATGGCATTACTGACAGTTGGGGTAACCACCACCTGTTCTGTGCCATCTGGCAACAGCGTTCTTTGCACGATATTCCCCTTAGCTGAAAAACAATATACATATAAATACAAATATTTTAATTAAAATATTTTTCTTGACTGTCATGTTATTAACAGTAAAACTGTGTACTCACCGTCTTGGGGATAAAAATAGTGATTATTGATCAAGATGTTCGGGTAATCTTCCATGCAGCCATGGCTCTGTATCTCTTCCAGCGTAGTGATGGTTATGCCGCATGTGAATACCGGTGTAACGGGTTGCTGCCAATAAAACAAACAACATGTCATAAATATACATTCATTGTGACAAACACAATTTCTCATCAACAAATATAGATGTCTATAGAAGCACAGAGTCATTGTTGGTGATGGGATGAGTCCCCTAGTTAGTATTTTCATATTTACAAATTAATAATAGCTTTTCAAGAGTTTATTTTTTTACAATAAATTATAACTACAGAATCGAGTTAAAGAAAAAAAATTAAAACTTAAATAGTTATATTAAATACAAAAGGGACGTTACTGTAACCACATTTTCCCGATTACACGCTTGAAAAATTAAAATTATAATATTTTAGATGTATATATTATAAAATATAATCAATAAGGAGCATAAAGAGCCAAAATGCTAGGTCTACGTGTGAAGGTTATAATATATTCTTTAAAAGTGTTTACAGACGTTTCGGCCCGCCATCAGACCTTCTTCAATGTACAATCAGAATCAACAAAATAACGATATTCGCAAATATTACAAGAGAAAAAACGATGTAGAAGACGTAATAGCAATCCTTTCTCGACCATATTGTAGTTCGTTAATTATATAGAACTGCAATGTAAGGAGATAAAATAAAAGTTGAAAAAGGTAAAATTACAAAAAATAAACTTAAAAAATAGAAAATAAAAAATAAATAAAACATTTGTGTTAATACAAAATGGCAAAGCGCTCGCTCGAGTAAACGGGGCGAGGTGGAAAAGTTAAAAACAGAAGACTTTCCATGTTGAACTTCAATTTCATACTGATTGTAATAAGTTAGAATTCCGAAATAACGATTGAACGTAGGAAGGGAGAAAAAAAGGAAGGGGAAAGAAGACAGTGGAGAAGGAGAATTATTAGAGGAAAAAAGAGGGGAAAGAAATTTAAAGAGGAGGAAATAAATTAATGATCGGAAGATAGGCAACAGGTAAATGGTCCGTATCATTTTGATTGTTGAGCCCTGCATTTTGTCTTTTGATAAAGACCATTTCAGAAATGAGTCTTTTGGGGTAAGAGGGTTCACCGTCCAATATTTTAACATTATTCCAATCAAAATCATGGGAAGAGTCAATTCTATGTTTGGAAATGACAGAAGGAAAACTGCTCTTCTTGTTAATGTCGTTTTTATGTTCTTTTATTCTGGTGTTAAGTTGTCTTTTAGTCTGTCCAACGTAAGTCATGTTGCAATCTCGACACGGAATCATATATACAACCTGACAATGTGAAAATTTATCTAACTTGTCTTTTTCTGTTTTAATAAAACATTTCAAGTTGTTCGTAATTGAACATGCCAATTGAAAATTAGAAGTTCTAGCTATAGAATTAAAATCTTTGTATAAAGAAGATATGTATGGAATGGTTAAAAAAGTTTTAGTCATTTTTGTCACCGTTCTTGTTGGAGTTAGTTATAAAAATATCATCAATTTTTTTGTTATGCAACAAAAACTTAAGTCTCTGGTGAATGGTTGAAAAAATAAAATTTAAAGGATAGCAGTTATTTAATAAAATGTTAATTATCGAAGTGAAATTCTTGTGATGGAATTTAGGATGGGAAAGTAAAAAGATCCTGTCTATTAAACTTATGATAGTTATTTTGTTATTTCTGATTGTACATTGAAGAAGGTCTGATGGCAGGCCGAAACGTCTGTAAACACTTTTAAAGAATATATTATAACCTTTACACGTAGACCTAGCATTTTGGCTCTTTATACTACTTATTGATTATATTTGATTTAAAAATCACCAGAGCCTTATATTCGATTTAATTTAATTAACGCAAGCAGTATAATGCATTGTTTTCTCCCCTCATTTTTTGATTTTATTAGATTAAATTTCGGAATAGCTACTTGCTCATTACTTAAGAACTTTATTAAAACGAATAAATTATGCCTATCTTTAAAAATTCGCATTTGTTTTCTCAAAGCTTGTATTAATAATAAATTAGTTCCTCCGCATTTATGTTACTTTTCAAAAAACAATAAATTAGATTTATAAAAAGAATTTTTTTGAATTTTTTTGATTAGGTTCAGTTTTTCAATTAAACTTTAAAATGATGATACACGCTTATTTATTGAGCCTTAGCTTGTTCTAGGTGCTATTTACTAATATATCTTACATATAATTGTCGTATGTCTTACATCTAGTTGTCGAACGTTTCGGCTCCTTTTTTTAGGCCTTCTTCAGCAAATCTAATTTGTGTTGCGTTTCTTAGTTAAAATTTACTGGTTGTTTTTTGGTGTGGTTCTATTTTGTCCATTTTTGTGAACTTTTTGTCCACCCCTTGCTTTTTTTTTCCCCGTGTGTCAGACATGGTAACCGTTGATTTTTATTTGTTGGTTTAATGTTCTTAATTGACTTAATTTTTCTGACTGGCTGGATTGATTTTTATTGGGACTTGTTACTTTGTATGTTGTTCATTTCATACTCATAAATTAGATTTATTTAAACATTTTAATATTACCACGTTTAACAAGCTACAGGCAAACTATACAAATAGACTTCTAAAATTAGAATTACGCAACACATATGATTACATTATATTGTCCGCAGTTTATTTTTGATGGCTAATCGCATTTCTAATTCATTGCCTATAAATATCAAACATGCGTTTTCTCTCAACAAGAGAAACTATATCATCTTTTGTGGAGCAGAGAGTGTGATAGAATAGATAAAAAAATACAATGATTGCGAAACAAAAGGGATTCAGCAATCAAAGCCAACATACAACCTATTAGATATTTTTACAATCAGGATCGAAACGTTGGTTTTAGCAACCGTTCTGCTTTTGAACTTGGCATCTGCAACACCTCTAATAACAACAACATCCAAGTTGATATTACATGGGACTCTTTCCAATAGGCTTTCTACATTGGAAATATCAAAGAAAATTGGTTTGTTAATCTAACTAAACTAGAATTCCCTAAGGAAGTAAAACTCCTTCTACAACTAAGAGATAGATTTAGGATGCCCATCACGAACGCCAACAAAGATAAATCTACTATACAACTTATCAAGAGTTTTAAAAGGAAACAATATGATTTTGATAACGAGACTTCATCTTCCATCAGAAGCAAATGTATTCCTGTAATTGAAAGGTTCTACAAGAGTGATCTCACTTATGATTCTGTTGAAAAAAGTCTAATCTCATGGCTGTCATCCACCAATCGTTTTTTAAAACAAAATTCGGATGTGATCATCACCCGGGCGGATAAAGGAAACACCACTGTAGCCATTGATAAGAAAAAATACATCCTTGATTTAGAACTTATGTTATCTAATTCTAACACTTACTTTCTGCATAAAAAAGATCCATGTAAAACGTTAACACGTAATTTATGCAAATTATTAACTAGGTGGAAAAGATATGGCTTTATTGAAGATAATACTTATAAACATTTAATGACGAGTGATGGTGTCCTTCCTAGAGCCTATGGGCTACCAAAAATTCACAAACCCGGTTGCCCTCTTAGATTAATAATTTCCTCCATCAATAGTCCATTATACGCCGTTTCCCTATTCTTTCACAAAATTATTTACAACAGTTTACCTCCTTCTGCTAGTCATATCGAAAACAGTTTTGATTTTGTCAATAAACTCAATGGTTTTGAGATAAAAGACGAATTCGTGATTATTTCTTTAGATGTTATATCCATGTTTACCAATATTCCCATAAAATTAGCCATTAAAAGCATTACTAAAAGATGGGAATCAATTTCTACGAACACCTCTATCCCTTTCGATGAATTCATTAGGGCGGTACGCTTCATTTTGAGTTCCACATTTTTCTGTTCCAACAATAAAATTTACAAACAAACTTTTGGTACTCCTATGGGCTCTCCTTTGTCCCCTTTAATTGCCAATCTTGTACTTCAGGACCTAAAAGCTAGTGCGATTGATAGGTTGCCTTTCAAGTTACCTTTTTATTATAGATACGTTGATGACATAATTTTAGCTGCTCCTACAAATTCTATAAATTTAATTACTAACATTTTCAATTCTTATCACAATAGATTAAAATTAACAGTTGATTTTGGCATTAACAATCGTATTAACTTTCTTGATGTGTCCTAAATTTCTGAAGATAATAGAATCACGTTTGACTGGTATCAAAAACCTACGTCGTCTGATAGATATTTGAATTTTCATTCCCACTATCCCATTTCACACAAGAGGGGGACTATCATAAGTTTAATAGACAGGATCTTTTTACTTTCCCATCCTAAATTTCATCACAAGAATTTCACTTCGATAATTAACATTTTATTAAATAACTGCTATCTTTTAAATTTTATTTTTTCAACCATTTACCAGAGACTTAAGTTTTTGTTGCATAACAAAAAAAATTGACGACATTTTTATAACAACTAACTCCAACAAGGACGGTGACAAAAATGACTCTAAAACTTTTTTAACCATTCCATACATATCTTCTTTATACAAAGATTTTAATTCTATAGCTAGAACTTTTAATTTTCAATTGGCATGTTCAATTACGAACAACTTGAAATGTATTATTAAAACAGAAAAAGACAAGTTAGATAAATTTTCACATTGTCAGGTTGTATATATGACCTCCTCGTTGTGCGCCACCTTGTCGTAGTGAGGGGGCTCACCGTGAGACGGCTCGTTGGAGTCGTTTTACGGTGCTAAGAGCACACAGTTCCTTCTTCGGAGGGAACGGGGGTCCGGCGACCTTTCTGGGACTTGTCCCGATTCGCCGGTAAGGGTTGGCGGCCCTGACTGCAATCGCCCGGATGCCTGGATCCATTAGGAGTGTTTTTCACTCCACTGGGATAGAGGAGTAAACCTCGAGAAAAAATCCGGGGCCTGACCAGCCTCGTTAGTACGCCGGTGTTCCGGCATAACGGTCGGCCTCCCATGGCACGTGGGGAGGCGTGGCGTCTCATACCGTAACCCTAGTTAATGAGGCCGGGAGCCGGTGCTAGCTTAGCTAGGACGGGCTGCGAGGGTGGTAAAACCTCTATAAAAAGACCCGGGCTGGTCGGGCTCGTGAGCCATGGTAGGCAGCCGATCTAAGAGACGGACACTCCGATAAAAAACCATAGGATTGGCGGGGGGGAGATGCGCTGCTCTCCTCCCCAGTTGTTCCCGGACTCGGCGCATTCGGCCGGGGGTCGTCTCTCCCCGTGCTCGCGCGATTATCATTCACTCACACAGGCACACACACACATACTCTTGGTCCCCGTACTGTCTGGGCGCCTTCGCCGAAGCGAAGCTGCTCGGAAGTCGGGGGCCATGCATGCATTCGGCGGGGAGCACTCACGCATCGTGGTGATGCGTGGGATGCCGCTTCCCGTCCTGCATACACTCACACATTCACTCATCTAGCACACACATACACACACCATTTTCACGCACTCATACACTATTCACCTCATTCACGCCTGCCCGGGTGGGAACCTGTGGTCCACCAGTGGGTCGGCATGGGGTGGTAAGGGGGTGGCGGCTGCGTCGGGACGCGTTCCTCGGGGGAGTATTCTTGCATTCAGCCCGGAGGCGCGCCGTTGCTCTTGACCCGCCACATGTCGGGCCTCATGCGGACGGGTGACGGAGCGGGTCTCCCCGCTGGCCGGTCGGTGGCGTGCGCCGAGCGGGCCAGTTGCTTTTTTGGGGGCCCGTAAGGCGTGCGCGCCAATTGGTGCTGTAGGTCCGGGACAACAGCGCGGAAATCTCAAGCCAAGGTGGAAGGCATCGTGCCGAGAGCTGAATGGCCGCAGAGACTATAAAAATGTGTGGTTGCAAACGATCCCTGTGAGGCACCTGGCGCAACCCCACAGTATTTTAGTCGCCTTATTCCGGTAAGGAGGCTCTGCCGGGATGGATGTTTGTTTCCTACCAAATTCGTGGGACAAAAATGGAGACAATTAAAACAAACACTAAAACAAACACCAGGGACGGATTAAACAATGAAGACATGGACATACAAACAGGTACTGGAAAGGCATTGACGGGATTGAAAGAGGTGAAGGGCAAAACAGCCGGCGGGAACGTAGCCGCCGACAAAACTACTGTCGGTCGACTGCAGAAGGACGCCAGGGCGAGCAGGACTGGTAAGGAGTCTTCCCACCAGTGCCAAAAAGAAGGCCAAAGGGGTGATCTCCTCCTCGAGTGAGTGCGAAAATGGGGAACCCCTCTGGAGAACCCCAAGGGGGAGGATGATGGGAGTACCCAAGGGGGAGATGGGGACAACGTCCACAAACGAGAGAAGAACGGCCGTCGGCGACGCTGATACAAGGCCGAAAAAACTCAGGAGGAGGGGGGTGATTACACCGGAAAAGGACCTCCTCCTGAGAAAACAGAGGGAGCTACAGGATGAGGTGGAGAAATTCCGAACGGAGAACCGGAGGCTGATGGAGGAGATGGAAGAACTGAGGAGGAGAATATCATCCCCTCCTCCTCCCATTCCTGCCCCGGTTGTCCCTATCAGCCCAGCGCTGGGCTTTTTTTTTTTTTTTTTTTTTTTTGGTAAGGCAGGGGAAATTTTTTATGGATACCCACGGGTTCCTGGGGGAAACCCGCGGGTTATGTGGAAGTCTCCTGGGGGAAAGTCCCCAGGCATACCCACTAAAACCGCTGCCGGTAGCCTTCCTAGACCGTATAGAGAGAGGGTGAGGCATCACCAGAGGTATTTTTCTCATCCTCCCTCAGGTCTGGCCGTTTACGGCCTCTTTCTCGGAAAGGAGGGGACTAAGTCCCCCCCTTTCATGTTTCATCTTTATCGGGAAAGGCCGGACTACCGCGACCTTTTCCCGCCCTCCTGTGTTTGGTTGGGGGGCTGAGGTCAGTCAGGAGCCCCCGCTCCCGGCTTTCCCGAGTTGGGAGGACCTTGTTCGGGCCCTCCCACGGGGTCCCCCCCCCCCCCGAGGCTTGGTGAACATTACCGCCCGGGGAGACCCCAGTTTTATCGCCTGCCCCCATGGGAGTGGGGAGGGGCGAGATGGCGGTGGCTGAGGAGAAGGAGCATCGTCTCCCCCTCCCACCGCTTCCCCTTTCCTTACTCTTTCCGCCTCCTGCGACATTACTCTGTCGCAGACGTCGGAGGCGGCTCTCCATTTGTCCTCTCCCTCCAGCATTGTTCTAACCAATGCCAGTAGGGAGAGGTCCTCGCCAACCACTGCGGTCAGAACCCGACGCTCGTCCTCCCACGCTTCACACTCCGTGAGAGTGTGTTGCGCCGAGTCCCGACCGGCCGCACAGTGGTGGCACTCGGTCGTACTCCCTTCTTATCCTACACAGGTAATCACCGAAGCACCCGTGCCCGGTGAGTACCTGTGTAAGGTGGAACCCAATTCCGCGTCCCCTTCTGTCTGCCCATTCCGGGAGACAGGGTTGGATGGCCTGGGTGTTCCATCTGCCCGCCTTGGAGCCGATTAAGGAGGCCTGCCACGCCTCCATGGCTCTTTGGCGGGCATCCTTCTTGATCCTGGCCACGGCTCGTGGTAATAGACGGGCGCTTTCATGCCGATCCGGGTCCCTCGTACGCCGATATACTTCGGCATACGAGGTCGCCAGAAACTCGACCGGGAGGAGGCCCGCCAGAGCCGTGGCCGCCGCGAACGACGTCGTGCAGTAGGCCCTTATTAGCCTAATGGCCAGCCGGCGTTGCGGGCGATGTAGCATCACCTTTATTTGCCGGCTGGCCACGACCCTGTCGGCCCACGCCGGTGCCCCATAGAGGAGCACCGACTGCACGACGTTCGTGTAGAGTCTGCGGATTCTATTACTTGGACCACCCAAGTTCGGTAGGAGGCGACCCAACGCCGTCGCCATCCTATCCGCTTTGGGGGTTATCCCAGCGAAATGCTGTTCAAACCCCCAAAGTCCATCCAGAGTGAGGCCCAGATATTTCATCTGGGTCTCCACCAGGACACGGATTTCCCCTACCCAGATTTCAGTAGGTCGCCCCAAGGCCCTGTTGTGAAAAAACAGGGCCTCCGTCTTTTGCGAAGCGACCTCGAGTCCCATGGTTCTTATAGAGTATACGACCGCCCGGGTAGCGGCATTCGCCGCATCCCGGGCTTCCCTCCAATCCTTCCCCCGGGCTACCACCAGCGTGTCGTCTGCGTAGCAAAGCAGACGACAACCCGGGGGAAGCGCCGTGTGGAGCACTCTGTCATATGCGAGGTTCCATAGTAGGGGTCCGAGTACCGATCCCTGAGGAACTCCGCAACAGACTTTTCTTCGGCTTACCCGCTCCAGCTTGTCTTTTAGCTGGAGCATCCTGTCGCGGAAATAGTCCCAAAGGACTCTCCCGTATATATGGAGGGAAGCCATGGAACTCCATGGCCTCCCCCACGTGTTCCCAGGGGAGGAAGTTGAAGGCGTTGACGATGTCCAGCGACAGCGCCAACGCCACGCATCCCTCCCCTACAATTTGGTCCGAGAAGGCTCGCAGATGCGTGATCGCATCTGTTGTCGATTGGCCCTCCCGGAACCCAAACTGGTCCTCTGATAAGTTGGGACTATCCCGCGACAGGTGCTGGACGATTCGGCCGGCAATAATCCTCTCGAATAACTTGCCGACCTCGTCCAGCAGGCATATCGGCCTGTAAGCCGAAGGTTGCTCCGCCGGTTTCCCTCCTTGTGAAGGAGCACTAAATTCGCTTTCTTCCACAAGGAGGGGAAGGTGCCCATCCTAAAGCATGTATTGTACATTCTTCTCAGGCAGGCACCTATCACGCCAAAGGCCAAGGCCCATGTTCGACCGGGGACCCCGTCCGAGCCAGGGGCTTTGCCAGTAGCCCCCAGCCTTTTGGCCGCCTTGGAGAGCTCCCTCTTGGAGATCTCCAAGTCCCCGGACCAAGGGGGGGAATCCCCCCTAGGGGGAATATGAATATCCCTAATCGGGAAAAGATTCCCCACCACCCGGCCGAGGAACTCGGGGTTTAGCGTCTCCGAGATTGGGAACGCCGCTGGTCTCAACCTGTTGAGTACCAAGCGGTACGGGCGCCCCCAAGGGTCCCGGTCGAGTTCC
Source organism: Linepithema humile (assembly GCF_040581485.1). Lineage (NCBI taxonomy): Eukaryota > Metazoa > Arthropoda > Insecta > Hymenoptera > Formicidae > Linepithema > Linepithema humile. The sequence continues at coordinate 11,434,269 of NC_090131.1, forward strand.
GCCAACAACTCCTCCCAGGCCTTGGCCTTGGCCCTGCCGATAGCAAGTCGCAGCGAGCCCCTTGCGGCCAGGTACTCGCCACGCTCTCCGGCAGTGCTCACCTCATCTCCTCCCGCCTTTTGTCAGGCTCTGAGGAGATCGCGTCTGGCAGCGTTGACCCGCCTACGCAGATCCGCGATCTCCTCCGTCCACCAATAGGCCGCCCGACGAGGGGCGGGCTTTGATCGGGGCATGGCCACATCGCAAATACGCTCGGCCATGTCCCCGATCTCCTCGGCTTCGGCCTCGGTGTCGACGAGGTCGGGAAAATCCGACCACGTCTCCACCAAGGCCGCCGCCACCAGTTTGTCCTGGTCCAAGTGGGCCAGGGCCCATCTCCTTGAGGGTTTATTGCCCCTTTGTTGGTGGCGGCGGATCAGCACCTTCTGGGGGGTGGCAGTCAGGACCATCTCTATGTAGAGATGGTCCGAAAAGGTCTCTTGGTCTGCCACCCTCCACGTTCCTACCAGGTGCGCCGCCCGGGGGGATGCCCACGTCAAGTCAACGATGGACTCCCCCCGAGGGCGCACACAGGTGCTTTCGGACCCCCTGTTTAATAACAGGAGGCCCAGCTCCGCCGCCCAATCCTGCACGGCCCCACCCCTACGGTTGGTGCCGAGAACCCCACTCTTGAGCCCAGGCATTGAAGTCCCCGGCCACCAACACGGGATGGGGGAGGCATCGGCGAATGCCAGCCCCCATTGCCCGTAACTGTTCCAAAAATTCGGGGTGAGGCCGCTTTGGTGAGGCGTAAACCCCCATCACGTAGAAGGCACCCCACCGCGCTATAACAAACCCCACTCTCCGTTCCACAAGGGTAAGGGAGGGGGAGCGCGGGGAGTGTCTTCTCACAATGACGACGCAACCGTTCGAGGCTGAGACCAATTAGGGTTGGAGTCCAGCACCCGATACGGCTCCGCCACTCCCAGTTCTGCATCACGCTCGCACAGGTCCGCTAGGAACAAATCCTGGACCCGGCGAGCGTGATTCAGGTTGGCCTGAAGGAGCTTCGTAGACATTATTGGTTCCTTGGAACCTGTCCCTCCTTCAGGCCAACCTTTCCGGCTTCTTCGGCGGCAGCCGGCGGTGGATCAACGCCCATATTCTCGGTAGGGGAATTAGATTCCCCCACAATGGGCAATGTCGCCGCTGCCGCCGGTTTTCCCTCCTTACGAGGAGGGGGGATGAGAGCCATTGTGGCTTCCCCCTCCCTCTTCTTGTTGCCCCCTTTGGGGGGTTTACAAGCCGGCCCCCCCATACGGTGAAAGGCCGGGCGTCCCGCTTCTTGGCACACGGCGCATCTTGCCTGCGCTGTGCAAGTACGGGCTTCATGCCCCGACACACCGCAGCGGTAGCAAAGACCGCTTCGGTCCACAGTCGTGTTGGGGCACTTTGCCCTCACATGGCCCCTCTCCGGGCATTTGAAACACTGGAGAGGGCGCACCTCCAAAAGCTCTACACGGGCTCTGAAGAGCCCATCTATCGCGATGTGCCCCTCCTGGGCGACCTTGTTGGCCGCCCCGAGGGGACATTTCACCCAGGCCGTAGGAAGGCCTCTGGGGGTAAGGGAAGGTTTAAGATCCTCCACCTTAACCTCGGTGGGGGAGCATCTTCCCTTCTTTGCCACGGCCTGTGGCAATGCTTTCGGCCGTGGCCGACGGTACCAGATCCCGGATACGGATCTCCCCCATTTTCTAGGCTCGGTTGATCCGTACCTCGGATCTGTACGCAAACAGGTTGCGAATTTCTTGTGCCAACCTGTCCGCGTGCTCCTGTTTATTGGGGCCCGATATCTGAAGGATAAGGGCCCCAGTTTGGCCTTTATCGGGTTTAATCTGGGAGATCCCCATCTCCTTGATGGGGATCTTCTTCATGATCATTGCCGTCACCGCGGCGTATTCTCCCTCTGGGCACGTGAGGGTAACCGCCGTGGTGTTGGGCACCTTCCTCTTCTTCTTCCCCTTCTCTCCCCCGGTGCCTGGTTTGGGCGGGGAGGAAGGGGATTTGGAGGCGGTTCTGGGAGTCGCCTTTGCGGCCCCTTGGACGCCCTTCGCCGCTACGATGGAAAGGGTATCTTTTTTCTTCCTCCTCTTTATCACCTCTGTAAACAACGGAGGTGGTGAATCTTGCTGCTGTAGTTGCTGCTGCTGCACGATGACAGTGGCAGCTGCAGTGGTTTTCCCTCCAGAGGGGATTGATTGCCCCGGTTTAACGGTCGGGACTTTTTTTTCTCCTTTAGGGGGAGGGAAAGGGTCGGCAGTGGGCTGTTGCACAGCGGCGGACTGCGTCGATACCTTCCCCCTCCCCTTCTTTCCGCTTTCCCTTTTTGAATCCCCGGCTGGAGGAGCCACCCTCTTAGCAGAGGATGGATCCTTACCGCCAGGGGGTCTGGAGAGAGGGGGGTCAGACAAGGAGGGGAGGAGTCTATCTCCTAATAGTTCCCTCATCATGCGGGGGAGCATTTCCCCTGTTTCATCACCTCCCGCACGACGGCGCCCACCAGGCCATCGCCCAGGAGGATGTTACTGGTCACCACCGGGGGGAGGCGGTCCTCCAGTATTTTCACGACCCCCTTTATCGGGGGTCTTTTTGCCGGGACGTTGGTTTGGTCTTCTCTGGTGATTGTCATCATGGGGGAGGGCTCCGGAAGTGGGACCTCCACCGACTCCCCCATAATGACTTTCTCTTCCGTATCATCCTTTTTAGCGACCCTGGCCCTGGACCGGGTGATGGGGAGGGAAGGAGAGGGGAAGGAGGAGGAGAGGTTCTCTCCCTTTCTTCCTTTTCCCTACGGAGGTCTGCGACCTCTTTCTCCAAGCGGCGGTTTGCCGCTAGGATCTTCTCCGTGTGCGCGTTGGCGGGGGAGGGGGCCCTTCCCGCTATGGGGTCGTAGTACCCCTTCTCCGCGCGTTCCGCCAGGGTCGCTGCGCCTGCCTCGAGGGAGGAAGCCGCGACATAGAGGAACTTTGCTAAGCTCCCCTTGAGGCCTTTCGAGACCTCGGCGACCTCAAGAATGGAGTCCGTGTTCTCCCTGAAGTCGTCCAGGATCTGCTGAACCGGTGCCGATTCGTATTGTACAACCTTGCTCTTGATCATTTCCACGTGTTTGTGGTATCGCTCGGTCGTATGGTTCGTCTTATGATGAGGATTCATAATCTTCTCGGCAACCTTGCGGTGGAGCTCTTCGATTCGCTCCACGGCCACCTCCCTTCTTTTTCGGGCGGTGTGCTGCCCTACTTGTTGGGGATCCTTTGCAGGGCGTCCCCTAGGATCCTCCTTCCTGGCCTGGGCCATGAGGATCTGATCCTCGTCCTCGGAGAACAAGAAGTCCCCCCTTCTTGCCCTCTTCTCCCTCTTTTTCCTCCTCTCATCGGAGGTGGGAGAATCAGGGAGGGTGGTGGCCGCCTCCCTGTTTTTTCTGGGCCTTTTGGCCCCCTTGGCCCCAGCCGACGATGCGCTGGTCCGGATGACGTCGTCGTCATCCTCTGAGCAGAGGTCGATGGATGTAGCTTCGCAAATGAAGCTCTCCATCGACCCCGCCCGAAATGCACCCTGCGGTCGCTTCGGAGACCCGGCACGAGACGGTTCTTGTGATGTACTCGGAGTACCCGCAGGGGTGCCTTTTCTTGACCTTGGGCAAGGCCTGATGGAAGAGGGAAGAGAGGGAAGGGAAGGTGGAATCCTCCCCGCTCCTCCACCCGTCATCTCGTCATTGGATTCAGCGCCTCCTCTCAATCTCAAAACTGAGACTTGAGACGAGACGTCTGATTCCGGAGACATCCAGGATGTCTCTTCTCCCGTTCCCCCAACTACGAGAGTTGATATCTCGGCTGAGAGACTCAGTCTCTCGGGTGCGAGATATACCTCCCAATGACTATTATTTTCACTTACTAAGCGCATCATTTTCGTTTTAATCTCACTACCCACTGCGGCTCCGCTGACCGGGCGTGCCCTCCAAGTCCCGAGCTCCCCCGGGAGGTCAGCACATGGCACGGGCACCGGGAATAAAACATCCGGTGCACTGGCCTCCGACCCCTTACTCGCCCCTGGTTTTACCCAGGGGCTTTCGGGGGTCCCACACCTCCGACAATGTGGGCACCGCAGTGGGCGCAACTACGCGGGGGGCTCCACGGACGGTTGGGGCGGGGAGTCTTGCGACCCACTCCGCGCCTTACCCGCCGTGGCGACCAGCAAACCCACTCCTCGACCGATCGCTCCGGAACCGGTAAAACCGGGACGCATTCCGGTAGTGATCAGTCCTCACTGCTCGGCCCTGCCTCGGAATACTTCCGAGCGGCCCGAGCAGCTACCCTCCGCCTTCCGACCCCGCCTCGGAATATGTCCGAGCGGCTTGGAATGGCCCAGCCCGACGAGCCCGGAAGTTCCGGGACATCGACGGCCCGTCGCTTTTCTTCACGACCGCGTACTCGAGGACCATGTCCAGCCGTTGGGTCGGAGAGGAAGAGCCACCGTTGTGGGACACCGCTTCCCCCCCATGCCAGGCCGCACCCTTTCTTCTCCCAAAACCGGAAGAGGAAGAGTCGACCCCAGACACAAGGAAAACCGGCACCTACATCCCTTCCCTTTAAGCGAGGCCACCGAGGTGGCCCACCAGAGACCCGTCCCGCCGGAGCAGCCCCGGCCAGGACAGGCCTTAACCATGGGGGAGCACCCCCCTAACCAGCCGCCCCACAGGTCTAACGAGCCTGGCCGCCCGTGCACGGAGGAGAGATGGAAATCTCCCCTTAACGGTGCCGTGCCACCGGGCGATTGAAGTCAGGGCCGCCAACCCTTACCGGCAATTGGGACAAGTCCCTGAGGGAGTGTCCGGGCTTCCGTTCCCTCTATAGAAGGAACTGTGCGCTCTTAGCACCGTGAAACGACTCCAGCGAGTCGCCCCACGGTGAGCTCCTTCACCACGACAAGGTGGCGCACCACGAGGAGGAAAGTGAAGTGCCTGAAGGCTCATCACGATGGTTTAAGGGAAACCAATAACACCATTTTGACGACCAAAATGTCGTTCCAACCTGAGGGGTTTTTCCAATCATGGTAACTCCCTAGAAATTCAGGTTTTATCACGAAGTTTTCCTTCTCCAGGATATTTTGTTTTCCGTTCTCCGGGTCGTTACTCCGGCATTCAGGCGCCATAGCTGCGTAGCTACCTTCGCTACGTGTACCGGGTTGTCCATTCCCGGAAGCAACTTGTTAGGGGAGCCGCCCTCACCTCCCGGGCGATCTTTGTTAAGCCTGGATTCCGGCCAGCTGGTTATTCCCATTTGAGACTTTTCATCAGGAGGTATCTCAAACCTCCGGTTTTTGTGACAAGGTTTTTCTTTCTCGGTTTTTTAGGGCATGCAGGCTGGCGGAGGGAAAAGGGGAGAGGGTGAGAAGGAAGAGGGAAAAGGAAAGGAAAAGGAGACAGTCTACAGAGGCCCATTTTAAGATTTTCCCTCTCAGTTTTTTTTTCAGAGTTGTACTTCTCTAGCCAAATTTTAGGTTATAAGATGAAGTGCAAGCCTCAGAGCCTTTTTTGGGTATGGCGCCCCAAGTTTTTGTAACGAAGTTAAGCTTCTCCGGGTGTGCTCTTAGATCCCGCATCTCCACGAATGGATTTGCGGGGAGCCCCAGCACCACAACAAGGTGGCACACCGTCGCCAGGGCCAGCGTTGGGCCTGATGGGAAGGATGGATGAGAAGGGGGAAGAGAGGGAATCTCCCCGACCGCCGCACAGTGAGGCCAAATCCCGAAAAGCTGGTCAAAATATGAAAACGTTATTCAATTTGTATGAAATTTAGTATATAGGGGTTTTTGAGGTCGCTGATTACGAATCAAAAGTCAAAATTGAAAAAAAACAAAATGGCGGACATAAATGTTTAAACACATAAAATTTAGTCAAAATACATATAATACACCTTGTTAACCAGGAGAAAGATGTAACAAAATAAAGGATTTATAACAAGAACATAAATGTTTATATAATACAAAATATATATAGAAATATACATAGAAATTTATTTAAAAATCTATTTAAAAAAGAACTTTGTAGTAAGGGAAAATGGGACAAAGTAAACCTTTTTTTTTTTTTTACAAAAAATTAACATTTTATTTTAATAGTAAAGTTTATAATTAATATGTTTTGCAAAGCATGTATTTTACACTAAGAAAGAGTTTTCTTACGCTTACTATTGTCAAAATTAAATAAAAAGAAATAATTAAAATAATTAATAATAAATAATAATAAATAATTAATATTAATATTAATTATTAATAATTAATATTCATCGTCATCGGTTGAATCATAAAGACTTGTGTCATAATCTGAAGAATCTGTCATCGAAAAAGAAGACAGTCGCTTTAGAGTCATCAGCAGGCGTGCAAATAGTTGGCGAAATTAATAATTCAATTGCCTCTGTTGATAAGAATTTTAACTTTTTTTTAGGTAATTTTCTTACACTTGAAATGAACGGATCGGATGCAATTAATAAACGTAAAAAAAGGTCCTCCATTGTCTTTGTTCTGCTGCATTTTCGCGTGAAGTCTTCACGATATTTTTTAATGTATTTATTACAAGATTCTTGCGCATCTTCAGACATTTGTCCTATCGGCAATAATGCATGATCTATAATTTCAGTGCCATGGAGCAAAAGTTTATGCACAGAAGTTGGCATATAAAACCAGGGATATAATTCCACAAATTTACGAGCTGTTGCTAAGGTATATTCTTTAAATTTAATTAAATTAATTTCATGACCACTCGAAATGACTTGCAATATAACATGAAATTTTTTAATTAAATCTTCATCAACGCCTGTTATAGAGGCAGAAATAAATGAATTTTCAAAAAATCGTCGAGCAGTATTTCCATCATTCGTACTGCCAAATCCATGCTTTGGTTGATCAACAATAAGTCCTAATTGTTGACGAAAACCTTTTTGGATCAATTTTTTTCTATTCTCTGTTTTTTTTTTATCTTCATTACTTCGCGCTTGCCACTTTTTAATATCTAGTTTATAAGATAAATGTAAACAGCATTCAAACAAGCGAATCCACATGTGTAATGTAGACAATCCAAATGATAAATTATCTTGATTGATTTCTTTTTCTAAAATTGCATCGATATCATTGAAATATTTTGATGTTAATTGGCAGAAATAGCAACGTTGAGTGGATGCAGTTTCGGTAATTGCGTTACAAACTTTGCCATCTACCATCGTTAATGCAAGTTTATAAGAAACTGATATTTCTTTGCCATTTATAATACTCTCAAAAGGTACAAGCTTTGTCTCTTGTTCTTTAATACATTCAACTTGTTTTATAGTGGCTTCCGTATTTTCGTGCAAAAAATCAATTTTAATTGGCCGACAAAATCGAGGAGATGAAGGTCTTGGATTTTTCCATATGATAATTGTTGCATTAGTAACTTTATTTTCGAATATGAGTTGACGTGGGACAAGTAAAGTGAAAAAAATATTTGCATCTGATTTGCTTCCGTCATCATCGCTGAATTTTTGTTTATATATACTTTGGTCAGAGCTACCATCACAACCCCACTTGCAAATCAAATTCAAATTACTAAGGTTTTCAGAACTCAAGCTCTTAATGACATCCATTTGAGTCGATAAAATTCTTCCAACTGTATGATCCAACAAAGCTTGTAATTTTACTTCTGCACTGCATTCAGTTATAGTAATGCTTAATTTATCAGGATAACATTTACGCTTAGCTTTTAATACTTCTTTATATGATGGATATAATTTACAATTGTTTTCTAAACTCATATTTCTTAAACCCTGATATTGACTTTGTGATAATTTCTGCTCAATTAGAAGCGAAAGAGCTTTATCGCCGGAAAGATTGGTTTCTGAAACGAACTTTAAAGATTTTCGATATTTTTCGGCTTTTGATGGACTGCCCAATGTTACATCTTTCACCACTTTCGCAGCATTCACTTTTCCTGCAGCTCGAAGATTCATTTGAGTTGCATAAGAGAGTTCTTCGGTACTCATCTGTGAACGAAGTTTTTCGGTCCTCCTTCGCTTTGTTCGTTCACTGGAATTCGTAAATTCCGAACTTGGGCGACCTAAACATTTTTCTTTTTTTTTGATGTAGTAGCTAAATCTTTGATATCCAGACAAACGAAAACGTTGAGCCAGTCATGATATTTGTCAAAAAATTTTTTTTCTATTCTTGCAACATCTTGCCACTTCGTTCTAAAATCGTGTAATAATTTGCGTATAACTGGTTTTGTATTATTTGATAACGTAAACACACGTTGTAATTTATTGGACATAAATTCTTCAATTTTCTTATACGCTACAGTCGCATTATCATTTAAGTTCTCTTTTATTAGCTTAAAAATTTCCTCTCTCAATAAACCAATCATTTCATCAGCAGATTCTGAAATATTAAATTTTCGCAAAAATTAAAAAAATATTTAAAAGTAATTAATGTTAGAGTCAAAATAATGTGTTATAGAAGATATCAAAATGTATTATTTAAAATAGGACACCCTGTATATATTTCTAACAATTTTTATGTAAAAAAACAGTTTATTTTAATACATATTATGTTAATTAAAAAATATTTTACAAGTTTTTTTTTTAAATGAAAAATGTATGCGTCTTTTAACATACTTTATTAACGCGTATTTGTAATTATTTTTATAAAAACTTACATCAAAACCATAGTAGCAGCTAGTAGCAGCTGGTTTTTGTTTCTTTTATTAATCAATTATATAACCTACAATTTTAATTAAAGTTTGTTGCAGAACTCTGCAGAACTTATATCTTTTTTTCTATTTTTCTGAACGTTTGCATGTAATTTTTCAGACTTTTTTGTTACAAATATTGTTAAAGTATTAATTTATATATAAATTATTATTGTTTGTGTAATATATAATAATATTCTATTTACTTTCAACAGAAGACTCCATCATACAGAATTAAAAAAGATGAACTGTACGAATTTTCATCAATTTTTGAATATTATGTTATTTTTCTCTCTCGTGCGCTCCTAGTGTTATTCGTGCGAGGGTCACTTTAGCACTAGATTATAACCGCTAGGTATACCAATAGACCCTTTCTAACTATGGCGTTATGTGTTTGAAATATCAGTCTGTCCAACCTTATAGTTCAAATTTCATAAAGAGAAACTTTATTTTTCGACTTTTGACCAGCTTTTCGGGATTTGGCCTCACTGTGCGCCGGTGCGGGACGGGGAGGCGGGGCAACCCAGGAAAGGAAGAGAAAGGGTGTCTGCCCCCCCCCTCCAGCATTGGAGGAAAGGAGATCTGGAGGAGGAATTGCTACCGGAATTGCTAGTAGAGCTCTTACCGGCGGCCCTTGTTGAGCTGGGGATTGTCCCACTCTTAGTCACAACAGCGGGGAAGAAGCTCCTTTTTCCAAGGGAGGGGAGGGAGAGGGGCGAGAGGGGAAAAAGGGCCGAAGCCGTTCCCCCGTCCGCCGCCACCCCCTCAAAGGGAACCCCACGTCCACGTCGGACTGGGGAAGAAACAGGTGCAATCACTGCCAAGCCGCCAACCGCACGAGAAGGGGGGAGCCCCCCTTCCGCAACGGCGGCTGCAGCAGCAACAGCGGAGTGCGCAAGCCCCCACCGCCGATGCAACCTTTGCAAAAGTGGTAGGGAGGAAAGAAAGGAAGGGAATGGCACAGGCGGCCAAAATGAAGCCCATAGATGGACCACAGGGAGAAAAGGGCCAGGCCCAAACCGCTCCCCAAAAGACCCCAAAGATCCGGAGACCCCCCAGCATGGCGGCAATTACCGTCACGTGCACGCAGGAGTACGCACGGGTCATGAGGGAGGTGAGGGGCGGGATCAGCCTTAGTGATCTGGGGATTGATTATTTGAGGCCCGGAAAAGCTAGGACGGGTGCCACCCTCCTGGAGGTACCGGGCCCAAATAGCGAGGAAAAGGCTGATGCCCTGGCCGAGGCCCTAAAAAGGATCTTCAGAGGGCGGGAAGATGTAAGGATTGTGAGGTCTTTGAAAATAGGGGAACTGAGGGTAAGCGACCTTGAAGAGTCGTTGGACGCGGTCGAGGTCGCGGCTGCAGTAGCCAAGGTGGGAGGTTGTCCCCCCACACAAGTTAAGGTGGAGCCCATCCGGTACCCCATAGTGGGGAACGGAATGGGCATGGCCTGGGTGCGGTGCCCCCTCAAAGCGGCAATCAAGGTCGCGGGGGGGGGGGGAGGGGGCAGCATCCAGATTGGATGGGGCAAAGTGGGGGTCTCCCTGCTTAACGAGAGGCCCTTACAATGTTTTAAGTGTTTGGAGACGGGTCACGTGCGGGCCAGCTGCACGAACCCGTCTGATAGAAGCGAGGCATGCTACAGGTGCGGCGCAAAGGGGCATATGGCGAGAGACTGCGAGGCCCCTGTCTGCTGCCCTGTATGCAGGGATAAGGGGCTCCCCCACATACACAGAGTAGGGGGCCCCGCCTGCAGAGCTCCGATCAACAGAGAGAGGATGGGAAAGGTTACAAAGGGGGGCACGGCCTTGGCCCCCGTGCCCACCCCCAAGCCACAAAGGTCTCCCGGGAGGAGGAGGGAGTCGGTGACGAAGAGGAGGAAAGAGAGGACGGGCGCGGCCTCGGAACCCGCGCCCGCTCCTATTACGATGGAGGCGAAAGAGGCGGGGCAACCGGGCGTGGACTTGGCAACCGCGCCCGCCCCCCCACGCGGATATGAAAGTGGAAGAGGCGGGATCACCGGGCACGGCATGGGCCCCCTATCCAACCCCGCTGGCGCGACGGAAGAAGAGGCGGGATCAACGGGCGCGGCTTAGGGACCCGCGTCTCCTCCCGCACCTGTGAAAGAAGAGGAGCCGGGAATACCGGGTGGGATTTCGACTCCCACACCGACCCGAGAGACAGCGACGAAGTCGTTAGAAAAGGTATCCCCTGATTGGATTAGCCCGAAGAAACCGAGGTCAGCGGTGGAAAACCGACGGAGTAGAGGCAGCAACAGATCATCATCAGCATCGCCATCGCCGTCGTTGCCATCACCATCAACAGTGGTCAGGGAAGATGAGGTCGTGGAGATTTCGGGGGATTTTGAGTAGGAACATTCCCGCCTACCAGGATCCTCCAAGCGAACGCGAACCACTCCGCCATGGGTCAGGATTTGTTTAATCAGACCATGACGGAAGGTGGGTTCGAGTTGGGAGTGGTCTCGGAGCCGTATCGGATCCAGAGGGACCACCCCAACTGGTTTACGGATCCTACTGGGGAGGAGGTCGCAATTTCGTGGCGACCAGCGGCGACGCCGCGCCCGTGCTCCAAGTTTGGAGCCGGGCACGAATTCGTTGCAATTGAGTGGGGAGAGTGGGTGGTACTGGGTGGGTGGTACGCCCCACAAAGCTGGAAGCTCCTCTTCTTCAAGATCTTCCTGTCGGGGCTGGGGGACTGCATCCGCAGATGCCTCCCCCGGCCGACGTTGGTCGCGGGGGACTTCAACGCGTGGTCTACGCTATAAGGTTCCTCGCGAACCAACGGGAAAGGAGAGGAGATGGTGGATTGGGCGGCGGCACTCGGCCTGTGTCTTTTAAACACGGGTTCGAGGAGCACCTGCGTGCGTACCCGGGGGGAGTCCATCGTGGATCTCACGTGGGCTTCCCCGTCGGCCGCGCGCAGGGTCACGGGTTGGTGGGTGGACGAAGATCTGGACTCGGGGTCCAATCACAGATACATCGTGATCGAGGCCTCGACCACCCCCACCGGACAGCTCAGCCGCTGTCGGCGTAGCACTCGCAGGAGATGGGTCCTCAGAAAGATCAATGAGGACATCCTGATGGCGGTCATTCTAATGGAATCCTGGCCGAGGCCATTCGGCCAGGCCATGGACCTGGAGGAAGAGGCCACGAGGGTCGTGAGCATGGTCGAGAACGCGTGTGAGGCGTCCATGCTACGATCTAGATGGTCCCCCGTTAAGGCTATGCACTGGTGGACCGAGAAGATCGCCGAGCTTAGGCGTCTCTCCTCGGCCGCCAGGCGCACATTCCTGCGCGCGCGCAGAAAAAGGGGGCATCACACCAGGGTGACTGAAGCTCTGGGGGGGTTTCGTGCCGCACGAAACGTCCTCCGAGCCGCCATCAGAAAGGAGAAGGCAAGGGCTTGGGAGGAGCTAACCTCCACCCTGGACCAGGACCCGTGGGGGCGACCCTTTAAGTTAGTGCTCAGGAAGCTGAAACTAAGGGCGCCCCACACTGCGGAGAGACTAAAGCCGGCAATCCTCGGGAGTATTATCGACACGTTGTTCCCCGTGGGGGTAATTAATATACCCCCCTGGACGATCAAAGAGATGTGGCCCGAGGAACTGGCGGTCTTAGCAGAGGAGATGACTGCAGTGCGGGCCAGGCTTGGCGGCTCAGCCAAAGCACCTGGACCCGACGGAATACCTGGCAGGGCGTGGACCTTGGCAGCGAGGGTGTTAAGTGACCGGATGGGGCAGTTTTTCACAGCCTGTCTTAGATCCGGCACTTTCCCCTCGCGGTTGAGGAGGGCCAATCTAGTCCTCCTCCACAAGGATGGCAAGCCGCCGAAGCAACCCTCAGCATACCGGCCCATATGCTTGCTGGACGAGGCGGGCAAGCTCTTTGAGCGCATAATAGTGGGACGCCTCGCCCAGCATCTGTCTCGGGGTGGTCCCACTTTGAACGATAGGCAGTTCGGCTTTCGGGAGGGGCGCGGCACAGTGGATGCAATACGCCATGTGCGCTCTTTCTCGGAGGTCGCGCTGGAGGGGGGGAGGTTGCAATGGCAGTGTCATTGGACATTGTTAACGCCTTTAACTCCCTCCCCTGGGACTGTTTGGGGGCAGCATTCGACCACTTTCAGTTGCCCCCTTACCTCCGGACAGTCCTGTAGGGCTACCTCCGGGGCAGGACTTTTGAGTACACGGATGGGGCGGGCACGGTATGCGAGAGGCGGATGTACCGCGGGGTTCCACAGGGGTCTGTTTTGGGCCCGACGCTGTGGAATCTCGGGTACGATGTTGTGCTTCGAGCGGCCCTTCCTCCGGGCTGTGACGTCGTTTGCTATGCCGACGACACATTAGTCATGGCTCGGGGAAAGGATTGGAGAGAGGCCGCGGCTGTGGCGACCGCAGCCGTGGCCAGCGTGGTGCGCGAAATACGGGGCCTCGGGTTACAGGTGGCTCCTCAGAAAACGGAGGCCCTGTTCTTTCATAGGAAGACAAGAGGCAGACCACCCCCGACATACATAAACGTCGGAGAGTCCCGTATCCCTGTGGGGTCCAAGATGAAGTACCTTGGCCTCACCCTGGATGGACTCTGGGAGTTTACTAAGCATTTCGATGCTCTCGCTCCCAAAGTGGACAGGATGGCAAACGCGTTGTGTCGCCTCCTGCCCAACCTCGGCGGTCCAAGTGCCAAAATCAGGCACTTGTATACGAACGCCGTCCGGTCGGTGTCACTTTATAGGGCACCGATTTGGGCGGGCGACCTGGTGGCCAACAAACGCGCCTTTGCCCTGGTCAAAAGGATAGGCGCATGGCCATCAGAGTCGCCCGTTGCTATCGGACGGTGTCGTATGTGGCGGCCACGACCCTGGCAGGGGTGCTCCCGTTCGACCTCGTCGCTGCTTCGCGTGCCAAAGCCTATCGGTGCGCGAGGAAGGTCGAGCGGAGCGGAATTTCCCCCGATAACATCCCTAGGGAAGTGGCAAAGAAAAAGACCAGGGCCCGGAAGTGGGCGCTCAGAAAGTGGCAGTGCCGGCTGGGCGAACACAACACTCCGGGTCTACCTGGAATAAGGACTGTCGAAGCCATCCAGCCCTGCCTACGGGAGTGGGTAGGTAGGTAGGAGGAGAGGAGGTGTTTCCTTCAGGATGGCGCAGGTTTTCACCGGGCATGGTTGCTTCGGTGACTACCCAGACAGCACATGATATCATTTAAATATTTGAACAATCTACGATGTTAAAAAAATATATGGCATATCCTCAAAATATGTCACGCGAATATCCGGAAAATAATATTTTGTTCCATATATTTTTTGGATATCCCTGGAATATCTTAAAAATAATATTTTATGTGAAATATTATCAAAATGTCTTACAGATATTCGCATGAAAATATATATACCCACTTTTATACAGAGTGGAGCAATCAGACCAGTAAAATATTTTGAAAATAAGGCATTTGAAAAAAAAAATGTTTAATAAAAAAATTGCAGTGTATTAAGTTATACCCATCATGTGGTGATATTGATTTTAATAATCTTGAGAAATTACATCATAAGGTCACTTGAATTTTTTAAATGAGAACTTTTACTTTTGATTGCTTATTCTTATAGCTGACGTCGAGAGCTTTTCAAAACGATATAAGTTCCTTTCCATTAAATATTTTCTAAGTTATGAGGCTTGAAAGTTATAATAGATATATGGCATATGCAATTATGTCATTTTGTGCGCGATAGCCTTAACTGTGATTGGTCGATTTGCTTACGACTCTCTTATTGGTTACGACTAACATGTGTAATGGCCTTTATATATGTTATACGGCCGTTCACAATCGAAAACGCGGCAAACCGTGACAAACCGTGTGACCACTGACCACGTGCGACGTAGACGTGTGAAAGGAAAAAGTATGTAAGACATATAGAAATAGATATGTATAAGAGATAAAAAATGATTTGAATTTTATTATTCTTTACACGCAGGAAAGATCAGTGACAAAAAGTGATCAAAAATTTTAAGACCGGCGAGGCTACGTCAATAAGTGGTAAGTTAACCTCAAAATATTGTTTTTGTTAAAACATGGGTAATTGTTCAGTATCGCTACCTCACCTCTGATTTTGATCCAACTAGTCTTATTCGAAGCGTTTTTGTGTGACAAAAATCTTTTCTCTCTGACAAAAGTGTCGCTCTGCCTCGCGAAGCGAGATATTTGTAAGAAACTCAGGTGGTAATTGTAAAAATCCACTGTCGATAATTCGGTATTGATAAAATAATAGAAATAGAAATATTTTGCGAATAAGAGGGCTCTGAGCAATTTACGAGCGTTGGCAATATTTGATTGGACGAATCGAGGAAGGGGATTTCGAGAACCTTCCTTGAGGAGAGAACAAAAGCAGAGCGAGGTGAGGACTCGGGGCATTTTCTTGGTGGCCAAAAGACAAGAGAAAGAGTGGACGAGTTTTGCTGAAAAAGTGAAGTGAGAAAGACATTGAGACTGTAGCCGAAAGACAGGTGATTTTTTACTTGTAATTTATAAAAACGAAAGAAAAGGAAAAGATCATACAATTATTATTATTCGATCTATTTTAACTATTTAATATATATCTAGTACTCGCATAATAAATTAGTTAATATACTTTTCCTTACTCGTGAGTTACAATTATTATAATTTCTACGGATCCTGACCAATATTAAATAAATAATATAGTAAAGAGCCTACATATTCATCATTAAAGTTGACCACTTTCCGGTTAGAAAAACTGTCATACGGACAAAAAATGTGTTTATTTTGAACGCTTACTCGTCTAAAATTTAAAACAGAATAATTCCAGCAAACAAATATTTTCTGCTTTAATCAAAATACAAATCTAATCTAATTTATATTTTTAAAAATTATCAATAAATTCCTGAAATTTAAAACAGAATAATTTAAAAAGACAAATATTTTCTGCTTTAATAAAAACACAAATTCTTATAAAACTTAAATTATAGCAGAGAATGTGTTTTTATTAAAGCAGAAAATATTTGTTTGCTGAAATTATTCAATTTTAAATTAACTGAACGCACCCTTCGTCCGTATGAGTTTTTCTAACCTGAAAAGTCGTGACTTCAACGTTGAATATCTCGCTCTGCGGAACAGGGCGATATTTTTGTTACAGGAAAAAGTTGTTTGTTACATAAATATACAAATTAAAAAATAATGTTCTTTTATATATAAAACATTTTGTATTACAGATACCATCAGAAAAAGATTTCCTGCCTGTACAGAAGACGATTTTGCTAAGCCGGCCAAAGTGTGACTCGCACATGCAAAAGAGCGTATAAAGATTTAAATTCTATTTTCATATATATTATTTTTAATTTTATTTTTATATTTATATAATATATATTACTTTTTTTTAAATTTTACTTTTCAAATATGGATCTCATATATAATAAAATATATTTTATTACTAACGTTATATTATGTTGATATTTTATATGTATCAATAAAATAAAAAAAACTATTGACAATTTTTGAATAGTATTTTTTTCTCTCAATAGCATTCTTCCATAAAGGTATAATGTATATATGTGCTTAGTTCGTCATATTCCAGTAATATCCTAACCATATCCTCCCCAATATCTTAAAATATTCTAAAAATATCTTGAGAATATCACTTCGAATATCTTGAAAATATTGTCAGTATAAGAAAGAAGCGGACATTTGAATATCCTCAGCATATTTTCAGAATATGCTAGAATATTATTCAAATATCTTTAGCATATACCAAATATATGGCTAAGATATTCTTAGAATATTGTAAAAATATGTTTGTGCTGTCTGGGTACCTGTGCCGGATAGAGAAGGAGCGCACCACGCGGTGCCACCACTGTGCGGCCGACCGGGATTCGGCGCAGCACACGATCGGGGTCTGCCCGGCGTAAGCTGGAGAGCGTCGGATCCTGGTCGAAGTGGCTGGCGAAAACCTCTCTCTCCCTTCCCTTGTTAGGGGAATGTTGGAGGGGGAGGGTGTCTAGGAGGCGGTCTCTTCCTTCTGTGAGACAGTCATGTCTCGGAAGGAGGTGGCCGAGAGAGAGAGGCGGGGCGAGGGGGGTCTACCTCCGCTCTGGCGAGAAGAAGAGGCAGGGGGGGTGGCTGTTCTGGGCCACGCCATCTACGCCCGGGCGCTGGTGCAGCGCCGAGGTAGGATTGGAGGGGGGTGGGAGAGTTTAGCAACCTCTCTCACCTCCCCAACCGGCAGGTTCACGGTGTCCTCACTTTGAGGGGCCGTGCGAAGCCCAGCGACTTTGTGAGGGTATTATCCCAATCGCTGGTAGGAGACGAAGACTCTGATTTCAAACCCCCGGGTGCCTCGACTCGATAGGTGTGTTTTTGGAAAACACCCCCAGGATAGAGAAGTAAACCTCAAGAAGAAATCCGGGACCTGGCCAGTCTCGTCAGCACGCCGGTGCTCCGGCATAACGGCTGGGCCCCCCATTGCACGAGGGGGGGGGGGGCATGGAGACTCACACCGTAACGCCAGTTTATGGGGCCGGGGGC
This sequence comes from Linepithema humile, assembly GCF_040581485.1. Classification (NCBI taxonomy): domain Eukaryota; kingdom Metazoa; phylum Arthropoda; class Insecta; order Hymenoptera; family Formicidae; genus Linepithema; species Linepithema humile. The sequence continues at coordinate 11,451,562 of NC_090131.1, forward strand.
CGGTGCTAGCGTGATGCTAGCGCGGGCCGCGAGGGTGATAAAACCTCTACAAAAAGATCCGGGCAGGACGGGCTCGTTAGGCCTGGGTGGGCAGCCGTCCTAGTAGAAGAAAAACCACGATAAAAAACCCGGAGAAGAATACTCCGTAATAAATAACACGGGGTTGCAGGGAGGAGGGCTAGGGATGTTCCCGGCTCTCCATCTCCTTTTCTTAAGAGAGGCTCCCTCCTCCGGGCGGCGGGATGTTCGCGCTGTGCGCGCCCCGCCGCTGTGCCCGGAGGATGCAGAGCACAAAAAAGGATTACCCTGCCTGGGGGGGGGAGTGTCAGACGGAGTTCCGCCGGCTCCCCCCCCCCCCCCGACAGGCAAACAATTCTGGGGGGGCATTAAGCCCCCCATTGAGGAGACAAGCGGGGAAGAGGGGTAGAGGCTTGCCTCTGCTCAGCACCCCAGCTCCTTTTAAGAGGGGCTTTCTCCTCCGGACGGCGGGATGTTCGCGGTATGCGCCCCGCCGCTGAGTCCGGAGGATGGGAGCCAAAAAACAGTTTATGTCCCCCCAGGTCCGGCCCAACCTAGATTGGGCAATAGACGGGCCTGGGAGAGAGACTCTCGGGTCGGCCTTTTGATCGACCCAAAGATCTGATCCCCTGCGGGCGGTTAAGGCGCGGCGTACGGACGCGGGCCGCCCGCAGTGTGGATCCCCGGGCAATCGGGCCCGGAGCGTAGAAGCGAGAGGGTTGAGGGAGAGCATTGCTCTCCCCACTACAAGACTTACGCCGGGCAACCGGCCCGCCGGGGGAGATGGCTGGAAGTAATACGTTAGTGGTGCCCAGCCTCCCCCCACAACGGCAGCTGATGGCAAAGCAACGGGGGTGGGGTTTAGTTGGTAGGCGTCTGGGGGGTAAGTAGTGTCGCAAACCACTCCCCCAGACGAATCCAACACTACCCTCTGGCAGTGGGTTTCTCGTAGGAACTCACATTGCAAGCCAGTGGGTATTTTTAGAAGATTCCCCACCCCCGGGGAGGGGCTTGCCCCTTCCGCAAAAAAAAGGTATATATGATTCCGTGTCGAGATTGTAACATGACTTACGTTGGACAGACTAAAAAACAACTCAACACCAGAATAAAAAAAACATAAAAACGACATTAACAAGAAGAGCAGTTCTCCTTCTGTCATTTCCAAACATAGAATTGACTCTTCCCTTGATTTTGATTGGAATAATGTTAAAATATTGGACGGTGAACCCTCTTACCCCAAAAGACTCATTTCTGAAATGGTCTTTATCATAAGACAAAATGCAGGGCTCAACAATCAAAATGATATGGACCATTTACCTGTTGCCTATTTTCCGATCATTAATTTATTTCCTCCTCTTTAAATTTCTTTCCCCTCCTTTTTTCTCTAATAATTCTCCTTCTCCACTGTCTTCTTCCCCCCCCCTTTTTCTCCCTTCCTACGTTCAATCGTTATTTCGGAATTCTAACTTATTACAATCAGTATGAAATTGAAGTTCAACATGGAAAGTCATCTGTTTTTAACTTTTCCACCTCGCCCCGTTTACTCGAGCAAGCGCTTCGCCATTTTGTATTAACACAAGTATGTTTTATTTATTTTTTATTTTTTATTTTTTAAGTTTATTTTTTGTAATTTTACTTTTAACTTTTATTTTATCTCCTTACATTGCAGTCCTATATAATTAACGAACTACAATATGCTCGAGAAAGGATTGCTATTACGTCTTCTACATCGTTTTCTCTTGTAATATTTGCAAATATCGTTATTTTGTTATTTCTGATTGTACATTAAAGAAGGTCTGATGGCAGGCCGAAACGTCTGTAAACACTTGTAACGGTGCGTCTTTTTACGCCTCACGGGCGGTGCGTAACGATGCGAAATTTCGACGGTGCGTTGGTAGCAAAGCGGATTTTTACGATGCGGAATTACGACGGTTAGCAAAGCGGATTCTGACGACGCGGAATAACTCGCCGGTTCGCCAGAATTCGTTCGTGTGGTTTTTCGGGAGACTCCAAATTAACAAAAACAAATTAAAGTAACAAAATAAATATTTATTCAAGAGAGCGTGATAAAAGAAAACATTTAAAAATGAGTACATAAGTAATTCCTTATCGGTTTAACTATTAAATGTTTCAACGGTATAAACGGGTATAATTCTAACTGTGAACGAATAAACAACTATCGGAATTAATCGGATAACAAATAAACTGCGTAAATCGTTAAACGTGGTGCGCTTTTGGCCGAATAATAAACAACTTAAATTATTTAATTTTAAACTAATCGTCGGTCGGTTCGTACGGTACGGAGTCAAAATATTAAAAAATAAGCGATACCGCGTATATCCAAGCCCTGCTGAGTCGTCGACGGTTGCCGGTGCGCTGTGTCCAAAGACAGAGAGAGTCCTCTCTCGTGCGAGGGATATAAAAAGTCGAACGCCGGGAACACCCGACCGAGGCAGAGAACGCCCTGCCCCTAGAACGACGGAAAGTCGGAAGTCGAACGCCGGAACACCCGACCGAGGCAGAGAACGCCCTGCTCCTAGAACGACGGACGGGATTGGAGCGAGTACGACCGGAGCTTCAGAGTGCGCCTTGAGGCTTGTCCGAGTCGTACTCGGGGGAATGGTATCGGTCTGCTCCGCGAGCCGGCTTTTAGGTATACCAGTCGCGCTACCCCCACTTGGGGTGCTACCCTACCCGGCAGCTACCCTTTCTCGAGCTACTACCCTCGAGTTGGGGGATCGGAATGCGGCCCGTAATGGGGGGTGTACACGTGAAACCCGTGTAGCGCTTAGTAACAGCGCGTGTTGTTACACACTTTTAAAGAATATATTATAACCTTCGCACGTAGACCTAGCATTTTGGCTCTTTATGCTCTTTATTAATTATATTTAATTTAAAAATTACCAGAGCCTTATATTCGATTTAATATATATTATATATATTACATACCTTATTATTTGATCCACCCGCGTTATTTTGTTCCATACTTACGGTTGAATGTATCGCCTTCGGAATCTGCCGTCTCAAATCTAAAGATCGTCTATTCGATGTTGAGCGTTTAAAATCTGCAGTGCGTTCAGCCCCACCCTTGTCACAATACCAGCGGAGTGGGGGAAAAATCTGGATTCAACACGCTCCATGAAATCGTACCTTAATACATACACTTTTTTTTATCTTTCAGAGTACCTTCAACCCATCTTCTTTAGCCGGGTTTTTTTGCACATGATACACACACACACACACACACACACACACACACGTGCGCGCGCGCGCACACGCACACAACTAATACACACATAACTAACCTAAAAGATTCTGATGTTATGACAGATCAAGATCTATAGAGAAAAGGTTACCTCATGCGCAAAGAGGGACAAGCGGCAAAAGGGGCAAATGCAGAGAGGTGCGAGCGGCAAGAGGGGCAATAATGATCTCATCGGCGAACAGAAGCTGTCTCAGACAGCTACTGTTTGTCGATGAGATCATCATGCTCTTCCTTTCCTTCATCGCCCCTCGCCATCAAGCTGCTTCTAGCTCCCCCCTTACTTCATCGTCCCTCGCCCTCAACCGGTTTTACTGAGGTAACTTTCTCTCTATAGATTTTGATGACAGATAGCACTGAGTAAAGACCTTAGAACATATACTACTGGAAGAAGCATAGGCCTATAATCCCTGTACATTCGAGTTGACGCAGAGAAGATTGACAAGGATGGAGATACAATGCGCAGAAGATTGACAAGGATTGATATAGAAGGCGCCTAGTCGGCAATGCGCATGCTCCGACAAATAAAAGCGTAGATACACGCGAGGACTGCGAAGTAATAATGAGCAGCTAAACAAGCCTAAGTGAAAAGCAGTGAGAAAAATAACGATTTTGTGTGCAAATAGTTGACTTTATAAATGATTCGAACGCGGTAAGATGTATACAGTAAACTACATGTTAATTTCATTACTTTGAGGTGTAGCAGCGCTAAGTTTTTTTGCGTTTTTTAATAAATATTTTTATTTTTTAAATAATTTTTTAATTTTTTTATAATATATATAGTATATCTAATAATATATATAGTATATATAGTATAACATATGTAAAATATGATAAAATATAGTATATAATATAATTAATTATATATATACGACAGCTTTATGTACAAGAGTTTTATAGAAGAGTTTTATAGAAATAGTGTACAAGTTTTTTCATAGTTCTTTAGTTTCACTTGGTGCCATTTCCTGATATCATATTTTTTTGTAAGAAGTATATAGGATATAGGCTTTTTTTGAAAATTTTAATATATACGACAGGTTTTTTTGAAAGATTTAATATACAGGGTGATTCAAAATAACTATGTCCTTAAAGAGACATATTCCTCAGCGCATTCTGAGACAATTTTTCCTTTGGCAAAAATTTTTCCAGAGCTTAGTTTTTAAGATACAAAGGAAAATAGGAAGCGTATTATGAGCCAAATACAAGAGACAGGCAGGGCCGGCGCATTCACCGAAACGCGGGTGTTTACGTGAGGCGCCTGCTACAATCAGCTGACAGCTGACGATACACAAATTATGCACACACATACACACACACACACACGCGCGCGCGCGCGCGCACATCTTTTTCTCTCTCTCTTACGCATACGTACACACCCACGCACCGCACACGCACACGCACCGCAGACGCACCACACACACATCACACACACGCACACACTACGCATGCAACAGACAGCACACGCACGTATACATGTACATTTATTCATGCACTTAAAAATGCGTGAGGGGGAGAGAGAGAGAGAGAGAGAGAGAGAGAGAGAGAGAGAGAGAGAGAAAAAGAGAGAGAGAGAGAGAGAGAGAAAGAGAGAGAGAGAGAGAGAGAGAAAGAGAGAAATGTATCGAAGAAGTTTCAACGTATTTACTTACGTATCATTTTGTATAAACAATTGGTTGCTTCCGCAATGAGACAAATCCATATCGAGTAACTGTTTCCTTTTTCTTATTGTTCACATTTCACGTTTCGAAGCACACAACACATTCACATCTCTGTCACTCACTTTATCGATAAAACTAAATATTCAACTACTAATCACTCAGCGCGAAAATTACTCGAAAAAGAAACACGTTTTCGACGAACACACGACACGTGTTTACTCGACGGTGGCAAGTGGTCGACTGATCTGTTTAGGTTATTTATTGTTACCACAACAACCACGTAACTTTTCGCGGGAAAAATCTTGAGAGCAAACGGAGAGTAATCAATTGAAACTGTCAAATGTGAACGTATGTGTATGATGACTTGAAATCTCAGAACGCGCACAAATAAAAAATAAAAATATTAATTAATATAATTTGATATTAAAATAATTTATTAAAAAATATTGCAGCTATTATTTATTATTCATTATTTATTAAAAATCAAAAGAAATTATTTTTTTAGTATTTTATTTATCTTTGATTTGTAATAAATTGCGACCTTCGATAAAATGTTCTTCGAAATAAAATATTTGGTTGCTCTAAAAAGGGCAGATTATTTTTTTCTCTTGAAAGAACTTCCTTTGTAACACATTTTTGGTTTTTAATAATTTGCGAACTCGGAGAAAATGTTCTTCGAAACGAAATATTTGGTTGCCCTGAAAAGGGCAGATTATTTTCTTGGAAGAGCTTTTCTTCTTTACAGCAGATGTTCGAAGTGACCACCGTCCATTGTAACGCAAGTTCTCATGCGTCTCAATAAATTTTGTTGCGTCTTCTCCAAAAATTTGAAAAATTGTAGGAGACGTAAACCGTTTTTTAAGTTAACGTTACGCCAACAAAACAGTTTCCGTCAACAACTGCGGCAAAGCAATGAATCGTGTGGCCATGTACAGACAGTTAATCCAGCAGCGCAGGCTGCATACGATCCTTGTAATATCGATGTCGTACCATTGTCCTCTGACAATTGTTGTGATTCTCAAATGTCTGTTGTTGTTGGTGAACCTGATACTAAAGTTTCTTCTTTCGTAACAGCAGTGGATGATGTCAACAGTGCTAGTATAATCCATCCCGAAAGTACTATTTCTGATTGTGCAAGTGATTGCAATGTTAAAGAGATGATGAATCCTGCGCATGCATTTCGAGAATCTCTAGCATCGGCTTTTATAAAGGGAAATCTCACGCATATGCAAGGAAACATTATTTTAAAAACATTGCGATCCCTTTCGCAACTCGTTTATCTCCCACGAGATACGCAAACTCTCTTAAACACTCCTCGAGTTGGTCCTCAGATACGCAACGTTTATCCAGGAGAATATTTGCATGTTGGTTTTGAAAAGGCCCTTACTCGTATTTTGCAGAAGACTCTACCAAACTTGATTCCGAACGTTCTCCAGATTGATTTCAGCACTGATGGTGCCAGATTAAATAAGTCTGGCACTATGCAGATTTGGCCAATTCAGTGTTCGATCGCAAACATTCCGGGCAGCAATCCTGAAATTGTAGGGATTTATAAAGGACCAAAAAAACCTGCCAGTATTGATCTTTTTCTGGACGAATTCATTGCAGATGTTCTTCACGTTATTCACAGTGGGGGTGTTTTCTTCTTTCACAAACATATCTCGATAGTATTGAGAGCCTTTATCGCAGACGCACCTGCACGCTCATGGATACTAAATCACTTCGGCCATACTTCTTGTTATCCCTGTCAAAAATGCAAAGTTGTCGGTATCCATTGCGATGGACAATTGGTCTTTACTGGCATAAAACATCCCCTCCGGACCGATGACGAATATGCACAGTTGCTTGACGATGATCATCACAAGGGACCAAGTCCACTATCTCGTTTACCGATTAGATTGGTTTTACAGGTTCCCGTGGAGTACATGCACTTAATTTGTATTGGTGTCGTTAAGAAATTGTTAACTTCGTGGATTACAAGTAAGTACGGCAAACAATTAAAATTATCTGGTCGAAACCAAGACCAAATTTCAAAAAGACTTGAACACATTGCATTTTATTGCCCACGAGAATTTTCAAGAAAGCCAAGACCATTGGCCGACTATAAGGATTATAAAGCAACGGAGGGTCGTCAATTTGCTTTGTACACAGGATCCGTAGCTTTACAAGGCATTATGAACGAACAAGGTTACAAGCATTTTTTGCTTTTTCACGCGGCTATACGTGCACTATGTCACTCCAAAATCTCGCCAACTCAGATGATTTTTGCAAAACTTGCATTAGAAAAGTTTGTCGAGACATGTCCTTCCTTTTATAAGGTGAATTTTCTCTCCTATAATGTTCATGCGTTGCTCCACTTAACAGAAGATGCTGAACGTCTAGGTCTTCTCGATTCTTTCTCGGCGTTTCCGTACAAAAATAATATGTCGTTCTTTAGAAAATATTATAGGAAGCCTCATCGTCTTTTGCAGCAGTATGCTTTCAGAGAAGCTGAAAGACAGAAAAGAGAGGAACTAAAACCTCCAAATGCTGTTGATGCGATGAAAGTCTTTGGGAGGCATAATAGCGGTCCATTCCCTATACAACGGTCCTCTCGCTGTGTGCAGTATAAGAAGCTACATACGAAGAGCTTTTTAAATGTTGACTCCTTAGGCGACAGATGCATTGTTTTGATTAATTCTTCAGTCTGCATTGTTCGCTATATTGTTGAAATAGACAATACTTATTATTTGGTCATCAACAAATTCCAAATCGTGGAAGATTTCTATAACGTCGCTATTCCATTGTCCAGACTTGGAGTTCTTGTGTGTTCTGCGTTATCTGATGATTGTACCGTTGTAGATTTTAGTGAAATAAAGGGAAAATGTTATTTGATGCCTTGCTGGAAAATCGAGGACGATGATGGCTCTGATGCTACTGTCAGTGAAGAAGATGAGCCCATTCATGGTAAATTCGTTGTTTCAATACTTCTATAGGAAGTTTGGTCACGTTACCTTAGAACTGATGACATTCGATTTGGTTAGGATCGGACGAGATCGGTTAAAATTGATTGATTACTTCGCTTCGATTCGTTTCGGATTGATTGCGTTATGTTCGATTTGTTTCTAATCGATTGCACGCACTTATGTCGGATTCGGTTAGGATTGACCGACATCGGTCCAGATTAATTCGTTGCTTTACTTCGGTTTGTTTCAGGTTGATTTCATTATAGTTGATCTTTTTGTTAGATTTCGTTAAGATCCCTGAAGTGTGAGGACTGTGGAGGGGTTTTTAGCCGGTAGGAATCCCGCACTACCTAGGAGAACGGCTCCTAAGCGCCTATGAAGGTAATTATATATGTGTATAGTGTAATGTCATATTATATATTCATGCCGATACAATTGGAGATTGTAATTTTACAATAACAACGTAAAAACTGCTTATTATCTAGAATGAATAATAGACTCAAAGCACAGAGTCGACAAGCGGCCATGTTGAGGCGGCATCGAGTTCAAATCGGCGGAATCAGAACAGGACAGTCAAATCGGTAATTATTCTGTTCTCACTTTATGTACAGGATGGATGTCTTAAAACCGTACAGCAAACCATGTTACATATAAAGGTTGCTCGTGATTGGTCAATTTATAACAAAAGGGGTACGCTATAAGTGGGTTACTCTACAATCTACATACGATTTAAGGACATCCACGTTGTGCAATATTTCATACACGTACATATGATTTCTGTTTCCTTACATTTACGGAAGTGCCAAATCGTTTATGAATATAACAATTCTTCAGTTCTGTTCGATAAGTATGTGGGGCATTCAACGTGTAGGGAACTTCGCGTAACAATTATGATTTTCAATATTGAAGATATTATTAAATTTTGTTCGGGACGTACTAAGTTAAAATGCTCGACTTTGAACCTAATATTGATCGTTACAATAATGGTGATAGAATCGCCGTTTAAAATTTTAAAAATTAAATTAAAAAAATATTTTTTTAATTTTACTTCTAATTTTGAATCCGAGACCCAAAATACTCGTAAAAAGGGTAAAACATTTCTCTCTGCAGGAAAATAGTTACTATAAGGGATTATCTCCAAAAAAAATAAACTGCAAAAAGGTTACATTATCACACACTTTTGTTCACGCTGATAAGAAAAAATTGTGTCATGTTCTTGAGAGAAACATTGACAAAAATTATTTTATTCCAATTCACGTAACGTCCTCATGGATCGCTCCATGCATACATACACAATGTAATTTTTGACACGTTAATACTGTTACGTCCTAACCTGGAGGGAAAGGGGCGGGTCAGGTATACGGACGGACGCAACAATAAAAGTATAAATTTGTGGTGTTTGCTCGCTGGTCGGTATGAGGAGAGGCGACCGCGCGAGTTGAACGATTTTCTTTCGCTGAGAACAGGTCAACGATCGTAAAGATCGATATTACCCTGTTAGAGGCCTCAACCAATCGTTCGTGGCTCCGTTTTCTGGTCAAGAGACTTAACTCCTTTTACCAAGGATGGAACCTCGTGTAATTTTCAAAGAGAAGGGGGGGGGGTAGAAGAGGAAGGCGAGAGGTCTTACAACTAATTTAATTATGAAGGTTTTGACTTACTACTTGGATGTCCTGGAAATATATCTGGATCCTCTTGGGTCGTTCAGTGGTCCGTATTCACGTCGATGTATAATGAATATTGCTCGGAGATTGGTTTAATATGTTGGAGAAGCAATTGCCGCGCGCGGTACTTCACTCCTCGGCGACGAGTTTTGGATTTCGGGATAAGAAAGGAATTTTATGTTAGTCCAGAAATTCCAGGCGTAAAGCGTGCGGTGGGCCGCACCACGATACGCGGGGATACAGAAATCGATACCACGTGCGGTGGTCCGCACCGAAAATATCGATACTAAGTACTGATCTGAAGAAACAATTAGGAATAAGGCGGGGGTAGGTTGAATGTGTGAGAAATGGTTTTAGTCGAAATATTGTTTAACAAACACGTTTACTATAATTATTGATATACAAGCACTTTGAGATACAATCGGTTTTTCTAATATTTTAAGGTATGAACTAAGATTTGATTGAGCTGGATTCAGAGATGTTGAGAGAACTATATTAACTGCTTAACTGCTGCTTTCACGGGTGGGTGTCTTCCCTTTTATACTCGAAATTTTGGGTTTTGGAAGGGAAACATTCCTTTCGAGGAGTTGTTAATAAAAATAAGATAAAAAAGGTTGTTTGAAGATTAATAGATGGATTGCTCGAATGACATGTATATCGTTCCGTCGGCTTTTCTGTCGGCGAAAATTCAAAGTCTACTATCGCGGTCGCGTGTCTTATCTCGATAAATTTTCGATTAAAGGTTTAAAAGATTATTATGGTACATTTGGGATTTTAAATCATTAAAATAATATTCTCGGAACGTTTCTTTGAATTTTCCCGACTGGTCGTGAGAAACTTGTGCAAAGGAAAGGTCCGTACAGGACGTAACAATACATTACGGTGCAAACATTTAATTTCATTCTTTTTTCATTTCTACAGGGGTTTCATTTCTATCATACGAACCGAACCTGTGGTTATTTACCACACGTACGTAAATATGCAATATCTCAATGACTGAGTGTAGCTCAGTTGTTGGTAATTACTGTATTAATAGGATCCACTATCATTATTGCTTGAAAATGCTTTGTGATTGAATATAGAGGTCATTGATTTCCAGTCAATTTTGCTATTTTCAAAAGGATTTAAGCGTTGCCTATATTGTGTATATACTTTTTTGTACTACTTGTATTGCATTAGCACTGGGAAAGATTGACGTACATTCATGGCACAGGGCATATCACAACACGATAATATTGAAAGCACGCGGTGTTTTGCATGCATGTGTTTAGGCGCCTGCAATAAAATGCATATAAATACATATCTTTTAAGGAACACAAATACTACTATTCTTTTTTCCTGTTTTTCAAGTATGATGAAACTTTGTTCATGCGTAACATTGAATTTGAGATATAACATACGTAAATATCGGGATAATGAACACTTTTTTCGGTGCTGTAACTTACATTGTATTATTTGAGTACATGTAATGTCCCGTCAAGCGACCTCTGGGAAGAAAAATCCTAAGACGTGTCTACATTGATTTTAAGTTTAAATATATTAATACTGTCTGATTTGTGGGAGATATAAAACTGCAAATTTTTATATATTATTTATGGACGAATAAAGTATGTAAGATCATTTTTGCATGTTACTTAAGGGGAAGGAAAACCTTCCTGTCTTACCGACCATCATTTTGCAACAAATTTTAAGCTTTTTTACTAGGCTTCTAAACTCATTTCTAAGAGTTCACTAATATTCTTTCATGCAATGCCAACGAAGAACCTATCTTATTTTGCACGGAAAAACTGCAAAACTTTTATATTAAGCAAAATTTGTTACGAAATGATGGTCGATAAAACAGGAAGGTTTTCCTTCCCCTTAAAAAATAACAAAGAAGCCAGTTGGAGGGGAATTTTTTTATTACTTTACTAAACGCATGACATGCGTGAGAACTTATTGTACAAATTAAATTATAATAAATTAATTCTGCATTCTAGTTATGGCCATCCTTCACGTACCACCGTGAAGCCAAGAAAATATGCGACCACGTCATCATCGGACAACGATCGTTTAAAGCGTAAGAATATTCACGCAGGCACTAACAAGATTATTCGTATGGATATGGTCAAAGAAATAGACAATATACGAGAAGCATTGGAGAACGTTTCTCCGAACGTGAATGCCGCTGGTGAGCAAACGACAGATCTTCAACGCCAAATAATGAGCACTCCTCTACAGCACAATCACACTACCGTAGTGAAAAACAGTCTGAAAAATAAAGCTCAGTCACAATTAGGAGAAACTCCTAGTGCACAGTCGCACAGCTCGCAAATAGGATGTACCAACAGTCAGCCGATGTTACAAGTACCTACTACGCTGCTGTTCAATCCGCAAAGTACTCACGGAACGGAAGAGCCAGAACGAAACAGCCCGTACACGTACACCCAGCTGCTACCACACAGATCGACATCTGTTTTTGAAGCGTCAGGGAATGCATCAAGTAATGTTGCATTCCCTGTTGCATATTCCAGCTTCGATCAGGTGGATTACAGAATGGGGCAATATTACGAAAACCCAAACAATGGAACACCGAAAACGTTTGGATGTTTGCAAGATATACAGCCACCTCCGTCAATTCCGCACACTGTGACGTCCTCTCAGTATAACGGCATTTCTGCAAACGAAAATACAGCGACACCGTGCGGCTCTTCGGCTGGAATCATGAATATCCAAGAAAGAAGTAATCAACCTGTGCCACGTGAGAATCCACCTGAACGAAGTGAAACAAACTGGGGAAATGTTTATCAGAAACTTGGAAAGCAAAATGAAGTCATACGGTTCGTATTCGCCATTATGGGATCGCACTAGATGAGAATATAAAAAGAAATGTTTGAATGAATTTTGTCAAATTAGTTTTTGTGCATTTAAAGTTTTGAACGTTAATCATATTAAATTAATACAACGTAAATAGATATATATGAAAAGTAAGTAACGAAAAAATAACAATTAATTCAACATTAGTGATTGATGTATCATCTAATCATGTGTCATCTAATACAGGAGTACAATATACGAGCTACAAGAGAAGATGAATGACATGATGACAAAAACACATTATGAGTACGTAAGAAAGTTTTTATAAATACATCTGTTGTACAGAAATATTAACTTGAAAATTATCATATGTTCTTCAATGTAAGCTGCCTCAATTGTTACATTCACTGCAGAGTAGGATAGAATCTAAAAAATTGAAGATATCGAGCTCTGTTTTAATGCTTTAAAATGAAGCAAATGAGATGTCAATGCATTCCTTTTGATGTATTTTCATATAATCGGTTAAATAAAATCGTTTCTGAATTTCAAAAAATGAATTAAGGAGACTAAGCAGCTTAAAGGGTAAAAAATAAAGGTTTTATTTTTAGGAATTAATTACAAAGAAATGAATGCAAACCTGAACTTTTTCTTTTACCCAATGTTTATTACTGTCAAAAAGTAAGAAAAAATTTTATACATGTATATATGTATATTTAAAAAAAAACGTCACACATGGTTGAAAATAACTGATTTTTAAAAAAGGTTTGTTTGGTTTTGTAGTCATACACAATTTAAAAATTGAAATATTAAAATTGTTGTAATCTTGTCTTGTTCTCAAGATCTCTAATAGTTTCGGACGGAATCTAAAAAAAAGAAATTTAAATTGTTAAAATAGTTACCGTAAAATGGTTATTTTTTAGTTGTTTAATCTTTTGCGTATAAAAAGGAAGTATTTTTTTGTAAATTAAACTTTTTATGCATTGGAGTTAAGGTTCCGTGCAAAACGACACATTTTGAACATACTGAATTTTTTTCAAATCGATTTGAACCTTCGTTTTTTCACAATTGTTGCAAAATCAAGAGAAAATACAATTTCGAGAAAAACGCGTTTAAAGTTTTAAAACATGTATATTTTGCATGTGCGCCGCTCGATGTTCTCGGCTGCTAAATCCGTAATTTTGCGAATTTTGACATGAATCAAAATACATTTACTCAGGAAGGATAACACTTTCGGAAAATGAAAAAAAATCTATTTTTATGCTGTCTATTCCCCTAAAATGTGAGTAGTATTGATTAGTTTGATAATTTGCAGAATCATCTTCAGAAAATTGGATAGATTGTTGCGAACACGAATAAATAACATCATGCCTCCAAAACCAAGATCATTTCCATTAACTACCGTAGAAGAAGTTAATCGTTTCAACGATGTAAGCGAGGAAGAGTACGAGAGCGTTGTAAGTGTAACCAATAAATAAATAGAGGGAGAGAGTGTGTGTGCGTGTTTGTGTGTGTATGTGTAAACCGGAAATATATATATATACAGGGTGTCCCGTAAAGACCGTAATAACGCTTAAGGGTAAATTCTTGAGATTATTTTAAGAAAAAAATCTTAATACCAAAATACTCAGGCTATAATAGTTTTTGAATTAGAAGCATTTAGAGTTAGCGAATAAGGTAGCCTAAAGTTTGCGCACTCAGGTGTGGTACAACGCACAGTGGTAAAGGCGAAATGTGACTGTCGCTCCTCTTGTCAATATCAATATCGAGATTACACATGCAAAGAGAATGAGTTTGCTTTTACTAATATTTGCATAAATGTACTGTCTATGCAAATAAGATTTTATTGAAGATATTATAAAAGAAAAAAACATTACATGATAAAACTCTAGCTGTCAAATGATATTTCTTTGCATGAAATCTACTACAAATCTGCTGCTAGTTTCATATCTTACAGATATTTGTAAATAAATGTTATTTGACAGTTAGCGTTTTACGTATCATATAATGTGTTTTTTCTTTTATAATATTTTCAATAAAATCTTATCTGCATAGACAGTGCATTAATGCAAATATTAGTAAAAGCAAATTCATTCTCTTTGCAATAAATTAAATGCGTTACAAATGTATACTGTGTTATTGCAGGTTGAATATCTCAAATTTCTGGGGGGTTTTACCCTTCATGACGCCGTGAAATACTGCCTCAAAGAGGCGTTAGCGGACGAGACCATATGCCGCTTTTCTGCGTGGGAAGAGCGCGGAAATCTTCCATTGTGGAGTACTAAAGTAATTAAAGCAATATATGGTAAGTTGCTTGGCGATTAGCGCCTTCGAAATTTTTATTAAAAAATACGATTATGTTGTGGCCGATAGCCACTTATATGTACAATTGCAAATGAAAATTTTACATCGATTGGCAGAACATTTTTTTGCTTTACTGCGCCAGTTAAAAAAATGACGTTTTGAGAAAAACGCGTTCAAAATTTTAATACTCCTATTATTTTTGAATAGAAGAAAAAATTAAATAATATAATAATAATATTAAATTAATAATTTTTATCCGGTCCGCTCTTGAAATTTGTTCAATGAAAAACAGTTAACTCACGAAATGTTGGGAAAGCGGCGATAATCGCTTACAATTTATAGAAAATATCGTTTATGACCTTTTTGTTTCTCGTTACATAACTAACCAATTGTGCATTTTCATTATTTACACATATAAAGGTTTATTTCAAATTTCGTTAATTTTTCGCACATTTTCAGTACCTTGCATTATTTTCGTGTCCGCAAATCAATATTAAAAAACAAAAAATTATTAAAAATGCAATTTTCAAAAATGTAACTTAAAATATAACTTTATACATGCAGGTATAAGATACATGAAATAAAATTTGATGTCATTTCTTCTTGCAGATGCAGTTGCCACAAATGGAAATTTTCCGCCACCGATGCGCGACGAATTTTTTCGAGAAATAGGAGAAGCTGTGCGCTTTGGCAAACAAAGAATTCGCAATGCGACCAGGCGAGCGGCACAAAACGTTGAAAACATAGGTCGTTGAGAAAAAATGCGTCAGGACGCCGATGACCTTCTTCAAATAAGAAGAGGCGAAGAAAATGATCGTGAAAACGACGAAACTTTGTCCGTCGTTTAGTTTTTAGTTACAGTTTATATATTTATATAACATGTCATTTTATAATGAAAGTTTATAATAAAAGTTTATTTTTAATGAAATATAACATTATTTTAATGAAATATAACAAAATTGTAAAACAATAATATGATGTTGTCATGTTGTTATCAAATATACGGCATTCATATTTTTGCGAACGTTGCCATCATGTTGCTGTCAACATGCTGTTTATCACAAATATCACACCGTGACGACAAGTTGTTCTCATGTTGCTGTCATGTTGCCGTCAAAATGTTATTCATCGCAGATGGCATACCGTGATGACAAAATGCTCTCAAGATTCTATCAGAAATACATGAGCGCGGGTTGTAAACTGATGCCGTCAACTTGCCGTCAACTTGCCGACATCTGAATACGAGTTCACATGAGGGCAACATTTCACACATAATGTAGAAGTACCTTGTCCCGAGTTTTTAGAAATCAGTTGCTTTAACGGTTGTCGGCAACATGACAGCAAACTCATTGCATTTGGCTATCTGGGATATTAATTATATCAATGTAATTAATATATCATCAAAGCTGCGAGCTGACAGGTCTGAGCGCCGCCATGTTAGAAATGTTAGAAAAGGAAAGACGTCTTTTAGATAGAAAAAGAAATGCTGACGACGCTGACCAATAAGATATGAGCGACATACATCCTAGCGAGATGATTTTTTAGATTTCTCGACTTTGAATGCATATATTTTATTTATATGAAGCACACAGAGCAAAAACAAGCAAACTTTCGTTATATATTTTAGGTATGCACTTTCGATTGAGCCTATTGCCAACTCAATCGGCCCAGCCGTTATTAAGATCCGATAATCTCGGCTCATTTGAACTTTCCGTCTCGCGTAAAGAGACACGGTCGGTCTTGCGCTTGCGTTGCGCGCTGCGCGTGAACTTGGCGCGAGACACTACCGTGTCTCTTGATTACTATATTTGCGCGCATCGGTTTGATTTGTCTTGAGCATGAGCATTGTCGACTAGGCGCAGTATATACCCATCCTTGTTAATCTTCTCTGCGTCAACTTTTCAAGCTTATGCTCCTTCCAGTAGTATATGTTCTAAGGTAGAGACCCTTTGAAACCGTATGAGCTTTCTCGGACGCGGTATAGCTCGCCGGAATCCGGGTTTGTTCGGTTGGGGGTACGTCAAAAGAGAATGCACGTGATTGTTGATAATAAATAAGAAATGTGTTTTATTAAAATAATGAGTCTGATGACTGTGAGTACATGCGATGTATGATTGCGATCAATGTACTCGGTGTAGTTTGTATAAATGCGATGTATGATTGTGATAAATGTACTTGGTGAAATTTGTATAACTGCGATGTATGATTGCGATGCGAGAAGAGTATAAAGGTACGGCGAAATGAATATAAAAGTAACGGCGAAGTATGATCGGTTTTGACGTGAGGCGTCTTATTGTTAGTGCGATCGGCGGAACGATCGGCGCAAGCGCGTGTGATCGAGTCGTAACAGTTGGTTCGACGGAGCGCCTGTCGGTGAGTGCGTTCGTAGCGGTGACGCGGGTCCGTTCGATAATGGATCGATACGCAAGATCTATAGAGAGAAGGTTACCTCAGTAAAACCGGTTGTGAGCGAGGGACGATGAAGTAAGGGGGGAACTAGAAACAGCTTGATGGCAAGGGGCGATGAAGGAAGGGGAGAGCATGATGATCTCATCGACAAACAGTAGCTGTCTCTCTCTTTCAAAGTTCTTCCTTTTCTAACTGTTTCTAACTTTGTCCAAAGCTGTCAGTTTTCCCCGGAGAGCTCCATACGCACACAACCGAGATCCGCTGACGTCACGTGTCCGTGTGCGCTCGGCTGTCGGTCTGGTAGAAGTGAGCGGACCTATGTTTTATATCTCCTTTCCACCAAGCCTAGCATCAAACCGGTTTTGAGGCTCGCACGAGTTCTTCTGCCAAGCGTTGGCAGCGAAAATGCTTTCCCGAATTTCGTTCCACGCGACTAAGTCGACTAGCGGCATGTTGCTTTTGCTCGACGCGATATTTTTTCTGAGATTTACAGTCTTTTATAAAACATATATCATATTTATATTAATAAAATATTTTAACATTATGTATCTGCAGAATATGATTTTTCACGTAATGTATTAATGTATTAATGTATAAAATAAGAATAAAGTAATAAATATTATATATCGTTAATAAATTTTCTATTATAATAAAAAAATATGTGTATCACAATATATAAACAAAACAAGTAATATTTTTACAATTTTAGTAGAAAAACATTTTTTCTATTAAAACATATTAACATGAGTTAATTGTGACGAAAATACCCACATAGCAAAATTTCATTCTACGGATGTCCGTGGGATGTAATGTAAAGGATTTTCAGATATCCCTGGGATGTCTGTACAAAGCCGTAGGATATTCGTAGGGCATCCGTAGAATATCCGAATGTCCGCTTTTTAGATATCCGTAGGACATCTAAAAATAAATACCTGGGATATCCTACATATGATTAAATTAGATCCCAACAATGTCCCCTGGATATCTTTTTTTATCCAGATAAAATCTAAATAAAATCATTAAATATAGGATGGTGTTCATAATCCGATTTTATATTCGAAATCATTTTAAAACCTCATTCAATCAACAAAATGGTTGCGCAACATTATTTCATTAGTGAATGAAATCATAAGACGATTCTAAATATAAAATCGGACTATAAATACCACCCAGAAAAATATCTATTTTAAATATTTATTTAAAATGTCTTTAAAAAATATATTTTTTAAAAAGATTTAAACAGAAATTGTCTAGTTTTAAGTTAAAGAAGCAATAAAACAGTAATCTTAATAAGTAACGTCTCTCTCTTTCTCTCTCGAAAAGTTTCATATTAATTATTATTTATATTTTTAAAAATTACGACAATCTCGCTTTAATGACACCACTATCAAGATATTGTTTTATTACTACTTTTTATTACTCCTTTAAAACTAAACAATTTTTGAAACATTTTTTCAAAATACATATTTTTTTCAAATATTTTATATAGACATTTGACATGTAAGTATCTCTATGAGCATAAAGGAAAGATTATTAGCAAAATTTCTAAAAATAAAAACCTTCTATTATATCAGGAGACGCGGTGTCTCCGGCCAAGTTCAAAATTACATTATTTTAAGAAATAGACACATTTCAAAAAAGGTAAAGTACGTATAAGTAATATAAATAATAGTACATTTGAAGCACATTTTATTATAAAATATGTAATTTTTAAAAAATTTTTTATTTACTATATAATATAAAAATAATCACAATAAAAATAAAATTTATATATATAAAAACGAAAACTAAAAATACGTCTTGTACATTTTAAAATTGCACTAGTCACAGTGTTAGATATAAATTAATAAACTTAATATTACTAAATATTATAACTTAATATGAATAATATTACATACATAATATTTTATACATAAAATTGCTAATATTATGTATGAATTATACACATGAACAAAATATAAAAAAAAATATTGAATATTTTATTGTGCAGCATTCAATTTTTTTATTTTTTCAGTTGCATGACGAAGCCATGATTTATTTGGTTCCGAAATTTCGTGCTCGGTAGCTTGCGGATATTTTAATTGAACTGCACCTACAAATACGTATAAACATTTATATAACATAAATATAAACATATACTTCTCAATATATTTTTAATTTTTTTAAACCAGATGTTTAATGAGATGGAAAGTTAATCTAATTTTTATAATTTAATAACTAAATCTAATGTATGTATTATATGTATATGCATTATGTATAGGTTTATTTTTTAAACTTGGCCGGAGACACTACCGCGTCTCCTGATATAATTTAATAACTAAATCTAATGTATGTATTATATGTATATGCATTATGTATAGGTTTATAGTGTAAATATCTATGTGTTTAAGTGTGTTTATGTGTTTGTATGTGTGTGTATACGTAAAACTAACTTATTTGTAGAAATTATATATATATATATACAGGGTGTCTGGCAATAATCGCCCCACCGGTCATATACAGCTAGAGGAGGTCAAATCGAGTAGAAAAGTCCTTTACCATTTTTTAATTTTCATAATAAGTACTGAGTAATTAACGAAAAAAGATCGGCGAATCCGCGCGAGTAAAGCGCGCGCGGTGAGAAGGACGTCCCACTGCTACGCGATCATTAGGACACAAGGATCTAGCGTTACGCGCCGCTCGTATGTTGCCATTGTCATTTGTAGAGCGCTCCTCCCAACGCTTCATCGCGCGCCTAGTAATCGCGTAGCAGTGGGACGTCCTTCTCACCGCGCGCGCTTTACTCGCGTGGATTCGCCGATCTTTTTTCGTTAATTACTCAGTACTTATTATGAAAATTAAAAAATAGTAAAGGACTTTTCTACTCGATTTGACCTCCTCTACCTGTATATGACCGGTGGGGCGATTATTGCCAGACACCCTGTATATACATATATATATAATTGTGCTATAAATATACAATATGTAGCACAAAAATTAATATAAAATATATAAATAAAAATTGTAGTAGTGGTGTTCTACTAGCCAACATCTCTCAAACATAACCTTATTTATGATATATATATAGAAAGATGACTTGCGTATGATATAATAATTTTAGATTTTAATAATTATCTGTCAATTTAATAGTTTCTGACGCCTTATATGTTATCGCTTATGCGTCTTTTTCCGTTTTTTAAGGTTTTTCACAGCACAAAACTCACACTTCACTGCCTGCGTTAAGCTCAATGTTCACCGATCTACGACACTAGAATTCGATTCGAGTTGTCGATCCGAGAAAGGTTAGGTAATCAAAAAGCGGTAATCTTATATATACTGGCTTCTCGAACCAAGAACTCGATGACCAAGTTCTAGTATCGTCATTTAATAAAAATAAATATTTTCTATACTTGTACTTTGATCTTAACAAATGGACGGATTAAAATTATATTTGTATGTTACATGTGTGTCTACGCATGCACTCAAAATTAAATTTGTTTTCTGTTCAAATTAAGCAAAAAAAAAATGTTTTACAAAAAATATTTATGTAAGAAATCTTTTGCTAAATTTGAAGAAAAAACAATTTTAATGTACGTATATTTTTTGTACTAGAAATATCTTCAGGAAATCCTACGAATGATTATTTATTATCGATCTGTATCGTTTGGATCATTTTGATCAAAATGGGATGTCCTGCGGAGATCGTACATAAGATATCCACAGGACATGTTACACGGGATATCCTCAGGTAATCATACGGATAACGTTTTACTCTGGATCAAACTGGGACCATTTCGATCAAATTTGGATGTCCTGGGGAGATCTTTGCTATGTAGGTAAGCTTTAAGCATATTTAATATACACATAATATCTCGTTAAATATTCATTTTTTAATTAGTATGATACAAGTATATTGTGATACACATAATTTTTTATTATAATAGAAAATGTATTAACGATATGTACTATTTATTACTTTATTCTTATTTTATACATTAATACATTACGTGAAAAATCATATTCTGCAGATACATAATGTTAAAATATTTTATTAATATAAATATGATATATGTTTTATAAAAGACTAAATCTCAGAAAAAATATCGCGTTGAGTGAAAGCAACACGTTCTAGTCGACTTAGTCGCGTGGAACGAAATTCGGGAAAGCATTTTCGCTGCCAACGCTTGTAGAAGAAATCGTGCGAGCCTCAAAACCGGTTTGATGTTAGGCTTGGTGAAAAGGAGATACAAAACATAGGTCCGCTCACTTCTACCAGACTGACAGCCGAGCGCACACGGACACGTGATGTCAGCAGATCTCAGTTGTGTGCATATGGAGCTCTCCGGGAAAAACTGGCAGCTCTGACTCTGTTACTCACTCTCATTATTGACTTTCATGTGTCAGTTTAAGAGGTTATAAAGTAAAAATCGAAGGTACGTATATTAATTATTTTGTCTGTTATTTCCCCTAACATATTCAAATGAACAAAACCGAAGAAATAATTTAACCCACATAACCTAAACAATATTTCTTTTATCTAAATACATACAATTTTTATATTTCATTAGCAAATATTTGAAAATTGTTAACACTTTGTAAATTTTATCATATAAATATTCACATTTGCAATGTTGAAACATATATTACAATTTCATTATTTAAGTTTGTATCATCATAAATTTGTGTATGATGCTTTTTATATTACCCTAGAATTGTACTTACATTTATGAATTTCAGTTACAATTTCTTGACAATTTTTGAGGTTTTCACAATTAAATATAAAAAATAAATTTCTTTATAGTATTTCTTTTGTAAATAATGCATATAAACAGTAAATATTATTTTAAAAATAATTTTTAAATATGTACTATTTTTTCTTTTATTTTACTACTTTACAAATGATGTTTTTTGTGTATATCCCCAAATTATATTTTATTTTCATTGATATTGCAGTCTAAATACGAGTACAAAGCAATTTGTATTACAAATGCATCTGTTGCAGCGATATTTAACATTATAAACGTTAAATATCTAGCGCCATAATTTGCAATATATGTAATTTATAGCGCCTTTCTAATTTACTTTTCAATTTTTATTACGCAATTTCCAGTGCTATCAATATTTTACAAAATAAAAGTATTTTTTCGATAAAAACTCAAAGCATTTCTATATTAAAGAAGCGAGAGAGAAAACACTAAAGCGTGCGAGAGAGACAGCTACTGTTTGCCGATGAGATTATCATTGCCCCTCTTGCCGCTCGCCCCGCTCAGCATTTGCCCCTCTTGCCGCTCGTCCCTCTTTGCGCATGAGGTAACCGTCTCTTTATAGATCTTGATCAATACGGACTGCTCGGCGGCGCGGATTGATCGACGCGGTTTTGTCTGCCGGAAGGATTATAATTTGAAGTCCTGGCGAGGAAGCGCGATATTTGGATATCAGGAAGCCAAGTGACGCTCGGCGGGAGTACGAGAACGCTCGTACGAAGGCGGAATTAGAACAGCGATCCGGCTAGGTACACGGGAATGCCCGCTGCACGAAGATCGGTGCCTAGAGAAGCCGAGTACGCTCGGCGGGAGTACGAGAACGCTTGTACGAAGGCGGAATTAGAACGGCGATCCGGCTAGGTACACGGGAATGCCCGCTGCACGAAGATCAGTGCCTGGAGAAGCCAAGTACGCTCGGCGGGAGTACGAGAACGCTCGTACAAAGGCGGAATTAGAACGGCGATTCGGCTAGGTACACGGGAATGCCCGCTGCACGAAGATCGGTGCCTAGAGAAGCCGAGTACGCTCGGCGGGAGTACGAAAACGCTTGTACGAAGGTGGAATTAGAACGGCGATCCGGCTAGGTACACGGGAATGCCCGCTGCACGAAGATCGGTGCCTGGAGAAGCCAAGTACGCTCGGCGGGAGTACGAGAACGCTCGTACGAAGGCGGAATTAGAACGGCGATCCGGCTAGGTACACGGGAATGCCCGCTGCACAAAGATCGGTGCCTAGAGGAGCCGAGTATGCTCGGCGGGTATACGAGAACACTCGTATGCTGAAGCGAGAATACCGAGAACGCTCAGCGGTACACGAGAACGCTCGTGTGCTGGAAAAAGGCATAGAAGCCGAGTACGCTCGGCGGACTACGAGAACGCTCGTAGAGAGATGTTTGCTGTCTAGCAGCGAACAGGATCTGGTGAAAAGACGTACAGCCGGGCCTCTTTTATACCCGGCTGGCGGCCGACTGACTTTGGATCGGCAAGCATCGGCGGTTTCGGCGGCGGGCCCCCACTAACGGAATTTCGGAACGGTCGGATGTGGGGGTCCGTTCGGCGCTTGACCGCCGTTGTTTTTGATGAAGTTTTATTGGCGCTCGATGCGCCCTTGGTGGGCTACGGACGATGTAGCTTGCGGGCTGCACCGTTACATATTTAATATTGAGCCAAAAATTTAAGTCTTCTAATTTATATTTTGATTACAATAAATAATAAACATTTTACTTAAGTTTTCAAACAAAAAGTTTTGTCTGTTTGATCGTAAAACATTTTTATATATTGAGAAACTTCGTTCGACATCAACAGAAGTTATAGGTGCAAATTTAAATGTCAATGTTTCTTGACTGTTGTAATTGTCTGTTTTTGTATTACCAGATCTTCCAGCCAAGCGTGCTGAAAGTGCTTTCAAAATAGTTGTTAGCGATTATTAGTTAGTCTTTCGAATTTCATATGCGCGCTACCATGTATTACTGCGCGGCCTTTTCGCCCCCCTCTTTGACAGCGCTTCGGGAGGACTCAGTCTCGAGTCGGACGCATATAGAGCCGGCACGGCAAGACTAATAGCTAATAAATAGTGTTCTTTTTCAACAAAATTATCAGTTTTATTCAATCTCGACCAACCTCGTGACGATGCCGAGGCTCGTAAGAACAGTGGCGATACAATACTCAACTGCAGAGGGAACATATCCTTTGATCATGTCACCGTAGAGAAAAGTTCTAGTAATGGCGTGATAGGTACGTGCCTCGACGCAACATTGGTCCTTCAAGCCGGATATCGGTATCAATAAAGTTGTAACAGCACGCACTGTTACTAAGCGCCACACGGGCTTCGCGTGTACACCCCCTATTACGGGCCGCATTTCGATCCCCCAACTCGAGGATAGTAGCTCGAGAAGGGGTAGCTGCCGGGTAGGGTAGCACCCCACGTGGGGGTAACGCGACCGGTATAAAAGCAGGCTCGCGGAACAGACCGATACCATTCCCCCGAGTACGACTCGGACAAGCCTCAGGGCGCACTCTGAAGCTCCGGTCGTACTCGCTCCCATCTTGATAGTCGTTCTAGGGGCAGGACGTTCTCTGCCTCGGTCGGGTGTTCCCGGCGTTCGACTTCCTTTATCCCTCGCACGAGAGAAGATTCTCTCTGTCTTCGGACACAGCGCACCCTCAACCGTCAACGACTCAGCAGGGCTCGGATACACGCGGTATCACTTATTTTTTAATACTTTGACTCCGTACCGTACGAACCGACCGATTTAGAATTAAATAATTTAAGTTGTTTATTATTCGGCCAAAGACGCGACACGTTTAATAGATTACGCAGTTTACTCATTATCCGTTTATTTCCGATATTTGTACCCGTTTATACCGTTGAGATATTAGATAGTTTAACCGATTACTTATGTACTCACATTTATAAACGTTTTCTTTTTACAAGCTCTCTTGAATAAATATTTATTTTGTTTTATTAATTTATTTTTGTTAATTTGGAGTCTCCCGAAAAACCACACGAACGAATCCTGGCGAACCGGCAAGTTATTCCGTGTCGTAAGAATCCGCTTTGCTAACTACGCACCGTCGTTATTCCGCATCGTAAAATCCGCTTTGCTACCTACGCACTGTAGAAATTCCGCATCATTACGCACCGCCCGTGAGGCGTAAAAATACGCACCGTTACAAAGTGTTAACGCTACTGTAAGTCAAGGGCAAGGGAACATCTGCCTGGCAACTACGATCCGTGCAGCAACCAGGATGCAAGGCAATCAATTTCCTCGTGCAATCACGAGAACAGCGAGCGTCCATACCGCTTGAGCATCCGGACGACCACACCCGGCGCCATCTTGCCGCTAAAGAAGCGGCTAATATTCAGGACACATCAGGCGACTTCCAGGAACGCTTCTCATCATCATCATTGACGGCAACCACGATCAGCCTCTGCCAACTACATCTCGCGCCTGCGTATCTCATTTGTAAGGTAAGGACAGCTATTCCAAGGTCATTGCCAGTCATTTCTGGTCGCACAAATATTTATCGCGTTCGCCATGTCCAACGACGATGTTACTGCGCTCAAGAAGCGACGCACGACAATTCTCGCTGCGTGAACGCGCATACGAACCTACGTAGATTCGGTAGCATCCATTACTCCGTCCATAGCAGCTCAACTCGAGGAGCGTAAATCAAAGCTCGATTCGTATTGGTCGGAATATGACAACATACAAACGAAAATAGAATCTCGCGACGCGGCAAAAGCAAACATGCCACGTTTGAAGAACCCTTTTATTCCTTATCGGCTAAAATACGCGAAAAGCTCAACCCTGCTATACCGACACGCGCATCAGCCTCTCTCTCGCCGTCACCCTCGTCGGCCGCTAGCTTTGAGCACTACAGTCACATAAGACTACCGAAATTAGATCTTCCTAAATTTTCTAGCAATTACCACGAGTGGTATCCTTTCTTCGACACCTTCAATGCTCTTATCCACTCAAACATGTCGTTAAGCAACGTACAGAAATTACAATATCTAAGGGCTTCACTCACAGGCGACGCGGCTCAAAGAATCGCTGCGTTAGAAATATCCGACGTAAACTACGAAGTAGCGTGGAAACTACTCAAGGAACGCTACGATAACAAGCGTGTTATCATTCAAGGCCATATGGCCAAAGGCAATCATGGACCTGCTGTCGATGACTAAAGAAAATCTCGCAGAATTGCGTCAAGTCGCGGACGGTGCAAGCAGGCACATTCACGCTCTCCGAGCGCTCAAACGCTCTATGCAGCACTGGGACAATTTATTAGTCTATATTTTAAGTAACAAACTAGACGCGCTCACACTTCGAGAATGGCGTTTATCGCTGACGAGTTCCGAGATGCCGACGCTGAGGCAATTCATAGATTCATTGCTCATCGATGCCAAACGCTTGAGGCAAACGGCAAATCAAGTGTCGCCACTCCAAAGGGCGCGAACACGCGTTCACAGTCTGACTCGAAGCGTCAATCGTGCTTTGCGGCGGTCAAAGGCCAAGTGTATTTTTTGCAAGGGAGAGCATCCCATCTATCATTGTCAAAACTTCTTGGCTTTGCCGATTTCACAGAGAATCTCGGAGATTCGCAAATGCAAGGCCTGCGCAAATTGCTTAAAATCCACGGATCACAGTTCGAGTAAATGCACTTCTGGCAAATTTCGCAATCTCATCTATCATTGCAAATTTTGCAAATTAAAACATAATACATTGCTTCACCCCGCTACCGCCGCAACCACAAACTCTAACGTAGAGTCTCACGATCCCGCTAAAGACGGATCCAGTGAAGTAATATCCACGAATTCCTCTGCCGCCCTCGCAAATAATGCGCATTCATCCATTCACAGCTGCATCATGCTCTCAACGGCTACCGTGTACGCATACGGTAGCAAGGGTTCGCGACAGCCCTGTCGCGTGTTGCTGGCTCACAAACAAATTTCATTTCACGACACTTCCTACGAGTGCTTGCGCTTAAGCCGCGATCTCTAGACGTTTCCGTTTCGGGAATAAACCGAACGACCACGAAGGCATCTCAAGCAGTAGAAATACGGCTGCAATCGCGTACAAATTCTTTTAATCTCTCCCTCGATTGCATTGTAACTGATCACGTGACCGACGTTTTTTCCGGCTTTCACGTTAAAAGGAAGCGTCTTCAATATTCCAAATAACATTCAATTAGCCGACCCGCAGTTTCACGTCGCATCCGAAATCGATGTTTTAATTGGCGCTGAACATTTCTGGAACTTGCTTTGCGTTAGGCAAATTAAATCCCCCCGTGCGCATCCGACGTTGCACAAAACGCGTTTCGGTTGGGTTTTGGGCGGACGATGGGGCACACCAGGTTCACGGGCGAGCATTTGATTTTTTTACGCGTCAATTACCAATGCACAACTACATGATCAACTATCGCGCTTTTGGCGCGTCGAGGACGTTGGTGAGCTTTCAAACAACTATTCCGACGAGAAAGCTCGTTGTGAACAACATTTTCTAGAAAACTTGTCTCGAACTGAACAAGATAGATTCATTGTTAAACTTCCCTTTAAGGAGCACGTCCCTAATACCTTCAAGGATTTAAAGACTACCGCTTTAAAATGATTTCACAATATGAAAAAGCGACTCAATCGCGACCCGCACTTGAAACGTCAATATGCACAGTTTTTAAGCGAATATCAAGAGCTCGGCCATATGAAGTTAATTAACGAGCAATCCGACGACGACGCGGCGTCCTTTTATTTACCGAACCATTGCGTCTTTAAATCCTCGGCAACGGGTAGCAAGATACGAGTCGTTTTCGACGCATCTACAAAGTGCACGTCTGGTAAATCGTTAAACGATACACTCATGGTCGGTCCGGTCGTCCAACAAGAGTTGTTCTCTATTCTTTTACGTTTTCGAACCTTTCGCTTCGCCCTCGCAGCAGATATAAAAATGTACAGACAAGTACTAATACATCCTTCGCAAACGTGATTTCAGCGTATACTGCGGCGTAACGATCCTAATTCACGCATCAAAACGTACGAACTCATCACCGTGATGTACGGTACGTCATCCGCTTCATATCAGGCTGCGAGATGCCTCAAAAAGCTAGCAGATCATTATATGAACGAATTTCCACACGGCTTTGCGTGCGTCAAAAGAGACTTTTACGTTGACGACATGTTAACAGGAGCCAACACGATCCGTGAGGCGGAAATGATTCACGACGAAACAACCAAGTTGTTAGGCTTCGGCTCGTTCCAGCTTAGTAAGTGGGCATCCAATTGCCCGGACTTACAAGTAACACTACCCAAATGTAAATCACCGATTTTGATAATTTTTGAATATGTTGTAGTAGACGTAAAAATAAGACATACGTATTTTTTTTTATCGGCGGAAAACCATATTTACACCCCTTTACACCCCTTTAAATTTATGGGTATCGATTTAATTGTTTTGTATATAAGGATTTAGTATTTTTGGCCCGAACCAAATAAAATAGTTGCATCATCAAGAGATATGAAAAATGGAAAATTTTCGACTCGGTTCGATCATTTTTAGGGGGTAAACCACCCCCTGTATTTGAAACAAAAATTTTAAAAATGCCCAGATAATTGCAAATTTTATTCAAAAATTTTGAAAAAAAATATATGTTACACTCGCATCCAAAACAAAAGTGAGACTGTTTGAGGATTTAAGAGTGATCACCCTTTTATCGAATTTCTTACGTAACATTTAAATTTATTCCGAAATAATGGTAAACAGTTTCATTTATCGTCAAATTAATTAATATTTACAAATTATAGTCTGATCAACCCTTCTATAAGGGGTGAGGAAAAACCTACCCTTAATAAGAGTAAGAAACCAGGATCGCGGCTCTTAGCATTACCCAGGATCACGACGGGGACGTGGCCGCGTGGATCCCATTTTATTTTATTTTTTTGGTTTTTTTGGTTTTTTGTTTTTTTTATTTGTTTATTGTTTTGTAATTTTTTTGTGTTTTTATTTGTATGTTGTTTTTTAATTTTTATATTTGCATTTTAACAATTAAAAAAAATTAAATTAATTAAACGTTACATTATAACTAACTTTAGTAATATTAATTAATGGCTATTCTTTATAGTCTTTACAATAATGAGGGACGCTTTGATTGCTGGGATCAAAAAAATGAGTAAAACATATATAATGTGTACACCAAGCGCACCTAATTAAAGCATTATCTTCACAATACTTGCAAGATGTATCACAATTTTCAAAACAGTATCGGACAGGAGTCTTGCATTTAGGTGGTTTTTCTTGAATATACCCACTTTTATACCATGCATATTTAAACATGTTTACAAACCTGGCTGAAGAAAACTGGTTATGAATCAGCGACTGAAGTTTTAATACATTGTTTCTTGCATGTAAATTGACATCAAAGCCATACAAAATTACCAGATCTGAAAAATGTTTTAAAAAATTTTTCCATGGTCTGAATCCATAAACATCTAGGGGTTGAATCATACCAGTTGTCCCAGCAGGAATTGTAAAAATATTGACATCTTTGCCTTCTAGACAAACGTTGTCAAAATTTTTCTTTGTTTGTCCTGTCCACGAATCTAAACATAAAACCGATTGTTTATCAACCACAGATAAGTAAATATCTTTGTACCATTGAACTGCCAGGTCAGATGATAATTTCCCAGATTTTGAAGGTACTACGACAATATTTTCTGCTTTATATATGTTCATTTCAACAACAGGTCCAAACTGCCCACCCGTTTCTTGTAAAACAATAAATAAAGGCGACTTGAGTAATCCACTAGCTGATACAATCGGTTGTATGGTATAGCTATGTGTTAATGAATTCTTCGATTGTGTTAAACATTCAACTTTTGCTGTTCCTTTGAAAGATAATGTTCGTCCTGCATGTGATTCATAATTAAAACCAGACTGATCTGAATTATAAACATTGTCAGCTCCTAATAATGAGATTTGCTCCCTAATTTTGGATACAAATTGATTTGCTTCTTGTACTAAATCATCTTTCTTTGATAAGAGCGTTTGGGTAGTGAATTTATTAATTTTTCTGGATACGATTCCGTGTTTTATTTTAAAATTGTGAATCCACTTTGATGAAGCCGAGAAAC
The DNA here is from genome assembly GCF_040581485.1 of Linepithema humile. Taxonomy (NCBI): domain Eukaryota; kingdom Metazoa; phylum Arthropoda; class Insecta; order Hymenoptera; family Formicidae; genus Linepithema; species Linepithema humile. Next base: position 11,481,481 of record NC_090131.1, read on the forward strand.
TTTCTTCTTTGAAATATGAATGCCTCCGTCGCCAGGCGAGCGCTCCTCACTCCTTAGCTCGCGGCTTTTGTTTACATGAGATGCTCCGGGGCCCATTTCTCACATTCACATTCACATCCTGCAGTCCATATTTCAAAGAAGAAAGTTCTCGGACAATCGCGTTGATCGTTAAGGGTTTCAACGGTGTTCTAATCTCGATTAAATTAATTTAAAAATCAGTAAACACCTTAAGCTCACCAATTACGTATTTTTATACCGAATACGTATACAAAAAAATGACGATGAATGTAAGAAACATTTTAAAATTGTTACAAGAAGCTTTTAATTATTCACAATATAATATTGATTCAGCTATTAATGATGATGAGAGAGCTTTTGCGTCACAATTGGAGAATATAATTAAAGACTCCATTGATTTTGCCTTGATATTTGAAAGTTATACTACTTTATGTTACGAAGATAATACTGCGCTTCCTGAAATCCATGCAATTGAAGAAGATTTCCAAGATGATTATAACGCTATTATTAATGATAATAAAAAAGTTAAAAACATGATAGATTTCGAATATAAAGAAAAAGCTGTTCAATATTGGCATTCTGGTACAAAAAAAAATTTAAAATTTGAATGTGTACAAAGTAAATTTAAAAAAGTTCAAAATATTACAATGTTATATAGATGGGAAAAGCAAGTAAAAGAAGGTGGCACAAGAAACGAGAAATTATTGGAAATTAGCAAATATGTCATGAAACAGTTTCAAAATGCACATTTGAAGTCAATACCAATTCATGATATTGATATTAAGAGATGGGCTTTAAATGCAAGAAATGAAGTACAACTACCTCGAGAATTTTTCACGGCTTCATCAAAGTGGATTCACAATTTTAAAATAAAACACGGAATCGTATCCAGAAAAATTAATAAATTCACTACCCAAACGCTCTTATCAAAGAAAGATGATTTAGTACAAGAAGCAAATCAATTTGTATCCAAAATTAGGGAGCAAATCTCATTATTAGGAGCTGACAATGTTTATAATTCAGATCAGTCTGGTTTTAATTATGAATCACATGCAGGACGAACATTATCTTTCAAAGGAACAGCAAAAGTTGAATGTTTAACACAATCGAAGAATTCATTAACACATAGCTATACCATACAACCGATTGTATCAGCTAGTGGATTACTCAAGTCGCCTTTATTTATTGTTTTACAAGAAACGGGTGGGCAGTTTGGACCTGTTGTTGAAATGAACATATATAAAGCAGAAAATATTGTCGTAGTACCTTCAAAATCTGGGAAATTATCATCTGACCTGGCAGTTCAATGGTACAAAGATATTTACTTATCTGTGGTTGATAAACAATCGGTTTTATGTTTAGATTCGTGGACAGGACAAACAAAGAAAAATTTTGACAACGTTTGTCTAGAAGGCAAAGATGTCAATATTTTTACAATTCCTGCTGGGACAACTGGTATGATTCAACCCCTAGATGTTTATGGATTCAGACCATGGAAAAATTTTTTAAAACATTTTTCAGATCTGGTAATTTTGTATGGCTTTGATGTCAATTTACATGCAAGAAACAATGTATTAAAACTTCAGTCGCTGATTCATAACCAGTTTTCTTCAGCCAGGTTTGTAAACATGTTTAAATATGCATGGTATAAAAGTGGGTATATTCAAGAAAAACCACCTAAATGCAAGACTCCTGTCCGATACTGTTTTGAAAATTGTGATACATCTTGCAAGTATTGTGAAGATAATGCTTTAATTAGGTGCGCTTGGTGTACACATTATATATGTTTTACTCATTTTTTTGATCCCAGCAATCAAAGCGTCCCTCATTATTGTAAAGACTATAAAGAATAGCCATTAATTAATATTACTAAAGTTAGTTATAATGTAACGTTTAATTAATTTAATTTTTTTTAATTGTTAAAATGCAAATATAAAAATTAAAAAACAACATACAAATAAAAACACAAAAAAATTACAAAACAATAAACAAATAAAAAAAACAAAAAACCAAAAAAACCAAAAAAATAAAATAAAATGGGATCCACGCGGCCACGTCCCCGTCGTGATCCTGGGTAATGCTAAGAGCCGCGATCCTGGTTTCTTACTCTTATTAAGGGTAGGTTTTTCCTCACCCCTTATAGAATTGAAGGGTTGATCAGACTATAATTTGTAAATATTAATTAATTTGACAATAAATGAAACTGTTTACCATTATTTCGGAATAAATTTAAATGTTACGTAAGAAATTCGATAAAAGGGTGATCACTCTTAAATCCTCAAACAGTCTCACTTTTGTTTTGGATGCGAGTGTAACATATATTTTTTTTCAAAATTTTTGAATAAAATTTGCAATTATCTGGGCATTTTTAAAATTTTTGTTTCAAATACAGGGGGTGGTTTACCCCCTAAAAATGATCGAACCGAGTCGAAAATTTTCCATTTTTCATATCTCTTGATGATGCAACTATTTTATTTGGTTCGGGCCAAAAATACTAAATCCTTATATACAAAACAATTAAATCGATACCCATAAATTTAAAGGGGTGTAAAGGGGTGTAAATATGGTTTTCCGCCGATAAAAAAAAAACGTATGTCTTATTTTTACGTCTACTACAACATATTCAAAAATTATCAAAATCGGTGATTTACATTTGGGTAGTGTTACTTGTTAGTAAAACACCTCAATGACCAAACCAATAGCGTCGTCACTATCGACAGCGGTTTTCAGTCAACCGTGTTAGGTGTTCATTGGGATTAATTTCAAGACACGTTTCATTTTTATTATAATCCCGATGAGGAACCGGCAACAGTATCTAAGAGGATCATACTCTCCGAAATCTCTAAACTCTTCGATCCCCTTGGACTGTTGGACCCTGTTATTGTGCTGGTCAAGTTGATTCTACAAGAGTTCTGGCAGCTGGGCGTCCAGTGGGACGAATCGGTCCCGCAAAATATTTATTCGCGCTGGTCAAGGTTCAGGGCGCAACTTGCCAATGTCAATAAAATCTCCGTTCCGCGTTGCGTCAAGCTCGACACAAATCCGCGAGTAATCCAGTTGCATGAATTCTGCGACGCAAGCCAGCAGGCTTACGGCGCATGCATTTACATACGCACCAAATTCAGTAACAACTCGTATCACACAGAATATTATGCGCAAAATCTTGCGTCGCGCCTTTCAAGGCCATATCATTGCCGCGCCTTGAACTTTCGGCGGCCTTGCTACTGGCCAGATTGATCAAGAAAATAGAAGCATCGTTCACTTTAGCCGGCATACAATTATTTTTATGGTCGGACTCTACTATAGTCTTCAATTGGATAGCTTCTTCGTCGCGGAAATGGTTGGTCTTTGTCTCAAACAGAAACGGCGAAATTCAAGGCTTAACCAATCCTATCTGTGGCGGCTCACCGCCACACCGCTGCACTGACGCGGTATAATACACCGCGGCGCCGCTACGCGCCGCAGGCCTTCTACCAGTTACAAGCTTGCGGACCCACCGCCAGGTTGCGCAGGCGGTGAAGAGCCTTCTCGCGATCAAGCTTCGATCGACGAGATATAAAAGAGCTGCTCCGCAGATCTTTCCTCACTCACTCGCTTCAAGGCGAGCTCTCTCAAGGGCCCTTGAACTGAGTCGTACTCTGCCTCGGCAGGAGCTAACCAGAGACACATAGTCTCGCAGTTTTTCTCACGCTGCCTCGCAAGGCGCGTAAAAAGAAAACAGAGTCCCAGCATCGGCCGCACATTTCAACCAAGCGGCCCGCGGATACTCCACTTTCGCCGTCACCTCCTCAGTCTCTAGTGTGGAAATTAATCCCACTAGAGTTCTGCGTCCGGTTGACTCGACCACCAAGGGACACGCTCACACAAGGCGACATCCGAATTCGGAGACCTCTCTCTCCGCGGTACACGGAGCAATCCGTAATTCCGAGAGCCGAGACGGTTGCCACCACCAGCACACCAGAGACTCGATCCATCGCAGTACAGACTTCACCGCTCAGAGCCTGCTCAGAGAGCAGTTGTCAGACGGAAGACCACTTCCCGAACGGAGTTCCACCGACGCCGGGAAAGGGGCTGCAACGAGCTAACTCAGTTGAACCGTCCTTTTTAGGACCCGTTCAACACACTAAGACGCGGCCGGTAATTCCTTACCGCGCCCGTCAATTTTTCTTTTGATTCTCGGCCTTACACTCTTGCCGAGAAAGCGCCTCTGGCGCACTTAATCAAATCAAACACAAAACTTGTACTTTACTCTACTTCTCTGACGAAGAAAAATAAATTATATTTTTCTAAGGAATTGGTCTCAATCTTTCAACCAAGTCGAACACAATCCTTAGGCATTACGCCTATACTATCGATTGGCGTCACATCAAAACCGCCGACAACCCCGCGGATATTTTATTTTGTGATCTTAACCCGCAGAAGCTAGCGATTTCTTCCATGTGGTGGCACGAGCCAGCCTTTCTAGAACAAAATGACGACAATTGGCCTAATTCCGAGTTCACGCGCTCATCGGAAGGTCTCCCTGAGCAGAGAAAATGTCTCGCAGCCGTGACCATTTTGGAATACTCAATTGTAAGCAAGCTTTTAAGCTCACACTCGAGCCTCAATAAAGCATGTCGAATTCTCGCGTATTGCTTGCGGTTTTCTAAAGTTCGTCGTCCGCCCGAGCCCACTCCTTTTGTATCTCATCAAGAGATTCTAACCGTGTTACGAATCATGTGCAAGTCGGCGCAGGCCCAGGCTTTTTCCAAAGAACTTAGAGCACTGTGCAAAGGTGAGAATCTTAGTGCGTCAAGCGGCATACTATCTTTGTCCCCATTTATAGACAAAGACGGATTAATTTGACGGGGGGTAGATTGACTAATTCGAATCTAGATACTAACGCGCGCCATCCGATTTTGTTACTGCGAGATCATATTTTAACTACACGAATAGTAGTAAGAGAGCATGAGCGCAACGCGCACGCGGGTGCACAGGCCACCATGGCCGCAATAAAGCAGCGATACTGGCCAATTTCTTTACGCTCCACCACGAGAAAATTACTAAGGAAATGCGTAACGTGCTTCAAAAACAAACCTATCCATTCTGAGGCAATCATGGGTTCATTGCCCTCAGGGCGTGTAACTGTCTCAAACCCTTTCACGCATTGTGGCGTCGACTACGCCGGTCCTTTTTTGATACGCGAATCTAAGCGGCGCAACGCTCGCAGCCATAAAACATATCTATCGGTTTTTATCTGTTTTACCACCAAGAGCGTGCACTTGGAGCTCGTCAGCGACCTCACTACCGATGCCTTTTTAGGCGCACTTAAACGATTTATATCGCGCAGAGGGAAACCCTCCTGCATTACTCTGATAACGGCACGACATTCGTCGGAACTCAAAGGCAACTTAAGGAATTTTTCGAATTTCTACAAGACAAACAGGTTCAATCAGACGTGAATCATTTTTTACGAGAGCAAGAAACTGCGTGAAAATTCATTCCACCAAACGCACCTCATTTTGAGGGCCTCTGGGAAGCCGCGGTAAAATCCGCAAAATATCATTTGGTCAAAATCGCCGCGAAAACGACTTGACCTTCGAGGAGTTGCAAACCATCTTTTGCGAAATAGAAGCCATTTTGAATTCGCACCCTCTTACTCCCTTGAGTTGCGATCCCAACGACTTGTCTTATTTAAGCCCCGGTCATTTCTTGATTGGCACGGCCTTGAATAGCTTTTCTTACCATGATCTCCCTGATGTTAATGAAAATAAATTAGTACGTTGGTAGCAAATCGAGCAGATCAGGCAGAATTTCTGATGCAGATGGAGTCAAGAGTACCTGCACACGCTACAGAAACGCTCAAAATGGAAGAGCAACAAGAGCACGCCGCTGGAGCCAAATCAGATGGTGCTGCTCAAATAACAAGGCCTGGCGCCTGCAATGAATTTTGGGCCGTGTGGAAAAGATCCACCCAGGACCCGACCATGTGGCGCGAACCGCTACCGTCCGCACCACTAGAGGGACATTCGTTAGACCATTGTCTAAACTGGCTATTTTGCCAATAAATACATAAGTTCATTAAAAAAAAAAAACTTCGGCGCTATTACCATTCTACATTTTGTTCACTTTTTATTTTTTTTTTTTTGCGTCGATTTATAGTTTCTTTCGTTTTTACTTTGCATGCGGCAATAGTTTGTAAGTGTGTTTGTAATAGCATTTTGAAAGCACGCCCTTTCAACGGAGGGCGGCGTTTGTTAGCGATTATTAGTCTTTCGAATTTCATATGCGCGCTACCATGTATTACTGCGCGGCCTTTTCGCCCCCCTCTTTGACAGCGCTTCGGAAGGACTCAGTCTCGAGTCGGACGCATATAGAGCCGGCACGGCAAGACTGATAGCTAATAAATAGTGTTCTTTTTCAACAAAATTATCAGTTTAATATAATTTTGACCAATCTCGTGACAATCCCGAGGCTCGTAAGAGCAGTGGCGATACAATACTCAACTGCAGAGGAAACGTATCCCTCGATCACGTCACCGTAGAGAAAAGTTCCGGTAACGGCGTGATAGGCACGTGCCTAGACGCAACAATAGTAAAACCACTATTCTTTTTAATAATGCTGGACATTTTTTTCTTGATAATATTCGCTGCCTCGCCGTTTATATCATTAATTGCTTCTATAGCATGTTGTACAATTTCAATCTGCACAATAAGCGATAGACCAGATGTTTCGAGCTTTTTTATGAACTCCTTTAGAAATCCATAATTTGATGCAATAAAAATCAAATCAGACTTTATTGTATTGTCACGTAGTATATTCTTTGAAATTTTGATCGAGGCAGCCTCTTCATCATTCAATGCATCAAAAATTCGTACAATTTTCTCAAAATTGATTGCGTAATAATTTACGGCGTTAAGCCATGTTCCCTATCGTGTAATTATCGGTTGCGGAGAAAGCGCAAGACCAGGTTCTAAATCTTTGAAAATCTGTACCCTCAAGGGAGCCTTTAAAAATACCTTTTTTACGTTAGAGAGAAGGCGGTCAACGTTAGTATACAGGCCTCGTATTTGTTTGCATACTCGATGAAGACCATGTGCAAGGCAAGTCAAATGTGTTATTTTTGGATAAAATATCTGTATTGCTTGGGCTGCTTTTATCATATACGGCGCAGCATCTGATATAAAAAGCAAAATCGAGTCTTTATCAAAGCTCTCGCCCAGGATCTTGATAAAATCATCGAAAAGCCGTGCAATGGTGCTATGATTTGCTTTATCCAGGACTGCAGTATTTAATAAGTATTTTCGTTTGGCGCTCAACTCTTCAGAATCTAAAATACCAATAATAACATTTGCTACATATCTGCCAGTTACGTCCCTTGTTTCATCGATTGATATCCACAAAAAATGATTTTTGACACAGTTTTTGATGTTGTCGATAGTCGCTTTGTAAAGGTCTTTTACGCTATTTGTGCAAAGAGTGGTCCCCGATGGCACTTTATGTTGCGTGTACTTTTTCAAGAAAGACACAAAGTTTTGATTTCGCATTTTATATAATGGTATATCCGTGGAAATAAGAGCACTACATAAATCTTTTGTGAATTGCGAATTCGTGTTTGAAGTAGAAGATTCTTCAAAGAGTTGCTGCGTTTTTGTTGCTTCATTCTTGTTAGCAAGCTCGATATGTTTTTTACTTGTCATGTGTTGTTTTATTGTAAATATTTTTTTAGCTGTGTAACGATGCAGCCCGCTGCATCGTTACGGCTACGGACCGTCCATCGTCCGTAGCCCACCAAGGGCGCATCGCGCGCCGATAAATTTCCTATCAAAAACAACGGCGGTCAACCGCCGAAAATCCCCCACACCCGACCGTTCCGAAATTCCGTATTGTGGGGGACTCGCCGCCGAAACCGCCGATGCTTGCCGATTCGAAATCATTCGGCCGCCAGCCGGGTATAAAAGAGGCCCGGCTGAACGTCTTCTCACCAGACTCCGTTCGCTGATCGACAGCGAACAACCCTGCTACGAGCGTCCTCGTAGTCCCGACCGAGCATACTCGGACTCTATACCTGTGCCAGCACACGAGTATCCTCGTGTACCGCCGAGCGTCCTCGGTATTCTTTGATTCCAGGATACGAATATATTCGTATACCCGCCAAGCGTACTTGGTTCCTCTAGGCCACCGAACTCTGTATTGCGGGCATTTCCGCATACCTAGCCAGGTCGCTATTCTAAATTCCGTCTTCGTACGAGCATCCTCGTACTCCCGCCGAACGTAATCGGCAGCCTAAGTCCGCACACCGCGTTTATTCGCCGGGATTTCATAACGGTAATCCGTCCGGCAAGCAACACCGCGTCGACCAATCCGCGCCGCCGAATAGTCCGCATCGATCTACGATCGAACAGACTCGCGACACTACGAACGCACTCACCGACGAGCGCTCCGTCTGGTACCAACCGTTGCGACACGATCGCCCGCGCTTGCGCTCTCGCCGACCGCACCAGGACGCCTCACGTCATACTAAATAATTATTCCACCGTCGCCTCAAATAATTATTTCATTATTACGATACTTCGCATTGATTTTCACGTATATTTCGCATTTATTTTACGCCGCCTTAAATAATTATTTCGCCGCCGCTCGAACAATTATTTCATTTTGCCGATATCTTGCATGTATTTTCGCGTTGCTTTCGCTTTTGTTTTGCGCCGCTTTAAAATAATTATTTCACCATTGCTTAAATAATTATTTCGCCTTTTCCGATATCTTGCATTTATTTTCACGTTGCTTTTACTTATATTTTGCGCCGCTTTAAAATAATTATTCCACCGTTGCTCAAATAATTATTTTACCAGTAACGATACTCCGCATTTATCCACACGCTACTCTGTATTCATTTCACGCCGCTTTAAAGAACTATTTCGCTATCACTTGTTAATTACTTCACCGATATTTGGCTAATTTGTATACTATTTCAAATTCATCTTGCACACGCTTCGCATGTATGCACGAGCATTGTAGCAGATCATTCGAGGCAAATCGTATCAACATCTTTCTCAATAAACACTGTTTCATTATTTTTCTGATAAACGAGTATTTGGTTTATTTGACATACCCCCAACCGACCGAACCTGGATTCCGGCGAGCTAATCCGCGTCCGCCGAAACTCACACGGTTTCAGCTGATACAACTTTATTACATACTTTGCAGAAAAGAACCGTGCCGTCAGTCTTGAATGATGGAAATTCGCGGACATATTGCCACAACTTGTTTGAGATTAAAGTCTTTGCATTTGGCATGATCTATAAACAATTTAAAAATTGAGTACAATTTGTAATTTTAATTGAATTTTCTGTAAACTTATCTTTTCCGCATATAAAGGAATGGTAGAAATGATAACAATCAGTTAATATAATAGAAAGGCATAGAGAGCCGTCGCGGGATGTTAGTGCGAAATTATAATTTTTCTTAAAGAAATTAATTTGTTATATTAACTGATTGTTATCATTTGAGCCATTCCTTTATATGTGTTAAATTGTTTTAAATCACGCGGGCATTATGACGCGTTTATGTCCTACAGATTTGTTGATTTCCTAAACTAAGAGAAATAAATGTTAGAAGCGTGGGGTCTGAGTAGTTTAGTGGTAGAACATTCGCCCGGCAAGCGGAAGACCCGGGTTCAATTCCCGGCTTAGCCACTCGCGCCCTGATATTTTTTCTCTATTCCCTTCTTTCTAATAATTCCTATCAGTACATACTGATTCCCCATATGTGAGAACAATGTACTAAAAATTTTCGTACACTTTAAGTATCTCGACCAGAGATCGGTGTACAAATTTAACTGTCTCACGTAGACTAACAAATTAATTTCTTTAAGAAAAATTATAATTTCGCACTAACATCCCGCGACGGCTCTCTATGCCTTTCTATTATATTAACTGATTGTTATCTTTTCCGTTTATCCACAAATACAAAAACAATTAATAAATTAGCAAATTTGTATGTGAATTTTAAACAAGTAACTATAACGTAGCGCGTAGTGTTCCTATCGTGTTAAGTACTTCTATCTCCTACGACAGGGATTGACAGCTGAACTCGGAAACAGTTGAAAGAAATAACAAGTTTTCCGTTGTTATCATATAAAAGAAAAGATAGCCGCCTCTCGATGCGTGTGGCGCACTGTTTGAAAATTACTGATCTAATCAATTCCTTCATCAGTCAAAACAAAAAGATGTGTCACAGCATACTTCTATTTTAGTTATTGCATTTATTACTATACTAAGAAAAACTGATTGTGAACCTAAATCAGGAAACGACGTAAAATATTAAAAATAAATAAAATATATAAATATTGTGCAGATATATGGGCGAAATAAGCAAAAATATGCACTTATAAGTGAAATATGCAAAAATATGCTGTAACATATAGAGTTTAAAACGTATAATTACTTCTGAAACACGTATATATCTAATTAATTTCTTTATTAGTCAAATAAGAAAAAATATGCCCTAGCATATTTTGGTTGCCCTACTCATAAAAAACAAAAAGAAACTTAAAACATAAATGATATAAACACATAATTAGACAGGCTTATAATTAAACAATAAACTTAACAGTAAAACTACATTCTAGCCTGGTGTCCAGGGTCACATATTTGCCGCTTCCCATGTACCGCGATATGGGGTTTGTGACAGTTCAAATCCCTCAATATCCTTCACTACGTATTGATTATTTCTAAGTATGCGATCAATTTGATACGGCTCTTTGAAACGCGGTATCATTTTTTGTGAAACACCTGGAGTAGTATCAAAATTCCTTATAATCCTATCACCTAATTCGTATTTCTTTGCAGCCTTATGTCTACGGTTATAAATACACTTTTTGATTTTTGGCTATTCGCATTTTAGTTACGTTGAATTCGTTTATTAGCTTGCTCGCGTAAGTCAGGTAAGTTACGAGGTATCTCCAGTTGTCCTCTCATTTCAAACGCATCTCGCAATTCGTCTATTGCTTTTCCACGCTGCTGTACATCAAAAAATAACATACTCGGACATTTGTTAGTCGCTTTTGACACAGTATTATTGCACGCAAATTCTATATCCTTGAGAACATTGGACCATTGGACATTTCGTTCGTCCGCTAGTTTAGCTATCATCGGTAAAATTGTACGATTAGTCCTTTCTACTTGGCCATTTGCTTGAAGCGAAGCGGTAGCAATTTTGATATGCTGTATGTTCTGTCCTTTTATAAACTCTTCGAATTTGTGGGACGTAAAGCAACTACCACGATCTGAGATAATGCGCAACGACCGGCTATAATGTTCAAAATAAAATTTAAGACATTTAATAACTTTCGAGGCGTTCGTACTCTTGGTTGCATATAATTTCACGTATTTACTAAAAGCATCGACTAAGAAAATATAGCAACTTCTTTTTAAAGAATGCGATCTGGATGCAGGAGCTAAATGATCGATATGTAGCGTAATAAATGGTTTATCGTTTTTTGGTACGTTATGTAATAATCTTTCGGATTTTCCTGAATTCGGAGTAAAGGCAATACATTTTAGGCAACTCTTAATATGTTTATCGACCTTTGACTTCATTTCGGGAAACCAGTAGCCGTTTAGAATGTTGCGTACAGTTTTTTTAGCACCTACATGACTCATTTCGTTATGGTATTTGTGAATGACACTTAATTCTAACGCGGCCGGAACATAAAATAAGATTTGTCCCTGATGTTTCCTATATACTGTGACGTGATACTTTTAAGCGCAGTCACAGGGGCAGTAGCCCGGCCGAGGGTGTGAAGAATTCTGGGGTTGCTCCTCACTTTCGAGAGAGCAATCCGCGAGACTTCATTGTTTAATATCGTATTGTTTTGTATTTCGTTTCTTTTGTTGCTATTCTATCGATATTTAAGGATTTCATTAAAGATTGTAAGGCGATAACCCGAGTGGACGGTAGTTGCGTGCACTGGGCTATGAGCGAAGCCGACTTAGCATCGTAGAGAAGATCGGACGCCGGGGGATCACCGAAGGAGTCACACGCCGGTGACAAAGCCGAAAAAAAGCCAACATTAAGCCGAGTTCGTATTCTCCATCGCTCAAATCTATCGATGGAAAATAGTCCACCGTGAAGAGGCTGCTCTTGCCGCTAAAGGTGAGCGTCAGCGACATGATTCTAGCGACGACTGACGTCGATCGACGATGGGTCGATTCTTAAATCCATTTGTCGGAGGAACAATAGGCATAATTGTCCACAGATTGTTGATTGTACGTCTGATAGGCCGTGTGATTGTATGTTATCGCTATATCGGTGTCAAGATAGCGTACAATTTCCTTCGGTGGTCGCAAATTACCAAAACTATCAAAGTACATGGCGCGATCGCCGCTCTTGGTGTATGCCACCCAATGCGTACCCGATCCATCGACATCGTCCAAATTTATGATACCACTCTCGTTTCGATATATCTTGTGCAGTAAAACGTTACGCATGTAAATGCCTCGGAAATACGGTATTCACATACGTTTCGCCATTTGTATCAACCGTAAATTAGTAGTGACACCCGCGGACATCTTCATCTTCTTTTCGGCGTTTTTTTTTTCTTCTGCGAGACCCCTTTGCCTTATTTGTACGGAGCGAGATAAAGTCCGTGTTCTTCCATAGCGCGATTGTGACGTTGCGTTTCTTCGAATTGTCGCTGCGCAGCTTTGGCGTCATTCACCGCCTTTGCGACACCTGCCAGCGAACCGATAACACCAAGAAGCGGTAACAATGGCAAGATACCGCCGCGTTTCGCTATCAAGAGCAGTTGCTTTTTTACTTTTTTCTTCATTTTTCTCTTCGCCACTCCTATGCCCAATTTCGTCTTTGTTTTTATCGCCGCCCAAACAGCGGTAACAGTGGCCCTCTCTCCGAGAGTCGAGCGGTGATACGTTTCCGCGCTCTATTGGCGAGAATGAGATCGGCGACGTGTCGGTCTTCTAGTTTGCCGCTACGCGAGTGCGCAATGACGTGATTGCGGCACGCCGCGTCCAGCGGATTGATTCCTCGATCCCTTGGCGCGAGTCGTTTCCGCAGACGAGATTCTGGACCGCAAAATTGATAGCCGGGTATGTGCACTTCGAACGGAAGCGCGCTTATCGCGCGATTCAAGAGTCTTTCACCCGTGAATTGCATAAAGCGCAATCTTGAACATATGGCGCGGACCCGTCGATGTGGTCGCCTTGTTGATTGTAATGCTTGAGACACCGATGATAACCTTGCACTTCCGGATCTTCCGTTAAATGTTCAGAAAGTTTCTGCCACAATTGCTCTACATACCGACCAAATTCTAGCAGAAAAATCACTTTCAAAATTAAAAAGATATAAGGCTCATATGATTTTAAAATCAAAATTATTAAACAGGAGCGTAAAGAGCCAAAAAGCAAGTTGATCGTGCAATAGTGTATTACTTAATTTACATTATCGTAGAATATAAACGTTTCGGCTTGTTATCAAACCCTTATCAATATAAATAATAAAAATAACAAAAAGGCGCAACGCATTAATTACAAAGAAGTGAGAACATAATACAGTTTTTCGGAATAATCCATAGAAGAACAGCCGTAACGTTCAAAATCAAACGACATTAAAACTGTAATCAGATTAAAAGAAAACAAAAAAGAATTCCTATTATATTAAAACCGCTAGTCGGTTAATTATATTAAAATAATATTACATACTTGTGGTAAAAACATAGTGTAGGCGAAAAGAACATCCCCTCAATAGTAAGATAGAAGAGAAGCACTTAGGTCCATTTTAAATAATGGTCAAAATCTTAATGATAATAAAAGAGTGAACCAAATTAAGTAAAGAGAATGAAAGGAAGGGAGGGGAGAACGAAAAGGCAAGGAGTAAAAGAAGGGAGGCATAAGTAGAATGGAGGGGGTAAAAATGTTAGTGTAGAGAGAGAAGTAATGAAATTATAAAGAAGGAAACAGATTAATAATAGGGAGATAAGCATCAGGTAACCTTTCAGTGTCATTCTGATTAATCATATGAGCTTTATATTTTTTTAATTTTGAATTTACGCAAGCAATATGATGCGTCTTTCTTTATTTTTTGATTTTATTAGATGTAATTTCGGTAGTTCTACTTGCCGATTACTTAAGTCTTTTATAAAAACTCTTAAATTATGTTTATCTCTAAGAATTCGTATTCGTTTTTTAAAGTCTTGTTTAAACAATACTATAATTCCTCCGCATTTAGATTATTTTTTTAAGAACAAACTAAATTTATTTAAGCAGTTCAATTCTTTTAAATTAAACAAACTATATTTGAATCATATTAATAGACTCATTAAATTGGAATTACAAGACACATACGACCATTTACGATTCATTGTCAGCGAATTATTTAGAATGTCCAATTGTATAACTAATTTATTACCGGCATATATCGAACATGGTTTTTTCTCTCAACAAGAAAAGTTATATCATCGTTTGTGGTGTAGAGAGTGTGCTAGAATTGACAAAAAAATTTTATGATTATCACACAAAAAGAATCTAACAACTAAATCTAAAATACAACCGTTAAGATACATTTATAATATAGATCGAAGCTTTGAACACAACAATAAACCAATTGTTAAACTTGGCCTTGGTAATACTTTTGATACTAATAACATTCAGGTTGACATCAAGTGTGATTCTTTTCATGAGGCGGCTCTTATTGACAGTATCAATGAAGACTGGTTTATCAATTTTACTGCTGTTGATTTCCCTAAAGAAGTCATTCTCCTTTTACAATTGGGGGACAGATTTGGAATGCCTATTACTCACGCTAATAAAGACAAGACTTCTACTCACTTGATCAAGAACATTGAAAAAAAGTTAGACGAATTCGATGAGCAGACCGCTTTTTCAATCAGAAATAAATGTATCCAAGTGATGGAGAGATTCTACAAAAAAGATCCTACCCACAGTTCTAGTGACAAAAAATTGATTTTATGGCATTCAGCCACTAAACGGTTCTTGAAATCTAACTCTGATATTATCATCACCAGAGCGGACAAGGGCAATACTACGGTAGCTCTTAACAGGAACCAATATATCAAAGATTTAGAATTAATGTTGGCGGATTCGGATACATACTCTCTACACAACAAAGATCCTTGTAAAATTTTAACGCGCAATTTTCTACGTGAGTTATTAACAAGGTGGAAGAGAGGCAATTACATTGAAGAGAAGACATATAGGTGGTTGATGACAAGTGATGGTGTCCTTCCCAGAGCCTACGGTTTACCAAAAATCCATAAACCCGGGTGTCTTCTTAGGTTAATTGTTTCTTCTATCAATAGCCCTTTATACGTCCTTTCCGTTTATTTTCATAAAATTATTTATAATAGTTTACCTCCTCCTGATAGCCATATTGACAATAGCTATGATTTAGTTAATAAATTAAATGGATTAGTTATTGGTGATTAATTCCAAATTATCTCTTTAAACGTGGTAGCTATGTTTACCAATATCCCCATTGATTTGGCTATTGATAGTATTTCCAATAGATGGGCGTTAATCTCTCCTAATACCTCCATTCCTATTAACGAATTTTTAAAGGGGATTTGCCTGATACTAGGTTCCACATTTTTCAATTTTAATAACAAGATATATAAACAAACATATGGCACACCTATGGGTTCCCCGTTATCTCCTTTGATTGCGGACCTGATACTCCAAGACCTTGAAGTCAAAGCTTTAGATAGATTACCGTTTAAGCTACCTTTTTATTACCGCTACGTGGACGATATCATTTTAGCTGCACGGACAAATTACATAAATTCGATTCGTGATGAGTTTAATTCACATCATGATAGACTTAGGTTTACAGTTGAAGTAGGTTTAGATAATCGCATCAACTTCCTAGACGTAACTTCAATTTTGACTAACAACACAATTTCTTTCGACTGGTTTCAAAAACCTATGGCATCAGGTAGACTTTTAAACTACCATTCCCACCATCCTATATCACACAAAAAAGGGACTATTATAGGCTTGACGGACAGAATTTTTTTACTCTCCCATCCTGAGTTCCATAATAAGAATTTTACTCTGGCTATCAACATTCTCTTAAAAAATTGCTATCCAATTGATTTTATTTTTTCGACGATACGTAATAGACTTAAATTTTTAATCCAAAAGACTAGTAAAATTAATTCTACAGGCAATTTTTTAAATAATAACTGTAATAACAATGGTTTTAAGACTTTTTTTACTATTCCGTACATTTCATCCTTCTATAAAGACTTCAACTCTATTGCCAGAAGCTCCGACCTAAAATTAGCCTTCTCGATTCCTAATAATTTGACTCAATTTATTAAGACTGGTAAAGACATTTTAAACAAATTTTCTCATTGTCAAGTCGTTTATATGATTGCGTGTCGTGATTGTGACAAAACGTACGTTGGACAGACTAAAAGACAACTTAATACCAGAATTAAAGAACATAGGAACGACATAAATAAAAAGAATGGTTCCCCGTCCGTCATTCCTAAACATAAGATTGAGTCTTCTCATGAGTTTGACTGGGAGAATGTAAAAATATTGGACGGTGAACCTTCTTATGCAAAAAGAATGATTTCAGAAATGGTTTTTATTAAGAGACAACGTGCAGGCTTAATAATCAGAATGACACTGAAAGGTTACCTGATGCTTATCTCCCTATTATTAATCTGTTTCCTTCTTTATAATTTTATTACTTCTCTCTCTACACTAACATTTTTACCCCCTCCATTCTACTTATGCCTCTCTTCTTTTACTCCTTGCCTTTTTGTTCTCCCCTCCTTTCATTTCATTCTCTTTACTGTCACCTTAATTTGGTTCACTCTTTTATTATCATTAAGATTTTGACCATCATTTAAGATGGACCTAAGTGCTTCTCTTCTATCTTACTATTGAGGGGATGTTCTTTTCGCCTACACTATGTTTTTACCACAAGTATGTAACATTATTTTAATATAATTAACCGACTAGCGGTTTTAATATAATAGGAATTCTTTTTTGTTTTTTTTTAATCTGATTACAGTCTTAATGTCGTTTGATTTTGAACGTTACGGCTGTTCTTCTATGGATTATTCCGAAAAACTGTATTATGTTCTTACTTCTTTGTAATTAATGCGTTGCGCCTTTTTGTTATTTTTATTATTTATATTGATAAGGGCTTGATGACAAGCCGAAACGTTTATATTCTACGATAATGTAAATTAAGTAATATACTATTGCACGATCAACTTGTTTTTTGGCTCTTTACACTTCTGTTTAATAATTTTGATTTTAAAATCACTTTTGTTATAAATCGCAACTCCTCAGCCGTCAAAAGTAAAATATCGTCCGCCATTACGAAAAACATTTTTCCAACTGAAGAATGTTCGAGCCGCGCGCACCTATAAATAGCTGGTACTCGTCGAACGTCAACCAGTTAAAATGAAATTTGTCCGACAACCGTACACGATTCGTGTAAAAAACAAGGACGAAAAGATGTGGATGATAGAGGCTTGTGCATCCAGACACGGTCGAATGCTATCAAACACGATACGCGGTATCATTTGCGGCCCCTCCAATTGCGGTAAAACAAACGTAATGTTGAGTCTGTTGGAAAGTCCGCACGGTATGTGCTTTAAAAACGTGTACGTGTACTCAAAATCATTACATCAGCCGAAATATCAGTATCTCGAAAGATTGTTTGGACTGATTGATAATATCAGTTACTTTACATTCTCGGATAATTGTACTGTGATATCCCCGAGCGAGGCGAGTAGTATGTTGGCAGGTATGGGCCGTCACAACAAACCCCCACCACCTACCCCGTCTAGGCCCCCCGCGGTGGGTCTGGCGCCAAAACATTCCCTCACTCCTCTCTGACGGGATGGGAAAAAAAGATGGCGGCTACGGGTAAACAAGATGGCGGATGTTGACAAGATGGCGGAAATTTTTATTTTTCCGAATTGAGAAAATCCAAACGGGGTTCGAACCTGGATCGCTGGATTTCTAGTCCTGGTCCTAGTCTGCTGGGCTACCTATAGATCTAATGAAATAAGTCGTAGGGTCGTATTTATGGCAGGCGCGGGATGACGTAAACTTTTTATTTTTTTCCGAATTGAGAAAATCTAAACCGGGTTCGAACCTGGATCGCTGGGTTTCTAGTCCTGGTCCTAGTCCGCATGGCTACCTATAGATCAAATGAAATAAGTCGTAGGGTCGTATTTATAGCTATGGGGCCTGGCAGGTATGGGACCTGGCAGGTATGGGGCATCAAAACAAACGACGTCACACAGTCGCCTCTAGTCCGTGAAGGGAAGGGACGTATTTATGGTGGAGCCGCGTCTACATGAGGTACCCCGGACTCTCAGGCAGGTATGGGGCATCAAAACAAACGACGTCACACAGTCGCCTCTAGTCCGTGAAGGGAAGGGACGTATTTATGGTGGAGCCGCGTCTACATGAGGTACCCCGGACTCTCTGGCAGGTATGGGACGTCAAAACAAACGACGTCACACAGTCGCCTCGCGAAGGGTCGTATTTATGGTGGGGCCGCGTCTACATGAGGTACCCCGTACTCTCTGGCAGGTATGGGGCATCAAAACAAACGACGTCACACAGTCGCCTCGTGAAGGAGCGTATTTATGGTGGGGCCGCGTCTATATGAGGTACCCCGGACTCTCTGGCAGGTATGGGAAATGTAAACAAACATCGCCAAGGTGTCGAGCGGGGGATGATAGAACTACGACCTGTGAGCGGGCAAGTATGGGAGAACAAAAGAACGACGGAGTCAAACGGTGGATTCTGCTAGACCGATATTCGACGAGATGACGACTAAGGGGGTGCAAACGGTATAGAGCGTGCGCCGGTATAGCGAACAAAAGAACGCAGCGACGAATGATCGGACGACTTTTAGCCTGATATTCGGCATGCTGGTTAAGGTGGCAGCGATATCTCGTGAACGGAATGAGCCACCCCGCGGATTGAGCGCGCTGTAAGGATTGTCGAGTGCAGGAACATGCGAAAAGAGGAAGGAAACAAACACGAGAAATGGAATACAAAATCGTTTATTTGGAATTTTTCTTAAGAATACATAATTGAACTGACAAAATAAAGTTTATACATTTTATGATTTTCAATAGAATCAAATTTAATTATAAATGATAAAAGTATACATTAATGTATGAATTACAAATATTATTTCAAAGCATGCATCGAGAAATGTTAAATATATAAAATAAAATGTTTTATTTGAAATTTTTAAAAATACATTGTTGAATATTACAACAAGTACTTGTACGTACTTTCGTTTGCTCATTTTTTTTACAATGAAAAATTTTGCGATATAAGCATACTATCAGTCTGTCGTTTTGGTTATAATCATCGGTGAAAAGACGAAGAAATTGCTCAAGGTTGTAACCAAGAGACAAATAGTAAAGAAACACGCAACAATATTGGCCGCATGTTTGCGAAAAAAATCCTTGTAGCTGCACGGTGTTCCATCGATACATGGTGGAATTTCGTCGAAGTCGCAGATGAAATCGTTGATCCGAGTGTGGCGGGATTCCGTAACTATCGAAATATGTGCCGGTACCGTGCTCGTCGATGTAGAAGGCGACCCAGTGTCTTCTCTGGGGCGATCATGCTCGTCTGTATTAGCGACAATGGCTGTCGACCTCGTCCACACCCTCGGTAGTCTGTCGGCAGGATAGACTCCCACATATCTGACATTGAGACGACGCAACGCGTGTAAGATTTCCAACGAATTCATTTGTCGCGTAACAAGACGGTGCTCGTGCGCGAGGAATTATTTGTATAGTAGAGTCGCAGGGGTTTATCTCCTTACGCGTAGAGTAGACGTTCTCGAATGATTGTGCGGAGATGGTTTGTTGAGCGTTGCTATCGGTAGGATATTCTTCTTTCTTCACACACGATATATCTTTTGCAATGTAATTACGTGATTGATTCTTGTCTTCTTCTTCTTCTTCTTCTTTTTTTCCGTACGCCACGCCTCGATATTGCGAATTATATCGAGATTTTTATTCTTTTTCATAAAAACGCCGCTGTCAGCTTTTTCGCTTATGCTCCAATTTTCACGAGAAAGATCATCGCAGCTCGAAACGATGCTACACTCACTGCTGGTGTTTTGAGCGCCTATCCAACGTTTTAATTTGCCGGCGTTGCGTAACGCGCAAAGAAATTTGTCTGTAGAGCAAAATCGAAAACCGTGGTGAGAGCACCGATGTCCGCTCTCTTTGTCTTCCGGCAAATTTTTAAACGCCGGAGAAATTCCTTCTAAATTATATACGTTTCTGGAAAGTAGACGCCTCAGATAGCGGGCCTTTTCTTGCCCCCTGCTATAGATGTAGCGCACTCGACGTGTTATTTCTCGTAGTTGTATTACGAAACATTTAAGATCGGTTTCGCCATCGAACCACTCGATTCCGTGATAATTTCGCGAAAGCCAGTTGTTTTCTCGTCTCGATTTTTCAGGTAAATCGTCAAAGGGATAGGGAGGCGTCATAATCCAGTGTCCGATGATTGCGGAGTTAAGCGCGACAACAGCCACTTCTTTCGGAATAAACTTCTCGTCGGCATCGCGGAAACCCTGTATATCGATGACTATATCCATGGTTATGTCCAAGTACTCGCTCTTTCTTTTCAAACGAAGCGACGCCGTTCGCGTCTCGAACAAAACTGAATCTCTTTCCGTTGCTTTACACGTCATTTAAGAAAACAGACGTTAGGGAAAAATGTACGTAGTAGTAGTAGTAGAGGTGGGGGGTTTGACGTTATAAAAACCTAACCGCCAAAATCGACGATAACTTGTCGAGAGGAGTCTATTTCTAGAATATTGTCGAACTCAGCATAAACGATACAATTAACGGTCGTGGTAAGCGCCTTATCAAATTTCACTTCTAATCGCAAACTACCATGTTTCGCGAGATTCCAATGTCCGGCGCAATGAGCGGACAAGTCGGGGGTAAGATCAAAAGCGAAAAGAGTGTAGCCCTGGGCATAATCCTCTCTACTTATAGAATTTCCCTCGTTCAAGAAGTGAATGCCGGTTCCCGAGAAGAGCGTGTGGTAGGCTTCGACGTAAAGCTTTTCGTCTTTCGAGAAGTTCGGTTGTAACGGCCTACTGGGAATTTGCATACCATCGGCATACAGAGAAAAGAAATTTATACCGTAGTTTTTGAAATTAAACGGATTCAATTTTCTATCGCCATTAAACGCTCTGTTATCGACAAAGCCGACTATTACACGTTTCGGCAGTTGTCCGAGTATTACATTATCTATCGATTCTCCTACGAGTCCGGCGTGAATCGTAAATGTTTTAACCTCGACTTTTGTGAGAGGATATTTGGCGGTGGTTTTACTCAACATTCTCGCGTGCGAGAGTAACACACCGGGGCTTATCTTTGCTCTTCTAACGAGCAGACTAGCGTCTAGAAGACGTATTTTTGACACCGAATTAGATTCCATGAGGCAAAACGAATCTTTCGAGCGAACGAGCCTCATTCTAACTTCCACCCCGTTGATTAGGAATTTATCCTGATTGAAAACGTCGCAGTAAAGATGCCCTATGAGATCTAACGCCTGTCCGTCTCGAATGTAACGCGAGCGTCTCACGAGTGCCTGATTCGTGGCTTGCGACTCTAGGAGAGCGTCCATTAAGCCCGGGGTATCCGCGTCCCACAAGCAGGAGGTCAGATGGGAGTTTTTTGCGGGTGAAGAATAATTTAATAACGCCTCGATGTAAGCCCGATACGCGTAAGCGTTGTTTGGGGGTGACACGAGTTTTTGATTGAAATATATGTCGATTTGGTTGAACATGGAATGCAGTAAATGATTTACAGGGCCTACTTTGAACTCGGGGGTGCCAGCGGCGGTACCGCCTCCTGCTAGGGGGGAAGATTCTACGCGTACGCGAAGACTCAACATGGTGTGTGTGAGATCTAGATAATCTTCCCCATGGCCGGGTATGACGAATTCTATAGGCGCGTCGTCCGCGAGCGACGTTACGGGTTTGTAATAAATCCATTGCGATCTCTCGATGCTGGTTTGTGTAGGCGGTAAAGAAAAGAGATCGAGTTCACTCTTTAAGCACTCGTTTGAATGTGTATGAAGAAAGGACATGCTCCGTAAATTCCTAATTCACGCACTGATTAAGAGAATATGTCGGCTACACTACGTTTCTTGACTCGACGACGCCTCGTGGTGCCGGATGGCTTTTTGCTGTTGGTCTTTCTAGCCGCTGTGCGAATTTTTTTTTTTTTCGTTGTCTTTTTTTTCTTCGTGATTTTCCTTCGCACGCTGCTATTTTTCGACGATTTCTTTTTGCTCGTCTGACGATGAGGACGACGACACTTGGGAACCGCGATGCGTCTTTCGTGACTGAAGAAAGGAAACTGAAGCGCGGCTGTTTTCGCTGATACTTTATAACCTGTACCCTTCATCAAGCTAGTTATTTTTTCTTGGGCTTTTCTTTTGAGATTTCCACTCGATTCCTTGAAACGAGATTTGACCGCCTCCTTGAACGGTGTATTATTTTCAACATCCTCCATCACGCTAATGCCGGCGCGTAAAGCTTCTTTACCAACCGCTCGTACACCTTTACTCAGATAAGGAAGCGCTCTCCTGAATAATCCTCCGAGAAAACTACCGATTCCGTGTCCTCGTTGATAGGGTGCTCCGACAAAAACTCGTGTGATTCCTTCACTCCGACCTCCGTTTTGTATATCGTAATATTCATGGTCCTCCGGTCTAGTCATAGCGTGCGGCTTTTCTGACTAATTTTTTCTTACTGGAAACGTCTAAAGTGCAACGTCACCGTCAGCGTTCCCGATTGGAATGGTATTCTTTTTCCGAATTGATCTTTTATATCTATTTCAATCCTACGAAAATACGTTTGTCGTAATGGTATATAATGTGGGACGGAGAAATGTTTCACTTGATTCGCTCCGTACGCGTAATAATGGCCGTAATGCTGCAGCTCGACCGGTACTATTCGAAGAAGTGGAGTTTGCACATCGCCGGTTATATAAGGTTCACAAATATCACAATAAACAAAGAGTTTATCGGGAATACCGCGCAGCAATCCGTGCGGTTCGAGAGTATAGAAATTTCCAGCGCGCCCTCTTTGTTCTCTTTTAAACCCGAGTTTGATAAAAGGTGCTGTAAAAATATCTTTGGAATTAGGATTAGTTGCAGTAAGTGTTGTATAGAATTCGATTTCACTAGTCGTTAGGGCCCCACCGCAACCGAGTATTCGTAGAAGATTATCGGAAACGTTCATATGATGAACCAGATTGCATTTATTTTCATCGCATGTAATCTCGAACAAGATTTTACCACCACTAGCGTCTTCTAGTGTCAAATTAATATGCGAATTCGCATTTTTGCACGCTGAATTAATAGCGGAGATAAGTTCCTCGATATTTTTGTAAATACCATTCGGTATTACTCCTTGCGTCGACGTTAACGTCGTCCCGCCTTTCCTCGTCTCGCGACCATTTTCAATATCGACGAATCTAATGACATTTTCACCGTGATTTATGTGTAAAAAAGTAGTGGGAAATTGGATCTCGTTAAGCGCGACTTCCCATTCGCCGTGTAAGTGTATAGGATGGGGTAATTCTGTAATGAAGGAAGTGGTTGCATTGTCCGGAAAATAGCGCATACTACTATTGCTGGGAAGAATCAAGAGAAATTGATCCGTCCTCATTTCGAACAAGCGGGGTTAAACTCGAAGCAGGGATCCAAGAATCAAACTTGCTGGGATAACCACGCCAGCTAACCAGCACCTGTTTATTATTATCGCGACCCCGACTTCTTATCACACGATCGACGATAAACTCCTCCTCCTGCAAGTTTTTCTCAACCCGAGCCAATTCTTGTTCGTAAAAAATGCCGTCTATGACTTCTCCCGCTAAATCGCTCAGCTCGTACACACGTGGTTTTCGCCAATCGAGTATACGGTGAATTCGAAATATCTCCTCGCTCCACCGTGCCTCGTATCCTTTCTCGAAGACGACTTTTGCTCTACTGATACGAACGAGATCACCGACGTGGTATTTAGCCTTTCGACGTTTCTCGTTCGCTTCGTCGTCGTTGCTCCTCCATTGGCGCGTTATATTTTCACGTGCGATACGTGCATTTTCTCTCGTAACGACATACGGTTGCATTCTGGTGCTCGAATGACGGGTGTGATTATAGGCGTTTACGATATTTTGCAAAACATCGATGTAGCGTCGCGTATTTTTATGCGTAAAATAACGCCACATTCGTTCTTTCAACGTTCTGTTGAAGCGCTCGACGATGGCGGCTTTGACATCCGGATTGCGGGCTACGCGAAAACGAATGTCATTTTCTTCCAAAAGCTTTTGTAGCGGTCGCCCGACAAATTCTTTACCCTTGTCCGTTTGTAGGTATACGGGTACGCGTCCGTTACTTCTCGAGAGCACGCACTGAAAAGCTCCCATTACGGAATTACTCGTCTTGTCGCGCAATGGTTCTACCCAGACGTATTTACTAAGTACATCGATAATCACGAGTAAATACGCATATCCGTCGTTGTAACTTTTGAGATTTCGGAGTTCGATCAAATCAGCCTCCCACAGATCGTCGATATTCGTTACGTTGTAATGCATTCGTGGAAATTTCCGTCGCAATGGACGATGTAGTGTGTACGCATCTTGCGCTTCGAGCCATCGCGCGACATTGTTACGGGATAAATTCGCCGCGCGAAACAGATTATCAACAGCCGAATAACCGGCATAATGCGCGGGATCATAGTACAATTTTTCAAGATCCGTCATTCCAATTTATTCCAATCGAGCAGGCGTCTCGCTACCGGTGAATCCGTGTTTCTCTTAGGAGTGGAACTCGCCGTAGGACCGCTAAGTTTCGCGATATTTTGCGAAGAACCGACTGCTAATAATTTTTTATTTCTCACTAGTGTGGAGGGAATGTTCAAGTCGTGAAGTAATCGCGCGAACTGAACTCTTCCCGCGGCTTTCACGGTTTTTCTATCGCGCATCGCCTCGTTTATCAGGTCTGAGATATTTGAATCTTTTACGACGTTACCGTCTATGGTCACGACTCCGTACTCGTCCCAGTTAATTCTAGTCGACGATGCTTTATCGAGCAAGCGTTTCGTCAGTAAGCGAGCTTCGGCACGGTAAGATTTCGGTACGCTTTCCACTATTCTTTCGACGCTTTTCATCACCCCGAGACTCGCGTCGTGTTCTTTCGGGAGGCTTCTCGCACGACTAGAGCCCGGAGCGAATGAGAGATCGCTCGGCGGTACTTCTTCTTCGCGAGTGTCCATCGCGTCTTCTTCCTCTTCTTCTTCCTCGGCGTTACGCGCGTCTTGATTTCGTCGTCCGTGTGCTACTCGTACAAAGTGAAGATATCGCCAAAGAGCCTCTTTGTACATCTTCCATCTCTCGGCTTCGTCGTTCGGATAGGGCGAATTAAGAATTCGACTCATCTCCGCATCGAGTCTGGATAGAGCGGTTCCGGGTGTTCGTACGGAATTATAATTATTATTATTATTATTATTAACGCTTTCGTCCGGTGTGTTTTCCACGAGCGGTGCGCCGTAGTCGGTAGTCGGTTGATGCAATTGACGCTGCATTCTCTCGAGATTTTCCGTAGAAATTAAAACCATTTTTTTCGCTCTTTCCATAACACTCGATATTATTTTCTCTCTTGTGTTTTAAGCCGTCACCTTGTCTATGATTCGCGAAAATAAGGCCTCTAATAGAGGAACGATAATATAGGATAAGAATCCACCTCGTTGTACCAATAGCTTTCTTTTATTCTTCCAATTTCCGCGCTTTGACGCGATACGACGTAGCGTCGTTTTGTATTTGCTCAGACGATTTTTTTCGCGTCGTTCGAGCGCAACGTTACCATTGAGCGTGTTGAAAACGCATTCGCAAATACAGCGAATAAATTTTTCGTCCGCGGTTCGCAGGAAGGAGCTGCGTTGATTTTTGTTCAGATGACACAGCGCCTCTAGAAGACAAACGTTTCTCTTTCCGATCGAACGTCTAGCGGTTTTCGTTGCACCGTCCGACGCCGCTACTTTCATCGTGAGAAAGTCACTCGCAACTGTCGTCTCGCGAGCGATGGTGCATACTTTTTATACGCTGGATCTGCGCGGTACGTAGACGTAACGCAACGCATCGTCGGGAAAGATGCTTGTCCGAAATCGATATTTGTCCGGAGTCGATTGTTTCAGATCGAGTAATAAATATCCGTGGGGGCGCGAAGTTGCGTCAAAGTATGCTTCTTCTAGAAACTTTGGGTCATCGGGGTACACCTGTCGCGCGAGATGACGAATTTGAGCGCGATCGCGCGGGTTCTTGAAGACGACGATGTAATTGGTATTAAGCGATATGTCGCGCTGACAGCGTCCCTGGTGAAATAGATTTTGCGTGATAAGTATAACGCTGAGATTCTTATGGTGACTACCCTTTGTAAAAAGATCCACGATGACGTCGCACGAGGATGATTCTCTCATAAGATCGTCGATTATCACCAACTTTGGTGTGAGAGGATCGTGGGAATAATCATGCGCTTGTGGCAACCCCTCGCGAAACTCGATTGCATTTTTCTTTATTTTTCCCGCAGCGTTCCTTTCTTTTTTCTCAAACGCGTATTGAAGTTGTCGATAAGCATCCTGCCATTCGGCGTAATAAAATAAAACTCTTTGGAAAGAAACATCGGCCATTTCGGATAGATATTTGAGAAAAGTTTTTACAAAGACCGTTTTGCCGCATCCAGTGGGACCGCTGACGATAGACGTCCAAGGATGTTTCTAGCGTATGTCCATCTTGCAAAATGAACTCTTCGCCGTTCGCTCGCGCCTTCATAAACGAAAAAAATCAGCGAAACACTAGGACGCGATAAGCTTACTGCCCACTGACGGCGGCGGCGGCGGCGGCGACCGCTTGCTCGCGCTAGCGTACAACTCGCGGACTCGAACAAGCTGATTCGGTCCGCGGAGACGCTGGACAAGCGCAACCGCGTTAGCGTACAACTCGCGGACTCGAACAAGCTGATTCGGTCCGCGGAGACGCTGGACAAGCGCAACCACCGAAATTGCTCGCGCCAGCGTCCAAGAGTGGAAACGCTACTTCGCGCGATGAAACGCTTTTTTTTCTCGGAAAAAATGAGGGTTTTATACGGGAAAGTAAGTTAGGAGGAAGAAAAATCTTTAAGAAAAATTATGCGAGAAAACATTTATTTTTACGAATAAAAGTACATGATTTGAGAAAAATAAAAATATTCGTTTTTATTTCTTAAATTTTTCAGTTTTTACATGGTTTTTATACAATTATACATTTTACATTTTAAAACTAGCAATATTTTCTTAAATTAAATAAAAAAATTTTTTATTTATACTTTTACAAAAATTTATAAATCTACTTAAAGCTATTTATATAAAGTCGGAAAACACACGCTAACCGTCGACAGCGAAAGAACAATTCTGTAAAAATTATCGAATCGCGTAACCGTAAGGAACGGAACAACGACTATTGATAAATCTACGTTTCAATAGCACAGGAGTACAAGCTTTCACTTCGTCGCGAGTTATTAACTCGTGAAAAGCCGTACGCCGAATTGCTCTGAAACGTAGATTTATCGATGTTCTATGTGACTTTCCTTCTTCTTCTTCTTCTTTTTCACTTTCCTCTTCTCGTCCCTCTCGCTCTTTTTGCAATATTAATTCTCTTATACTATTAAAATTGACTAAGCATGAGTTTGCAAAGTTTAGGGTTATACCCTTTACTTTGCAAACTTCGTGCGTGAGTCCTTCCGGTGTGCGAACAACGTAAGCATAAAATTTCGGGCCACCAGATACAAACGCCTCGATGTAACTACCGGACCCATAGCGCTTTCGAGTTCGTTCGTCATATCGCCCAAAAAATTACCCGTACGCGGCTCGTATTCGGAAGGATCATCGCTGCTTACATAAATGCAAGAATCGGTATCGTAATATAAAACGCGTCGATCTAAGCGTTCTAAATATTTATACAACACTAATCGCGCTAGCGCCGTCGTGTACGCCGCTAAAACGACGTTGGTCAGAGGCGAGGGAACGTCGGCCTCTTCCCGCAGTCGCCATGAAACATACATCGCATCTTCGTTTACCGGCAGTATTTCGGTTATTTCATGTTTGGGGCTTGTGAGCAAACTCGCTAATCGTTGCTGAGTTTTTACGATTTCGGTATTCGTTAGGTTGGGTCGTTGGCCGAATTTCCCCCAAAAAGAATTTAAACACAACTTCGCGACCGAACGTAATCCCGAATTTTTCGCGATATTGTTACTTTCGAGAACGATACCTTCGGTTTCCTCGTAATCGCGAAGATATCGTTCTTTAGCCTCGTCATCGGTACATTCACTCGGCCACCCGCTGGCTTCTTGTTTTAATTTTAAAAATGTATTAATATATTCGGCGAATAACCCACCCTGCCGCGTACCGTGATCGTAGCGTGTTGCGTTGTACTGCCAAATCTCGCTAACCTCCGACACGAAATCACCTTTTTCAAGCGCTTTGCGCAATTCGCACGATACCCATGTACCCGTAAATTCACGTTCGGAAGGCCTGTGTGTACAATCTTCGCGTGAAAATGTTTCGCAGCAACTGCGGCACAACGCGAATAACAATTTTCCGCGTACGCGATACGGTAACACGGGGTGAAAGAGATCGCGCGGTGCGAGTACTTTGCAACGTACGAGGCCTTCGACGGAGTCGAAATTGTAATTCGGGCCTTCTCCGATTAGCACCGAACATTCCTCCCCGACATACACCGTGGGATGTCCGATCGGAAAAGTACCCGTTTTTAAAACATACGGATACAGAGAACATACATCGATGTATCGTATCTTCTCTGTACCCGTAATTTCATATCGAGTCGCGACATTCCCCGTACGGCCGCCGTAAAACGCATCGCGCGGATTGAGCGGTTCGTTTTCAACCATTTGATGGTGCTGTAAATATTCCCGCATTACGCTATTTACAGCCATCGCACGATCGAAATCGCACTCCCATTTCTCCGTCACCGTGTATCCGCGTTTTCTAAGACGATATGTCGTTGCGACGGTATGCTCATAACGCAAATCGATCGTATCCCTACGTTCACTGTTTACGGAGAGGTTACTGTCGCGGTTGATTCTAAAGCACGACGGGCAACCGTGCCAAAAACATCCGTGAAATTGAAACACGTGATGTCGCGTTACGCCGTTTTCTAACGATTCGTAATATCCGTCGACGAGTGTGCCGTCGAGTACGCGATATTCGCGGGTACGCCCTGCGTGAATAATAGGATGTCCGAGCTCTCGCTCCATCCACACCAGCCAACGCAGTGCTTTGCGCGATTGCGTATTCGCGTGTCTGTACCCACCCGGTGGAATTATACCAATCTCGCTTTCACGCAGAAAGTTTTTTCTAAAAACCCTCATACACGTGGAAGCGATTGTTGTACATTCCTCGAACGGGCACACTTTTCCGCGCCTCAGGAAAATTTTCCTAAAAGCCATGCACGCTCGTCTAAGAATATCCACGTCGTTGCGACAATAGCGCGATATCTCGAGTTGAAAATCAAAAATATAATTCGCCCGGGTTAACTCGTCGTGCCATGCTAAAAACTGTTCGCGTTCTTTCGTATTCATAGTTTCCGGAGAGTAATACTCGACGCCCGGCAACGGTCCTACATAGAATTGATTATCGAGCGTGTTAAATAAATGCGGAAAGACGCCTTTATCCAAAGTATTCGCCAGCCCGAAAGCCTTTGGTAATTCGGATAACCGCATCGGCATATAATTAACACTGTCGATAAATTTCGTATTTCCTACCGTTAGTACTATGATTTTAGTACCGCTCAAAATTACACGAGGTTCTGTCGAAATACCGCTTTCTACTAAATATCGGAGGATAAATTGCGCGTCGAACGATTTTGCGTTATGAGCAATACAAATTATTTTTTTTAAATATGTCGTCGGACGCGTCGCGAAATTTACAAATTCTTTAACAGGATCGTGACGAAATGTAAATTCGCGGATACCGCACCAACGACACCGCACCGACATATCTTCTATTTCCGCGCACGATTCGCAAATCTGCTGCGCGACGCAGAGAGTGGGCACGTGAATTTTTACATTAGCGGTACCTCGAAGCGTTTCATCCTGTCGTGTTTCGAAATCGTAAAACACGAATGCGGAGCGGTTTTCTGTTTTCGACTCGTGTTCATCCTCATTTTGATCTTCGAAATGCTCTTCCGAAGAGCGACCCACGATGCTACTCGAAGCTCGATTGATCGGCATCATGCAGCAATAATGATTTAGCGGTTGGTGAGAACGACACGTGAAACAGAAAGCCGCGCCGCATTCGTGCTGTTTCTTTCGTTCGATTACACGACCGCACTCGCCGCAAAATCGTATAACGCTACAAACGCTTTGAAGCGAATGCCCGTCGTACGATTTTTGCGCGCGATGACGCTCGAGGCACGCGCGATTAAAAAATTCGCGATTACATTCCGTGCAGCGTATTCGCTCATGTTCGAATCTCTCGCAAGTTGGAACCATGTTACAACGCGGGCATTTATTAGAGCATCGATGCCCTTTCGCGTCACTGCGATAAGCTACGTTGCACGGAATGCAATACCCTCTACTTCCAGCAGCGGCTCTTAAATTTAAAATCACGCTATAATGACGCGATTCGGCGACAAATAAAATATTTAATCGAGATATAGGTTCTCGATGTAGAGAGGCTAGCACCGCTGTTCCGTCGAATAACGGTTTACCCCCGCGACCAAAAGTGTCGGAATTGTAAACTATTATCGCGACATTTTCCGCGGCTAAATATTGTTGGAAATGTTCAATTTCCCTAATTCCGCAGCCGACTTCCGGAATCGCGATACCGACTTTTTTCGTCAACTCGACGGCGAGTTCGCGTTGCAACGACGAATTTCGTTTTCTCACCGCGTTCCATCTCGCATGCAACTCGCCCGTACGCACATTTCCACGCTCGTTATAAATCTGTGCCGTCACGAGCGCGCGAGGAAAACACAGATTATCGTTGTTGTTTATTGTTAAAATCGAACGTTTACCAACAATATCTAGAGCGTTATATCCACGTCCCGTGGGAGGGGTAATACGAAAAACGCGAATATTAAACTCTTGCGCTACGTTTAACCCCCCTGAACTTTGAGCTAATAAACTCACGAGATTCCAAATGTTCTCGGGAGTCAAATCGTTCGCCGGACGGAACGATATTCCAGCGGGGCCGTGAGAAAGAGCCGGAGAGTCGAAAGACAATCCAACATAATCTCCCGGTACGCATGAAAATATCGCGTAAGAGTGAATTTCGCGAAACGCGTTTTCCAATCGCGTGTAAACCTCCCCTCCTCCCTCGGGAAACGGAAGTATACGGAATCTAGCTTCTCTACCCTCTATCCCGAAATTTCTAAATCTACGCGTGTTTTCCGATACTAATTCTATATAATTAAAATTATCGCCGACCTGATTATTATTCCTTTCCGCCGCCGATGCTGCATCGATATCCTCCGCTCGCCTCGTTTCCTCCTCCTCCGTTCTTTCCTCTTCCTGCGGCGCTCTTTCGTCGGTTTCGCCAGTCGATTCCACGCCCGACCGAGTTTCCTCCGACTCTTCTTCTTCTCTACCGCCACCTGTTTGAACTGCAAAAGTCAAAATTAAAAAATTAGCGAATTAATTAAAAATTTGATAAAATATTATATTTTATATCTTCATGCTCGAATTTTATTTGCAATAAAAATCGAAAAAGTGTTAAATCAGCTCACCTCTAGATTTTCTTCTTTTTTATTTTACACCCTCGTTTGATAATTGTAATCGGGAGAGTAAGAAATCACAGGGGGACTGTATCCTGTGAAAATTTTAATGTTTAATTTTAATGTTTAAAAAATAAAATTCGAGCATAAAAGCAACTGTAAAAATTTGCAATCTTTCTTACCTCTGTCACCCATTCCCCATCCGTCGTGGCTTTGTTCATCCTCTCCATAATTCCTGTCCTGTAATTCCTCTTCCTGCTCTTCCTCCTCCTGCTCTTCTTCTTCGTCTTCCTGCTCTTCCTCTTCCTCCTCCTCCTCCTGCTCTTCCTCCTGCTCTTCCTCTTCGTCGTCAGCCTCGGGTAATATTACACTCTGTTGACGGTCGTTATCTAAAAATTTACGTTATTAATTTTTCAAATTTTTTAGTTATTTTATGCTTCTGCTAAGATAACTTTTTTTATCACTTACTGTACAAAGGACTGAATATTTCCTCCTCATCGAACGAGCTCACTTCGCGAGGAGCCGACTGACTCGTCGATTCGTTGCTCACAAGATCGACAAGCTCCGGCGTAAGAATAATTCGCGCGCGAGCTAAAACATTAAATTTTTTGAAAAATTTCCTAATATTAAATCAATGCTGTTATTTCATATAAATTACTTTTACGAAGGTCTATTACTTACACGAAGGTCCAGCCTCAGGCGAGGTATCGTCTCGTCGTCGTCTTACCCCGCGGCGTTGAGTAGCTCGCTCTTCGACATAATTTTGACGCTCGCTACGCACCACACCCTCCACCACCATGACTTTTTTCGGCTCGTGACATTGTAGCGTTCCTAAAAAATAATGATTTTAATTTTTTTAAATTTTGTTTTAAATATTCATAATAAAAAATAGAAACTTACCATTTTTTACCGCACCACGATAGTAATTCAGCAGGCCGGCGATATAGCCTCCCGCATCCTCTTCTTCGTTGTCGTTAAACACACGTCTCATCTCGATTATTTCGCCGGCAATAATCAAAAGCTGGAGGTAAATCGAGAAATGCCCCAAACGGAATAAAACCGCGAGCACCGCGGTAGGGCACGCACCCGCAAACTTTGCGAATACGACATAATTATTATCGTCGTTGTCGGATAACGACGATAAATAATTATCGATGCAGAGCCCGTTTAAACTACGCGTCAATCGCAAACACGATTCGATAATTTCCCGCAAACTAGACATTTTTAATTCAACGTGGCTTCGATACGCGGTGAAATCACACGAAGACGGAAATACAGATCGCTATGATCCCGAATGCGCGAGAAAATGTGAAACTGTGCGATTTTTTAGCGTCTTCCCGTTTTATACCAGTTTTCCCCACCTTGAGAAAATTTAGGAAAAAAGCATTGTTTGTTTTCAAATATTTTTATTACACTTCCTTTGAAACCGGACAACGGTCCAGGTCCTTTCGTCGTACAACGTTTCGCTCGTGCTTTTCACGATAATCCTATTATTCAACGAACGGTACTTCAAGATAGGAGAGCGAGGCGCCTCGGAAAAAATAAAAATAACAAATAATCGAATCGGGATAAGAATAATCCTATAGTATTGAACACGTAGTAAAAATTCCGACGACGCTTAACTTGTTAAGAAATACTACGCAACGGGTGGAAATTCTGTTGTTTGAATAAGAATAATCCTCTATATAACAATCACGTAGTAAAAACCACAATAGAGTGCAAAAATTTTTCCGTTGTAAAATCATGAAAATTTATTCCGTAACATGTCGTGACATGAAAATCGAAACTTTCTTTTATCTAGTAGAATTTTCGTGGGAATTCGGAAAAGTAATATTTGTCAATGCTTCGCCTTTGCGACCAATCATAGTGCTTAAAAGTTTATGTGTTCAAATTTCCCCCACCGTTTTTCCGATTTTCTATTACGCGGAAAATTGTAACATTTTTCTCATTCGTCTCCTAGCATTCGAACCTGCAAGATCAACAGCGAACAAGTTTCAGTTTTCGTGTTTTCGTTTTGCGTCTGCGTATAAAAATCAGTGTCATGGATAAACGCCGGGAAATTGTGAAATCCGAAAAACCGACAAAGTGCAGCGACACTTCCGAAGCAAGATGCGACATCACCGAAAAAATTGTGCAGAATTGCATGCTATTATCTACAACATATGGATTGAATTTTTCTTATACGAAGAAAATTCATGTTGGGCTGCAAACTTCAATCAACAGCGACAAGTTTGATTTTCAACCTTTCGTTAAATTTTCATCCAAGGGAGCCGATGGTATTTGCTTCAACATGGCGGAATGGCAAAAATTTCAAGAAAATATGAAGCAAATGTCGGATTACTTAAATGGAAATAGTATTACGGCAAACTCGATTATTATCAACAAGATAATTATAAATTTCACCACTGCTTATGGAGCAAGAGCTTTGTTATTGACATATCGAGAAAACGGACAAGAAGTTCAACCTTTGGAAAATACCACGACTAAAGAAGAAATTCATGCTCCAAAGAAACGCCGGACTTATTCGCTCGCTATAGCAATGCAGAGAGCTAGTTTTCTGGGACTAGAAAATATACTCGAATGTGTAAACGCTAATTTGAATCGACTGAATATAATCACCACTAGTGCCAATGATTGCGCTAAATATCTTATTAATGAAATACAAATAAGACTACCTATCGTGGGTTATATCGAAAACGATATTATAAAACTCGCGTTCAAATCTAATTGTCGCGAAATACAAACTAATGTACGTACGCAACTAAAAGATTTAACATTTCTCGACGATCAATTTGAAATTGTATTTTTAGAATTAATTGCTCTTTACTTCGATCAAATTGTACATATAATTAGATTTCAACGAAAATTGTAATTCATACATTAATGTATACTTTTATCATTTATAATTAAATTTGATTCTATTGAAAATCATAAAATGTATAAACTTTATTTTGTCAGTTCAATTATGTATTCTTAAGAAAAATTCCAAATAAACGATTTTGTATTCCATTTCTCGTGTTTGTTTCCTTCCTCTTTTCGCATGTTCCTGCACTCGACAATCCTTACAGCGCGCTCAATCCGCGGGGTGGCTCATTCCGTTCACGAGATATCGCTGCCACCTTAACCAGCATGCCGAATATCAGGCTAAAAGTCGTCCGATCATTCGTCGCTGCGTTCTTTTGTTCGCTATACCGGCGCACGCTCTATACCGTTTGCACCCCCTTAGTCGTCATCTCGTCGAATATCGGTCTAGCAGAATCCACCGTTTGACTCCGTCGTTCTTTTGTTCTCCCATACTTGCCCGTTCACAGGTCGTAGTTCTATCATCCCCCGCTCGACACCTTGGCGATGTTTGTTTACATTTCCCATACCTGCCAGAGAGTCCGGGGTACCTCATATAGACGCGGCCCCACCATAAATACGCTCCTTCACGAGGCGACTGTGTGACGTCGTTTGTTTTGATGCCCCATACCTGCCAGAGAGTACGGGGTACCTCATGTAGACGCGGCCCCACCATAAATACGACCCTTCGCGAGGCGACTGTGTGACGTCGTTTGTTTTGACGTCCCATACCTGCCAGAGAGTCCGGGGTACCTCATGTAGACGCGGCTCCACCATAAATACGTCCCTTCCCTTCACGGACTAGAGGCGACTGTGTGACGTCGTTTGTTTTGATGCCCCATACCTGCCTGAGAGTCCGGGGTACCTCATGTAGACGCGGCTCCACCATAAATACGTCCCTTCCCTTCACGGACTAGAGGCGACTGTGTGACGTCGTTTGTTTTGATGCCCCATACCTGCCAGGTCCCATACCTGCCAGGCCCCATAGCTATAAATACGACCCTACGACTTATTTCATTTGATCTATAGGTAGCCATGCGGACTAGGACCAGGACTAGAAACCCAGCGATCCAGGTTCGAACCCGGTTTAGATTTTCTCAATTCGGAAAAAAATAAAAAGTTTACGTCATCCCGCGCCTGCCATAAATACGACCCTACGACTTATTTCATTAGATCTATAGGTAGCCCAGCAGACTAGGACCAGGACTAGAAATCCAGCGATCCAGGTTCGAACCCCGTTTGGATTTTCTCAATTCGGAAAAATAAAAATTTCCGCCATCTTGTCAACATCCGCCATCTTGTTTACCCGTAGCCGCCATCTTTTTTTCCCATCCCGTCAGAGAGGAGTGGGGGAATGTTTTGGCGCCAGACCCACCGCGGGGGGCCTAGACGGGGTAGGTGGTGGGGGTTTGTTGTGACGGCCTATACCTGCCAACATACTACTACTGAGGCGCTATCAAATTCTATATTTATTTTTGATGACATAGCCTGCGATAAGCAGGGTGCGATACAAAAATACTTTGCAATGGGTCGACATTCCAAAGTCGATTGCTTCTATCTGTGTCAAACGTACGCGAAGATACCTAAACATTTTGTACGCGATAACCTGTTGATCCTGTTCAAACAGGACGGTACCAACCTTAAATATATCTACAACGAACATGTAAATACGGACATGACGTATAAAGATTTCAATACATTGTGTCGCATATGTTGGCAACACAAGTACGGCTTCCTTATGATAGACAAGGATAGTGCGTTTGACGATGAACAATACAGACGTGGTTTCAACGAGTTTGCGGTACCACAGAGTGATTAGTTGTTTTCGAAATGTCGATGATGACGCTCGACACGAAAGATATCGAGGAGCGGGAAAGGTTAGCAAAAAAGATTGCTTGTACGAGCGAATCGATCCGCAAGAAGCATCGGGCGTTGAAGACTGGAAAGATGGTGGAGAAAGCAGATTTGGAGAAGCATTTTAAACCAATCGTCGAACCGTTAAAACAAATCGCCGAGAACATTGGCAATGATGATGATTCGATTATCACGGATGCGACGGTTACACCAAGTTTCGATATTGAGGTTATGGATGAATCGAACTACAACAACAAACGGAAGCGATTGAACAGCGAGAAAGAGTAAGCGGATGCGATCAAGTACCCTGTTGACGTCACCGATACGGACCTCGACTCCGCGGAAATTGACATTTGAATCACCAACGGCGATAAATTTATCGACTAAAAGTGTGTTCGAAAAGACAAACCCATCTTTCGTAACATCTGTGAGACAGACGATGCAAATGTCCGATGGCGTTGTACGGTCAACTAGGCCCGCTGGGGCAAAAGTACATCGAAGCGCTGTTGAGCGGTGATAAGAAGACGGATCAAGTTTACAGAGTATACTTTAACAATGAGGGTACACTGCTTGGAGATAAGCGCTTTGACATCGATAAAAATAATAACATAATTGTGGACAGTGTGATATACGCGGGTACGCCCGGTCTGTTTGAATTGATATTCAAAAGAATTCCCGACGATACGATATATACCGAAGATGACAAACAAAAATAGAAGGGCATACTTTTGGCGACTAATGCTCACAAACGTGGTCATAACATGCTTTTACCGGTTTTGGGAAATAAAGGATACAAGTATGAAAATATTGCACCTCTAATGTGTCTCAACAAGAGAGGTGGAGGTGTGATGACTCGTCACAATATCGCGTTACCCGAGTGTAGCATGAGACGAAACGTTACACCTGAGACCATGACCGTGACCAACAAAGCGGTCGATTATGTGCACTGGGATGATCCGAATGAATTGGTCGATCGTCTTCGATTATTAGACGCTTCCCGTCAGGCAGGAAACAACGCTCATGACACCGAGTTTCTATCAATAATCGAGGAACTGCGTAAAACGGGTCTGATTATAAATTGACCACCACTTTTCAACTAATGCCAGTATCGCTTGTGCAACACTACAGGAATCAACAAGTTTGGAATACAGCTTGTAAAAAACGACGTAAAGGGAGAGAGAGGAGAAGCTCGGTGGAGCGGTGGAGTCTTTAGAAATTACGTACGAAAAAATTGTCTTTCCGTGGATGGTGAAGTTTTCAACGCCAAGTCACATAAAATTAGACGTCTCGCCAGCCCTAAAGCCTATAGCGATGCTGTGAACAAGTAGCACTTGGATCATCGCTTCAAGACTATTAGTGACGACATGGACAATCGTATAAATAGAAATCATTTACTTTGCGAAAATTCCAAACGGGAAGTGCTTTTAAAACTTCAAAGTTTGGAGATTACTGTACAGAACTGGAAGAAGGATAGCAACGTTTACATTCACACAAAATTTGCAACATTGCAAAAGCAAATTACAGATTTGCGGGCTTATATCAATGAGGATATATCCAAAACCAATAGAAAAATTGCTGCGGATAATGCGGAATTGATGAATCAGATGAAGGAAATGATTAATCAAGAGATTAAAGATCTTCATATTGTTTTAAAACAAATATTATGCATCTTTATGAAATAACAAAGAACGAACTGAAAAAATCGAAATAAAAAACAATATTAGTTTGGAGCAGTGCTGCAAGATCGAGCATCCTGCAATAGAGCAACATGACGGGAACGGCCTCACCATGCGGGCACTACACAAGCACGTCACCATAGACATAGGAAATATAGGGACGGAGTGTAAAGCCTAATTTAGACTGCACGCAGCAAGCAGCAAGCGTCGAGCAGCGAGCGCTTGCTGCTTGCTGGTTGGTTCGCTGAGGTTCACACTGTCCGCTCGCGTCGACATAAATATAACCTAAAATTCTTGCATAAAAGCGCACAATGTATAACGGAGAAGAGGAGTATTTTGAACGTAGACAAAAATTGATTATAATAGCAATGTTATATATTCGTCGTCAACGAACAAATCGTCGAAAACAAAGACGATATTGGATTCGGCCTATAATTCATGAGTGAATTAATCAAGGTGATGGCTATCATCTAATAAATGAGATGCGACTAGTCAAAATTTGATCATTTATTGCAGCGAATGCAACCATTGATCAAAAAACAGTTGACAAATTTCAGACATCCCATATCTGCCAGAGATAGATTGTATTTAACCCTTCGGTGAGTGTTTCTTGTATTAATGCAGACAACATCAGTTTGATATTGTCTTCACTTTTGATTTTTTATTTAAAGATATTTAGCATCTGGAGATGCAATGAGTTTGATGGCTTATGCCTATCGAATAGGAAGAAGTACAGTTTCACAAATTATATTAGAAACTTGTGACGCACTGTGGGAAGTGCTACAGGATGAACTGTTGGAGCCCTCGAAAGAGAATTAGAAAAGAATAGCTGCTGAATTTGATAACTATTGGCAGTTCCCTCATTGCATTGGTGCTATCGATGGCAAACATGTGGCGATCAAGGTAAGTTAGAAAACAATCCATAAATTGTGAAAAGATATCTCTGACGCCATTGTAAAAAAAAATATAATAGCCGATATAAATATACTGGATATTTTATGTTTTAGTGTCCAAGTAATGCTGGCTCAATGTATTACAATTATAAAGGATTTCACAGTATTGTGCTAATGGCCATTGCATCTGCTTCATATCGATTCATGCTCGTCGATATTGGTGCTCAAGGTCGCCATAGTGATGGTGGGATTTTTTTAAATTTTGTAATGGGCCAAAAATTTCATCAAGAACAATTAAATATTCCATTGCCATCGTCACTTTGTATTAATGGACCATCTCTTCCATATATGATCGTGGCTGATGAGGCATTTCAATTAAACAAATTTACATTAAGACCCTATCCAGGAAGAAATATAACTCAAGAACAAAGAATATTTAACTATCGTCTAAGTCGCGCTAGAAGAGTTGTTGAAAATGCCTTTGGAATCATGGTTGCACGATTTCGCATATTTCAAGGACCAATAACAGCATCTCTTGAAACGGCCGAAAAAATCGTAAAAGCATCTGTAGTACTTTATAATTTTTTATTGTCGGAGCCAGCATACTGTCCTCCATTATTTGGAGATTTTGTAGCTCGCAATGGTCACATCATTGAAGGACAATGGCGACAAATGAGCTTGGATAATACAGCCTTTCATAGAGTTGGACGTACTGGAGGTCAAGCGCATTCTTGCTACGCTGCCGAGAAGCGAAATGAATTTAAAAACTACTTTTTAAACAAAGGTACTGTTCCTTGGCAGTGGGATCTCAGCCTATAAGATATCTAAGAATAAAAAAATTTATAAATTAAGTCAATTTTGCAGGTCTAGTACAAATTGTGTGCATATCTTATGAT
Organism: Linepithema humile; assembly: GCF_040581485.1. Taxonomy (NCBI): domain Eukaryota; kingdom Metazoa; phylum Arthropoda; class Insecta; order Hymenoptera; family Formicidae; genus Linepithema; species Linepithema humile. The sequence goes on from NC_090131.1 coordinate 11,521,478, forward strand.
TTTTTAAAAATATATATTTTATTTAAAAAAATAGTATAAAATATTGGGAATATGTTTTATTTCTTTTGCCCCGATAAATAAGGTGGTCTCATCTCATGGATTGTCTGTGAACAATTTAAAAAAACCAAAAATATATTATGTAAATATATAATATAATATTCCATTTTCATTTTAGGGTGCGTTTCTTATGGACGCTTACACGCTGAAAGTGTTATTTTATCTTTCTTCGACATATAATGAACAAGAAAGATAGACTGATGCTTTTAGCGCGTGAGCGTTCAAAGAAATGCACCCTTAGATTGTAACAAAATGTTGATTTATACAGTAGTGATTACGTTTATACATCACCTTAATTGGATTTAATAACATCCATAATTATAAGATTGCAATTGCAGTCATTCCATTCTTCTAAGGAATAGCAGTGGATTGGCCAATTCTACAATTATCGATGTTATTAAACCCGATTAAGGGTGACGTATAAACGTAGTCACTGTCATTTAATATTTCAGAATTTTACAAGGTATCCGACCACATTATGCATTAAAGCTTCAACAATAATCATACATTATTTATCTTGAAATTAATCGACTGGAAAGAAGATATTTGAAATGTATAATTTTTTCGCGCAAAACAAACAACTGTTTGAGAATGAATATTTACAATTAAAATTTGATTAATTAATCTGAAAATTCGTAAATTTTAAAAAACCAGATGCTTTGTATAACTATTCAATTAATCTATAAATGTGAATCTATCATAAAAAATTAATAATATTCTTCATCATACTCTTCTTGTTGTCGCAATTCGGTTTGGATCAATTCATTCATAAAAGTATGAGACAGCTCATTGTATAATCGGGGTTCAAGTTTTCTCAAACGTGTTGCCAAGAACGAACAGAAGGAGTCAATATCATCTCTAGGAGGAGGTGGTCGATTACTCTTGAATGCTTCCAGCAAGTTGTTTTCAAAGCTTGCGTCACTTGTAGAACTGGCACTACTTAGTCTGCGTTTTTTGGATTTATCTACGAATAAAAAGGAATATAAAATTTGCAACTATAAATCTAATATTGTAAGAATTTAATGACCGTACCAAATTTTTCAGTGATGGCGGGCGATGGTATTTCTTGATAGGTCGGTAAAAGATACCTTGAGAAATTTTCATTGACTGGAGAAATAGAAGGTGGTGATGTTCTTGAAGCAGTTCTAAGTAGGCTCTTGTTAGTGATAGTTCTATAAAATAAAGAAGAAACATAATGAGATATACATATAATAAAAACAGAAAGCCCAGAATAATATAGTTATTACTTTCTGTAGCCGATCATTGGTTTCAAAAATTCGAGGGATTTGAAAAACTACCATTTTTCTTCAGGTGGTACAGCAGATGTACCATTGCCCAATGGCACGTATGTTTTTTGTTCTGCCAATTTGCGCGTATAGCTATCGCGCAATGTTTTCCATCGTTTTTTTGCACGTTCAGGTTCGATATCTATATTGGAAAAATATGAACAAAGTTCATTGCAAAGCAACAATACATAAAACCACTGAACTATATATACACTGGAAGGCACATCTCCGCCTAAGAAGAATAGTGAGGCGTGACCCCAATTGATCAGCGCCATTTTTGTTTGCTGGGATATTTGAGCGAATCAAAAGCGCGTATGGTCCCGTCACAATTTAAATGGTGAAGCTTGAAAAGTTATAGAAGTAATGAAATAAGTATATTCAGAATTTTACAGTAACATATAAAATTGCATAAAGTTTTACGGATACACGTAGGTATTATGTATTTTCAAAATAAAATAAATAAATACACATTTACGATTAAAGAATGTATTAAAATGATTGTTTTATAATGTGTTTACATTTATACATTTAAGAAAATGGCAAGTCGCAATAGTTTTTTCCGTTTTCCGACGTTCGTCAGTGTTTCCGTAATCTTTTTATCTTCATGAAACATTTTTATCCTAATGTAACACAATGATATTGTTTTTGTTAGACTATGTATATGGTTTTCTTCTTCCGACATATCGAACATGTGATCGCTTAGTTCCGAAAACAAATTTTTCGTAGCTAGATTGGCGAATACTGCATTCGCTACAATGTGATTGAATCCTGGCGTATCCATAGGCAACTCATGGCTAACTCTTCGAAACATCTTTTCAGTCATACTACAGATCGCTATGACGTCGGGAGAAGGAAGTATGAGGCCGCCATTCGATTTTTGAAAAATTAGCTGAAGCCTATTGTCGTTGGGGTTTCCATTGTAGAGAACAGAACAACAAGATATGCAATGAACTCATTTAAACACCATTCGCACAACGTAACCTGCTATTAGCGCAACTACATTTTCGGCAAATTCGGATAACTGAAAATAATTTTGAGGCATTTCTGAATCTAACTCCATCAATTCTTCGTCGTTGACTCCATCTTGTTTCCCATTGATATTCAAAGGTAGAGCGTCCAGATTATTTGAGCGTTCTGTTTTCTTGTCGGTAGAGTTGTCATCAGTGGCGTAGGCGCGAGACAACGCACATGTTAAGGTATCGCATTGGGCTACGGTGTCTCGATACCGAGTAACAGAATTTCGAGTCGCAAAGAGAATCGTAGTTTTCTCCATGGCAGTCACATTGCCATTTGAAGCCTTTACTTGGTGCCTCACTAGTAGACGTTTGTAAGCCGAAGACAGGTGGCGAGATGTAGGATTAACACACCATCGTCCTCTAGCTCGGATTGCGTTAAAAAATAACTCGAGATGATCTTGCGACATTTTGTACGTAAGGAGGTACTTCAAGTGGGTTTGTGACTTCCTACTAATTGATCAAATATACAAATTATTGTTTCGCAGGATAAAATGACGCCAATGAAACCAGTTTTCCTTGAACTGTCGACCATACGAGTTCCGTTTTCCAGCCGAAGTGACGAGATGTATTGAATCGTCTCGTGCAGAAATGGCCTCCAGCTGCTTTCATTCTTTGTTGATAGTGGAGCCTTAAAACCGCGACCTAGCGGATTTCTGATGTTCACGATGTCGAACCATCAATCAATTTTTCGAATGAAGTCAGTGGTCGGTGATCTTCCTTCGAAACCAGCCACTCCGATATCACGACAGAAGTCTATGGCGTCGGCGACACTGGAACTAAGTGTCTAAGCAGCGAGATTTACTTTCATTGGCGATTTTTTCCACTCAATGTGCGCCTTTCTTATTTTATTGCCTCCTCGCAATCCCTCGGCTTGTTGGATTTCATGTAGCTTTTTTATGAATTTCCATAAAATTAAATTACCGTTACTATCAATTATTAGTCTTAAATCACTCCATGCATTTCTCAGAAGTTTTAAAACATGACAAGGATCTAATAGGCAATACATTTGGACCATGCTCGGATCGCAAGGATGTGGAAAACTTGGCTTAAAAAAATTCATTCGCAGATTAGCCCCCATGAGCTCAGCCATATTAAAATTAACAGCAGGACCATCAAAAGTTAAGGAAGGAGTTTGAACACCAACTTCATGCAAACGTCTAATGCAGTCTTTAGTCAATGTTGCCAGTTGTTCCGCGCTTAAGCCATCATGCAAAAAATAGCCGAGAGGAACCTTCCAGGATGCATCGATACTTACAGCCATAAAAACAAGTGCTTGAGTGGCAACGTAACATTCTTCTGTATCGTTTTTACGCATGGTACAAAAACCATGAAACTTGTTGTCATCCCATTCGACTTGCTTTTTGATGTGCATATCGTTAAGCATCAAGGAGCAATATAAACTTTTTCCAATTAATGAATATTCATTTACTTTCATTTTAAGGGCCGAAAAAGATTCATCTGTAAACCCAGGATCACCTTTGACTTCATTGTACCAACTACGCAATGTACTTGGATGAGGTAAGTTCAAGCCAAACTCTTCACGGACAAAAGCATATGCTCGAGGAGAATAAAAGTGCAATGTTAAAGCGAAAGCACGCAAAGTAGTAGAATATTTCTTGGTGACTCTCTTCCCACCAGCGGCATTTACCTGGACACACCTTTTATAAAGTTGTAGGGAAGATCCACCAAATACTTGCTCCAGATGATCTACGACTTCCGGCCTAGCGATCATTTCTTCCTTCATAGACTTCAGCAAATTTTTTAACTGCGACACTGTTATCATCAATCGACGAAACTTCTTCATTGTGTAACGAGCTGTTTTCTCCATCATAATTTTCTGGGCGTGCGAAAAATCTAACTTTCGTCGCAAGCTTCGTGGAGTGCTTGCATAACGGTGATCATGGTGTGCAAGTCGTGTTGTAGTAGTGGGAGTATTTGATCCCTGCAGCAATTCTTCCTGACGAGGCGAAGAAATGTCACGTACACTGCAGGACTGCAGCTGAACTACTTTTTCCAGACTAGCTATGCTTTCCTGTAACCTCTGGACTTCTTTTTCCAATGATAAGCATCTGGTGCACGCATTCTGCAAACAGAAATAAATCATAATTCCGATAGTTAACAAGGAATAATAAGCTTACCAAATAATAAGGGCACAAAAAAAAGTTGACAATAACTGATTATTTTAGACAAATTGAAAGTTTTGAAAAATTACAATTTAAAACTTAAATCCACTATTTTTAATTTTACATTTTTTCCTCCAATTTCTTATCAGGATTACACAAAGCACTCTAGAGCAAAATTTAATGTTTATTGAATAAACAAAAAATAAATTAGTCAATAGCAAAACAGAAAATGTATGTTTCAATGAAATTTGTCAAGAAATTATTGAAATCATTTTTCAAGAAATTTAGCCTGCGAGTTATTTGCTGAATATCGATCATGTAATTTTTTCCTAGGAACGGAAACATGAAAAGTTTAAATTTTACGTAAATTCAACGAATAGAATTGTCGAATTCACATAAGTTTTTATTTTTCACATTTCCTTTTTTAGGAAAAAATTACATGATCAATGTCCTGATCGAAAATTCGTTAGAAGGTATTAAAATACATAAATCAATAAATAAATATAATCATACTTGCAAGAAAATTAGAAAATAATGAAATTTCTTTACCTTGCTTAATTCTTCGACGAATGATTCTTCAATTTGTGTGTGTTCAACGATCGGTTCCTCGACTGTACCTTGATCGAGCATCGGTGCCTCAACCATATCTTCAAGCATTGGTTTTTCAACTTTAGCTTTCTTGAGTATTGGTTCTTCGATTGTACTTTCTTTGATCATCGGTTCCTTTACTGTTGCTTTTTTGATCATAAATTCTTCAAGTGCCGATTCTTGAGTACATGAGACATTCTACAAAGAGTAATGACAATCATATCTTACTATGGCTTAGTTTACACCGATTGTTTAGTACACGAACCAAGTACTAAATCTGTTTCTTTGTTTAGTGTAGATTTTATACTAAACGATTTAACCAATCGAAGAAGCAGATATAGTACTTGGACGCGTACTAAACGATCGGTGTAAACTAACAAGGGGAGGACGCGGACTTCGGGTCACCGATTTCAAAGAAATTTTTATATGATATAATACTCTATCAGAAGAATACTTGAGTAAAAGGATAGGGCGCAACGCTTAGCCGTTTTCGAGAAAAATTGATTTGAAGTTTATGGCGTCTCTTATATTCCGGTCCTGTTGGATCGGTTGTCGAGATGGCGGCGTAGCTCGGGCACTTAGGCCCTGGGCTATCACGCTGTCGACCTGGGTTCAATCCCTGCCTATTATACTTTTTTTTCATTTATTTTATTTATTCTAGCGAATATTTATTTATTATATTATTATAATTAAATAAAATTATTTTAATTAACAATTTTGTTTTTTTTAAATTTGCACTTTTACTACTATTATATAAAAAATAAAGTAAAAAAAACGTCTACGATTTAAATAATATTATAATTATTATTTAATACCAGAAATATTTTATTAATCATAATTTAATTTGGTGTGTAGGAATATACGTTACAGAAGGGAAGTAGTCTGAAGGAGAGCTAAAAACTGTTAGCAGTTACCTGATATGAAAACATTAGGTATACAAATATTAGCGATCGTGGGCATGGTCACGCGTGCGTGCGACATGGCCATGCCCCGATCGAGACCCGCCCCTCGTCGGGCGGCGTATTGGTGGAGCGAGGAGATCGCGGAACTCCGTAGAGAGGCCAATTCGGCCCGACGCGATCTCCTCAGGGCCCGACGAAGGGCGGGTGGGGACGACGAAGAGACTGCAGTGGCGCGCGGTGTGTACCTTGCCGCAAGGTACGCACTGCGGTCAGCCATTAGCAGGGCCAAGGCCAAGGCCTGGGACGAATTGATCGCGGAGCTCGACAGGGACCCATGGGGGCGTCCGTATCGGATAGTCTTGAATAGGCTAAGACCGGCGGCGCCCCCCATCTCGGAGACGCTAGAACCGGAGTTTCTCGGTCAGGTGGTGGAGATCCTCTTCCCCGAACGGGATGTCAACATCCCCCCGAGGAGGGACCCTCCCCCCTGGTCCGAGGACCTGGATATTTCGGGAAGAGAGCTCTCCGAGGTAGCAAAGAGACTGGGGGCGGCTGGCAAGGCCCCCGGTCCCGATGGGATCCCTGGCCGAGTCTGGGCCTTGGTTTTTGGCGGAGTAGGGGCTCGTCTGAGGAGGTTGTTTAACACCTGCCTCAGGACGGGCACCTTCCCCTCGGCGTGGAAAATGGCCAATTTGGCCCTGATCCACAAAGAGGGGAAGCCGGCGGAGCAGCCTTCTGCTTATAGGCCGATTTGCCTGCTGGACGAGGTCAGCAAATTGTTTGAAAGAATAATTGCTGGCCGAATCGTCCAGCACCTGTCGCGGACCGGTCCCGACTTGAGTGAGGAACAGTTTGGATTCCGGGAGGGTCGCTCGACCACAGATGCAATTATGCACCTGAGGGCCCTCTCGGACCAAATTGTAGGGGAGGGAGAGGTGGCGTTGGCAGTGTCCTTGGACATTGTCAACGCGTTTAACTCCCTCCCCTGGGACTGGGTGGGGGTGGCCATGGAGCATCATGGCCTCCCCCAATACTTAAGGGATGTAGTCTGGGACTACTTCCGCGGCAGGACGCTCCAGTACAAAGACCAACTGGAGCGGATAAGCAGAAGGCCTATGCATTGCGGGGTTCCGCAGGGGTCGGTTTTAGGCCCCCTATTGTGGAACCTCGCATATGACAGAGTGCTCCGTACGGCGCTCCCCCTGGGCTGTCGTCTGCTATGTTATGCAGACGACACGCTGGTGGTGGCCCGGGGGAGGAGCTGGGTAGAGGCTCGGGACGCGGCCAATGCCGCAACCCGAGCGGTCGTATGCTCCATACGTACCATGGGACTGGAGGTCGCCCCACAGAAGACGGAGGCCCTGTTCTTTTACGACAGGGCCAAGGGGCGTCCTCCCCCCATCCAAATGTGGGTGGGGGAGGTCCGAGTCCCGGTGGGGACCCAGATGAGATATCTGGGCCTCATCCTGGATGGGCTTTGGGGATTCGTACAGCACTTTGTGCAAATCGTCCCCAAAGCGGACAGGATGGCGGCAGCGCTAGGCCGTCTCCTGCCCAACGTGGGTGGGCCGAACGTTAGGGTTCGGCGTCTGTACGCCAACGTCGTGCAGTCGGTGTCCCTCTACGGGGCACCGGTATGGGCCGATAAAGTCCTGGTCAGTCGGCGCATTCAAGTGATCGTGCATCGCCAACAGCGTCGGCTGGCCTCAAGGATCATTCGGTCCTACTGCACGACGTCGTTCGTGGCGGCCACGGCCCTGGCGGGCCTCCTCCCGGTAGAGTTCTTGGCGAACTCGTACGCTGAAGTGTATCAGCGTACGAGGGACCCTGACCGCACCGGGAGCGCCCGTCTAAGACCAGGGGCCGTGGACAAAATTAGGAAGAGTGCCCGTCGCAGAGCTATATCCAAATGGCAAGAGGCCATGGCGGATTCTGCGACGGGCAGATGGACCACCCACGCCTACCAGCCCTGTCTACCGGAATGGGTAGACAGGCGAGGACGAGGACTCGAGTTCCACCTGACACAGGTACTCACCGGGCACGGTTGCTTCGGTGACTACCTGTGCAGGATTGGAAGGGAGCATACGACGAGATGCCACCACTGTGCGGCCGGTCGGGACTCGGCGCAACACACTCTCCAAGAGTGTAGTGCATGGGACGAGGAGCGCCGGGTCTTGACCGCAGTGGTCGGCGGAGACCTCTCCCTACCAGCAGTGGTTAAAGCCATGCTGGAGGGAGACGAAAAATGGAGGGCCGTCTCCTTCTTCTGTGACAGAGTAATGCTGCAGAAGGAGGAGGCGGAGAGAGAGAGAGAAGAGGGGAGGCGGTGGGGGGAGGGGGATAATTCCCCTCCTCTACCACCAACATAACCCCCCCGTCCCCCTAAAAAAGGGGGGTAGATAAAAGTGGAACCTCCCCGGATGACCCGGGGAGGACTCCTACTAGAAAGGGTCCACTAGCCCTTTCACATCGGGCAGCCGGAGGGGAGGGAGAATACAGTCTGGAATTGTACCTCTCCTCCGGAGTTAGCATAGGGAAGCAACAGCCGAGGGAGGGAGAATAACCTCTCCCTCAGAGTTCACACCGGGCAGTGGCCGGAGGGGAGGGAAAGTACCAATAATTGTTGGAATTGTACCTCTCCTCCGGCGTGTGTGGAGGAATTAACCTCCCCACAGCGAATGGCCGGAGAGGGGATGCCGAGTCTGTCGGAATCACATCCTCTCTCTGGCGGGGGGTCAGCTGGGAGCGGGGGCTCCCGGCTGGCCTCAGCCCCCCACCAATCACAGGGAGGGCGGGGAAAGGCCGAGATAGCCCGGCCTTTCCCGGTAAAGGATGGCAACAACAAGGGGAAGGAGGACCTGAGACCCCCCCTTCTCCCGAGATGAGACCGATAAAGGTCAGGACCGAGGGAGGGTGAGATGAATGCCGCTGGCGATGCCTCACCCTCCCTCTCTATGGTCTAGGATGGCTATCGGCAGGGGTTTTAGTGGGTATGCCTGGGACATCTTCCCAGGAGAATCCCACATAACCCACGGGACTCCCCCCGGATCCCGTGGGTATCCATAAAGGATTTCCCCTGCCTTACCAAAAAAAAAAAAAAAAAAAAAGGTATACAAATATTATGGTTGGAGCAATAAGTAACTCAACGAAGTTGAGTGAAAAATTACATACCAAATTAAATTATAATTAATAAAATATTTCTGGTATTAAATAATAATTATAATATTATTTAAATCGTAGACGTTTTTTTTACTTTATTTTTTATATGATAGGAGTAGTAAAAGTGCAAATTAAAAAAAAACAAAATTGTTAATTAAAATTAATTTATTTTATTATAATAATATAATGAATAAATATTCGCTAGAATAAATAAAATAAATGAAAAAAAAAAGTATAATAGACAGGGATCGAACCCAGGTCGACAGCGTGATAGCTCAGAGCCTAAGTGCCCGAGCTACGCCGCCATCTCGACAATTGATCCAACAGGACCGGAATATAAGGGACGCCATAAACTTCAAATCAATTTTTCTCAAAAACGGTTGAGCGTTGCGCCCTATCCTTTTACTAAAGTACTCTTCTGATAGAGTACTATACCATATAAAAATTTCTTTGAAATCGGTGACCCGAAGTCCGCGTCCTCCCCTTGTAAGCCTATAACATTGAGAATATTTAATAATAAAACAGATGAATTATATACACAATACATTTTTTGTACAGACGCGTAGAAAATATTCTGCAATGTGCATGTTTTCATCCTATATTCAACTTACCTCTTTGTTTTCTTCCTCGTACTCTGTAACCATTACTTTTGTACCTTCCAGTTCACCGATTTCTTTCGGAAGAATATAGCGCAATCTATGAGATACAGGTATTTCGGAGCTTGATTTAGGCTGCCTGTTCCGTCGTTTCGAAGCATTAGGATCACACTGTAAAAATGCTATTTTTATACTTTGTAAGTTGCATAATTGAAAATGGTAAATTTCAAATCGAGACTGACATTTACACTACTCGATATCTGCCCATCCCATGAATTATTAGGTTTCAAGTGAATTTTTTCTTAAATGGAACCAAGACTTATGTGTCTAGAGTCTACTCACCTCACAGACCCTGGCGCTATTTTATACAACTTACCGAAAAGACTGAAGGACACGCTGAAATTTTCAACATACGGCCACTTGCTGTAACAAGGTAGTCGCTATTGAGAAAATGTTTTGAACACAAAACAGATTGTTTTTTCTGTTTTAATCTTCCACGTTCGCAGTTATGCATTTCCAAAAACGCATATATTTTATCAATCCACAGTTGGGATCGATTCGGGTCTCTTACTGGAAATCTATACAGACATGAAAAATATGTAAACAATAAAAAATGTCACTTCAACTTTAATAACAATTTTTATCCTACATTGTTAACACATTTGCAGGAACTGATATATTTAACAAAAATCCTTACCTATGAAATAAAATTCCCTTTTCACTCTCCTGTCCACATCCAGGCACACAGCACCTCAAGTCACAAATTTGCAGATTTTCCAATCACGGTTCCAAAATAATAAAATAAATAAAATAACCTCAACATTTGCGTCGTGCGCTATGATCAGTCTGGTCAGTCCTGTTTCATGACGTGCGACGCTAAATGCATGTGTACTAGTGAAAGCTTCTGATTCGCTCAAATACCACAGCAAGACAAAATGGCGCTGATCAATTGAAGCCACGAATTTTCCTTGATGCGCCTTCCAGTGTATATATAGTTCAGTGCATAAAACAGATAATATACGCACTAAGAGTTTCAGCAACAATAGCCCATGCTTTTGCTTGTGCCGATGGTCCTCGAAATTTGACATTATAAGTAATGTCCCATAGCTCCCGTCTTCTATGTACTTCGCTAATGAGCAATTCTTCAAAACAGTACTGTAAAGATAGAGATGTCTTTGAATACACTAAATGTTCTGCAGAGATTAATTAAACTCTCTAGAATTTATTAATGTCCGTTAAAGCAAACTCTTGAGACGCGACGCGAATACACGTGAGCGATTAAGAAATACTTGGACGAATAAAATGTGTATTATATCAGGATAGTTCTTGTAGCCGAATGAGGAACGAAGGGATGACGGGCACTAAAGATAATACTATTTTCACCAACACTGATAAGTCTTTATTGTAAAAGAAACACGTGTGTCTCGACACACGGACTATGGCACAATGCCCCGAGACGTGGTCACCAAGACTCGCATGTCCCGGCTGGTTGCATCATCCTTAACCAATAGGCAACGAGCACGCGGGCGCTTCGTGTAGTGCAGCGCCACTCAGCCAATCAGGCGCTTGGTAACCGCCACGCGCGCAATACATAATGTGTGTGAACAAGAAAAGTAAATGTGTGTAAGAGAGATAACCTATCTGTGGACGAGTTCTCTCTTACAGTACTCATTGTTTGAGTACTGTTTTGAAGAATTGCTCATTAGTGTCTCCAAGTCATTATCTATGAATGTGCAATCATGACAACCTTCATCTCGCATTTCCTTGCCATAGCTTCCACACAGCTGAAATAGAATTTGATAAAGCAAAAAAAATTTCAAGTACATGACCAATAATATGCGCATTATTCACATTACTTTATTCTTCATTTTGCAGAAAAATTAAAATATCAAAAATTAAGCAAATGACAGTTGTTTATCATTTGATAGCACGTAATTTAAAAAAAAATATAATTGAACATATTTTATATTTATTATTAAATTCTTGAATATCTACTGTTGCATGTGAACTATGTTACTTACCAAATATTCTCGTTCTTCTTCCATTATATTTTATACAAGTTTCACAAGTTCAGAAATCATCGAGACTCCAAGAAGAACATGACATTAGTAAGGTTAGTTGGGTCATCTATTTCTCTCATTAGTTTATGCTGCCTTGCTGCTGCTTGCTGCTCGCTCAAAATTCAACACTGTTGAATTTTTCGGAAGCGTCGCAGTGGCATAGAAAATATCTCTTCGTTGATTGGCTGCTGCTCGACGCTTGCTGCTTGCTGCGTGCAGTCTGAATTAAGCTGGAAGCACATAAAATTGCAGAAGCCATAGGCAGAATGCAGAAGGCATAGCGCATGCGCTATAGTATCTGCATTCTGTCCATGGCTTCTGAATAGCGCATGCGCTATGGCTTCTGCATTCTGCCCATGGCTTCTGAATTTCCAATCTACATAAAAATACATAATACATAATCACAAGCATAAGAACTTATTGTAACCGGTCGTAATAAAAGTTTTTAAGAAGAAAATAAGAACAAAAAACGAATTTATATTGATTAACACGTAAGTTTTTTCACTATTATATTACATTATCAATGTAATACAAATATAAACTGACAATGACAGTATATAATTATTCGTGTAAATTCTCAGTTTCATAAACAGTATTTTGAAATTAATTTTACTTTGTATGCACATTTCTGAAATTATATTTTACAGGTTTCACATTTCAACGTTTCACAGAAATGGATGATTTCGATTTCTTGTTAATTACTTTGGCCAATATGGGAGCACTTTTGGTGCAACGTCGTAGAGACAGGATCAACCGTGAACGTCGTCGCCGTCGACGTGTCTGGGTACGAGCAATTAACACAAGAAGAAGACAGCAAGGAGCTTTTTACAATCTTTTTCAGGAAATAAAAACAGATCAGGAAATGTTCTATAAGTATACACATATGACACTGCCAACATTCCAGCAATTGATGGACATTATTAATCCAAGCTTAATAAAACGAAGCCCACGAGCACTTGAACCAAAGCAACGAATTGCTTTGCCATTGCGGTATATATCGGATCATTTGTAGTTTAACAATACATAAGGGAAACGGCCCAATACTCAAACATATAAGACTTGGATATCAAAATTGATCGTACATAATTGATTAATTTGATTAAAAAACAAGTTTTTTTTGAATATATAAATTAACTATAATATTTACAATAATAAATGACAAACCAAAGATTATTTTTTATTAAAAATTATTTGTTATATAGATTAAAACACGATAATCTATTTGTCCCGGTACCCGAACGCTATGTCCCGAATGTTCCATTTGTATGTCCTAGTTCTCGAACAAACTTCAAGAAAGAATAATTTTAAGGAAGAGCTTTGGGAATTTATAATAATATATAATTTAAATCATACTAAATCTATAAATCTTACTTTTATTTATCAATACAAATATTTTATATACTAATAAAACATAACTGATAATTAATAATTTGAAATTTTAACTAAAAAATTAGAATAACTATTAAAACATTAAATATTTTAGATTTTTTTAACGATCTTTTCTTCTTTTATTTTTATTTTTAATAATTTTTCTGCCTCTTTTTTCATTTTTTCTTGCTCTTTAATAACTTTGAGTTTAGCTTTTTCTTCTTGTATTGCCTGTTTTTTTTAATTGTAATTCTTGCTTCTTTTTTTCATTTTCAGCTTTTTTATGAACTGCTAATTCTTTTTTAGATTTGATTGTAAGTTTTTTTTGTTTTTTTTCCTCAGCTTTCTTTTTATGAATGTGAATCCACTCTTCTGTTGTTGCAACTGAAATGTTCTAACTCTTTGACTTCTGTTTTTTCTTTTTTGGTCCTAATTCTGGTGGCCATGATAATGATCTTTTAAACGGTGAAGTTACATTGGGTGAAATAGATTTATTTTTTGTTTGAGTATTCTCTAAAAATAAAAATATTTTTAATAAAAATTTATTTATTAAACTAAGTTTAATTTTATTGTATTTTATTTTGTTTAAGTGTACTTAAAAAAATAAATATTAAAATCTTACCACTTTTAGTTGCAATTTCTTTTAAGACATTAGTGTTATCAAGAGCTGAATCATCAGCTGAATTACTTATTTCATTGAATAACTATGGTTGTAAATTTTGATCTACAGGATCTAAAGGACTGATAAAATCAACTTCAGTGATAACTGAATTTATAAGTAAGGCATCTTCTGTGATAATAGGAATGTCATTTAAAAATATTTCTGTATCAAAAACTATATTACCATCTATTGTGTTATTTTTTATTTTTGAATCATCTTCACTTTTCTTTAAACCTATTTCAAATATAGAAAGTATATATATATATATAAATGTACATGTACAAATAAACGAATTATAAATTAAGACTAAAAAGTTAATATATTTTCAAAATCTATATAGTTTTTTATACCAGAAGAATTTTAAAGTTTATTCCAAAGTTGGAACAGTCCTTTATTCTCTATATTACCAGTCCATTCACCTGTACTTTCAGATTTCTTAAATTCTTCAATAATATCAATATCTATATTCTTTTCAATCACCTGTAGAGTTTGTTTATACTGAGTTTCTTCTTTTTCAGTGACAGATAAATTCAAATTTTTCACATTTTTATTGCTAATATTTTCTGCATTTCTATATTTTAAAAGTGCATAATTAACTTTATCAGCATTAAATGGAGAAAGACCACACACTTCAAAACCATTTTTCATTATAGTCTTTAAATCTAGAGTACTGAGAGCAGTTTTCAAAATATTCCCAAAGTCTTCTTTTTTTATATTAATAGTACATTTTTCACGCTTAAAATCTTCAACAGCTTGTCCCCATGCTTTCTTCAGTGTTCTAAAAAATGTTCTATCCAGAGGTTGTATAACTTGAGTCGAGTTAGGAAACAAGGCTATCAGAATAATGCTTTTTACTCTGCAAAATGTACTAAGTGGAAGAGTAAAATGCAATGAGTGTCCATCCATGTACAGTATCACTGGAAACTCTATATTTTGTTGTATTAACCACGGATAGAATACATTTACTTTGTATTCAAAAAAACTTTCACTAGTCATCCAACCATTTTCAGTTTTGCCTATGCTCCATCCTTTTGGAAAGTTTGAAGCAGCAAAGTTTTGGAAAGTTTATTTGCAGGCATTCTCTGATAACTAAAAAGCACTAAAGGCGGTGCCTGATCACCAGCTGCATTATACAAAAACAAAGATGTGATTTGCTCCTTATCGTTATTTCCTACAACTTTATGTACAGTTTTACGTCCCTTACGAACTTATCACTTTGTCTGTATCAGGAGATAATTTAAAACCTGACTCATCGCTATTAAATATTCTATTTTCATCTATATTTAACAAGTTATTGTCTTC
This sequence comes from Linepithema humile, assembly GCF_040581485.1. Classification (NCBI taxonomy): domain Eukaryota; kingdom Metazoa; phylum Arthropoda; class Insecta; order Hymenoptera; family Formicidae; genus Linepithema; species Linepithema humile. The sequence continues at coordinate 11,536,596 of NC_090131.1, forward strand.
CAGATATTTCTTTACTTCAGCGAACCAACTTCTCAGTCCTTCTTCGGTCACAGATGCTCTGCTATAACTAAGATTTTGTGGCTTTCTTTTACTCAGCTCAGGATGACGACGATAAAATGCCTTGTACCAATGTCTTCCAGGTTTATCTTTAGTAAAAGGAGTTTCTTTTTTTAAATCTAAGACAAGCCACCTCACACTATTCAAAAGTTGTTTCTGCGTAACTGGAAATCCTCGCTCTTTGCTATACAAGATCCAATCTACAAGCTGTTGTTCTTCTTCTGCTGTTAAAATTGTTTGTGGACCTTTTTTTGCATTTATTGAAGAAACATTATTTATTTTATTATGTAAAGTTGTTGGAGAAATTTTATATTTAGCAGCAATTTGTCTCAATGGTTTTCCAAGCTTCACTTCTTCGACCGCAATTGGTATGTCTTCCTTCTTATACATAAATTCATTTTGTTTTATATTTTTCTTTTTTATTTTTCCTCCTGACATAATAATAAACTAAAAAAAATAAAACAATTGTACAATATATGTACCATATATGAAATTGAGGTTAGGTCATATATTTTTCGTTCTTACTTTTAATGTAGGTACTTTTTGTAGGAAATAATATTGTTGCACTCGCGACAATCACTCGCGAATGCGCTCACGCAAGAAATAATAAATTCAATTTAAGTATAACAAACTTAAATTAACTCAACGATAACACAATTTGAACCGTAACAACAAAACTATCGTTTACAATTAAGAAAACCGTCTCACATTTGAAACGCGTCCTCACGGCACCGAGGACCAAGCGTAACTGTCACTTGACACTTTGTTTACAAATTACTAAGCGACGCTTCACAACTTATTTACAAATCACTAAGCGACGCTTCTCAATGCCAACTCGCAGCCCACACGTCACAATCGATGATTTTCCGCGGCGCGAGCGCAACAATATATATACTTTTTATTCATGGATCTGATAAATACTTATTACATAAAAAGTATGCATAAATAATCAAGATATTGAAAAACTTACGTCAATAATTGAAGACAGCACATGAATAAATAATCTGCTCATTTCTTGTTCGAGTAACTGGACGCATGACTTATTGCGTGACCCACAATCCGAACGCGATAATTTCTTATAAATTTGAATATATTTTTTATTTTTAATATTTGAAACTTATTCTAAAACTTACTATAACTTTTAACTTATTTTAGTAATACAATTAAGTATATTACATTTAAAGAAAACTCTTATTATAAAGTCGGTCTTTCTAAACAAAATTCGTAAGACTGTGCTAAAAATCGCAAATCCATAATTTCATGTTTAAAAAAAAATTTTTTTTGCTGATAATATTGTATTATTAACAATTTTTTAATAAAAATATAAATGACAAATGTTTAAGGAAATTATAAAAAAAATTCTTAGTTATTTTGATATTTATTTCTAGAAAAAAATAAGGAATATATGCAAATTTGTTCGGGTACTGGGTACTGTTCGGGTATCGGGCCATTCCCCTTATATGTAAAAACAATTTGGTAATTAATATCATAATATTAATAATGTTACAGATTTCTGATTGGAGACAAAGTTCCAGCAATTGCTTTTGCTTATCGTGTTGGTCTGTCAACTGTACATAAAATAATTAAAGAGACGTCTGATGTATTTGGAAGACTTCTTGGTTCAATCTATCTACAAGCTCCTTCGAGAGAAGAATATTTACAAATTGCTGAGGGTTTTTGGAAATTATGGAATTTTCCACATTGCTTGGGGGCAATTGATGGAAAACATGTCGATGCTCAACATGTCGATGCCCTCCGAATTCTGGTTCGCTGTACTTTAATTATCACAAACGATACAGCATCGTACTTATGGCTGTTTGTGATCACAATTATAAATATACTTTGGTCGATATTGGATCTATGGGGAAGAACTGTGATGCGGGAATTTTTGGAAACAGCGCCTTGAATGTGGAGAATGGGATGTTGGATATTCCAGAAGGAACCAGTTGCTTAAGCGGAACCGATATGCAAGTGCCTTATTTTTTTATTGGGGATGAAGCATTTCCCCTTGGAAAGCATTTAATGCGACCATATTCTGGACGGTATTTGGGAGAACGCAAAAACATATTCAATTATAGGCTTTCGCGAGCCCGGCGTATAATAGAAAATACTTTTGGAATTATGGCAAAAAAGTGGGGTATTTATAACAGACCGATCGCTGCGATTCCTGAAAATATTAATAAATATATTTTAGCAACTGTATGTTTGCACAATTTTTTAAGAAACGAGGAAGGTAATATTATACAATTTGAAAACAATGATGAAATAACTGAAAATAACGAAAATGGTGCAGCATATGTGACACTTATTAGGGACAGTCTTTGCAATTATTTTATGACTCCGAATGGAATGGTCGATTGGCAGCATGATTATGTAACGAGAGGACAAAATCAAGACTTCATCTAAATAAAAAGAAATTTTATCAATGATTATATGTAAACGTGTGTCATATATTGTAAAATTTAATGCTGATATGTACTAATTGTCTATATAGTAGTAGTGTCTTTATTTTCCCCTTGGGGTTAATCCTCAATACACATTTACTTAAACCTAACTTATAACTATCCTTACAATTATTCTTAACTCTAACCTTATTACTAAACCTACTTAAGACTATCCTTAAAATTATCTTATACTACTCCTGCCCTTATCCTCCCGACTGCGAGATCCGGGTCTAGACGCCCTGCCGTCCAACATGCTTTCATCCGGCTGCGCCCTTTCCCTTTTCCCTTCTACCTATACACACACACACACGCTCGCAAAGGTGACTTCCGTTTCCTCTCGCCTTTCTTATCTCCATCTTTTATTCCCGTTCCTTCCCCGACTCTCTCTCTCTCTCTCTCTCTCTCTCTCTCTCTCTCTCTCTCTCTCTCTCTCTCTCTCTCTCTCTCTCTCTCTCTCTCTCTCTCTCTCTCTCTCTCTCTCTCTCTCTCTCTCTCTCTCTCTCTCTCTCTCTCTCTCTCTCTCTCTCTCTCTCTCTCTCTCTCTCTCTCTCTCTCTCTCTCTCTCTCTCTCTCTCTCTCTCTCTCTCTCTCTCTCTCTCTCTCTCTCTCTCTCTCTCTCTCTCTCTCTCTCTCTCTCTCTCTCTCTCTCTCTCTCTCTCTCTCTCTCTCCCCCTCTCTCTCTCTCTCTCACTCTCTCTCCCTCCCCCCCTTCCCCTCTTCATCTCCCCCTCTCTCCCTCCCACTCTCCTCCCTTTTCCTCTCCTCCTCTATCTCTCTCATCCACCATTCTCCCTCCCCCTCTTCTCCCAAAATCTTTCCCACTTGTTCCTGCCAACTTCCTCCTCCCTCCTTCCATTCCCTGCAACTCTCCCACGCATGCTCCCATGTCTCCTCCTCCGTTCCACATAACCTGCATTTCCTCTTCTCCTCCGTCTCCCAGTACCTTCCCTCCCTCATTTCACTTCCCAACCTAAACCTCGCCACTCTCCTCCATCTACTCTCTCCCCACCCCTTTTTAAGATAACCCGGTACCCCCTCTCCTATCACCTTTCCATACCATTTATTGTATCTTGATCCTCCTATCTTTTCCTCTCTTTCTCTCTCCTGTATCTCCCTGTCCTTTTTTCTAATCTCCCCATATTCTAAATCCTCTTTTTCCCTCCTTCCCTCCTCCTCCTCCGTCTCTATTCCCCTTTCCTCGAAGAACTTTCTCCTCTCTCCCTCCCATTCTGAGTTTGCCCTTCCCTTTCCTACTCTTTCCCTCATCTCCCCCCAGCACCTTCTCGCCAGCTCACTCCCCTTCCCCCCTTCCAGTCTTCTCTCAAAATCCCACGCCCTTTTCCCTGCTCTTCCTCTCAATTTTTCCCTCTTCAACTCCTCCCTTATCATATATCCCGGCGTTCTTCCGTCTACCCCCAACACCCACTTCATGTATCTCTCCTCCAATTTCTCCATCTTCTTTCTTTCTTTCCACCCCCATATTTCCGCTCCGTATCCCATCACCGTCCATACCAATCTGTCGAAAAGCCACATTCTCCTCCCCCAATCCTTCCCAAACCTTCTCTTACCTATCCCCCACACTTGCCCCATTATAGCCGCTGCCCTCTTTACCCTTTCTCTTACATGCTCTTCCTGTTTTCCGTTCCTCTTCAGCGTATATCCTAAATATCTGAATTCCTTTACCTCTTCTATCACCTTCCCTCTCCACCTCCATACTTTCTTCCCCATCCTTCCTCCCCCCTTTCTAAACCTCAGAATCTTAGTCTTACCTAAATTTAGCTCCAGCCTCTTCCTTTCCAAATACCCCTCCAGCCTCTCTATCATACTCCCCATCTCCTCCTCATTCTCCGCCATCATGACTATGTCGTCCGCGTAAGCTAAGGTGTGTACTCTCCCTTCCCCCAACCTCACCCCTCCCCATCTGATCTTTCCCATCTCCTCCTCCAAATCCGCCGTTACCACATTAAAAAGTAGCGGGCTAAGTGGGCACCCCTGTCTCACCCCTCTTGCCGTCCAGAATGCCTCCCCCATTTCCCCTCCTACCCTTACCCTACTCCTCGTTTCCCTCATAATCTCCTCCACTCTCACTACCAATCCCTCTCTTATCCCACGCTCCCTCATCGCCTCCACCAAAACTCCCCTCTCCACTGAGTCAAACGCCGCCTTCAGATCGACAAACATTGCCACCATCCTTCCCTTCTTCTTTCCCAATTGCTTATTTACCAGATAATTTAACACATATATATTGTCGATCGTCCCCATTCCTCTCTTGAAGCCCGTCTGATTGTGCGGCATTATTCCCCTACTCTCTATCTCCTCTCTCACTCTCTCCGCCAACACCATCACATACACCTTATACAAGGTTGGCATCATCGTCACCCCCCTATATTCCTCCACCTTCTCTCCCTCCCCCTTTTTCATTATCGGCACTATTACCCCCTCTTTCCAATTTTCCGGCCATCCCTCCCCTTTCCAAACCCTATTGCAAAATCCCCATACCCACTCCTCCAGTTCTTCCCCTCCATACTTCCATACCTCCGCTGGTATCTCATCAATCCCCGCCGCCTTTCCGTCTCTTATCGTTCTCAATGCTCTCCTTATCTCCTCCCTATTTATCTCCTCCTCCTCCTTTCCCTCCCCCTGTCCACTCCTCTCCCCCCCTCTAACCACCCTCCCTTCCACTCCCCCTAATATCCTCATAAAATGCTCCTTCCAATCTAGCATCCCTATTCCCTCATTTACTCTCTTCCTCCTCCTCCTCTCCCTATTTACAATCTCCCACACCTCACTCTCTCTTCTCGCCTCTTCCGCTCGTCTTTCCCATCTTCTGTTCTCCTCCTCTTTCTTCCTTTCACACAGTTTCCCATATTCCCGCTTCTCCCTTTTATACCTCTCTCCCTCCCCCCCTTTCCTCCTCCAATCTCTTAATTCCTTCCTTACCCGCTTCTTTTCTCTTACACATTCCTCATCCCACCATCCTTTTCTTCTCTCTTCCCCCTTTCCCAATTCCTCTTCCGTCTCCTTCAACGCCTGCTTTATCCTGCTCTCCAAACTATCCCACTCCTCTCCCATCCCCTTCCCTTCTATCCGTATCCTTCCCATTTTTTCCGCAAACTTCTCTCTCCCTTCACGATCCCATATCCCCCTTCTGCCCCTACCCCCTTCTTCCCTCCCTTTCTTCCTCTTCACCTCCCCCTTACCCATAACTCTACCGGGTGGTGATCCGAGTCCACCCTGTCTCCTACCCTCATCTCCTCTAACCTGTCCCTTATCTCCCCTTCCCCTATTATATAATCGATTACTGTGTTTCCCCTCCCTCCTGTGAATGTATACTCCCCCTCCCAGTCCCCTCTTATACTCCCATTAAAGATCTCCCACCCTCTTTCCTCTATATATTCCAGCAGCTTCCTCCCCTCTCTATTTATCTTCTTGTCTTTCGATCGCCTTTTTCCCGTCTCCCCCTCCTCCTCCTCTTCTTCCCCTCTCACCCCTCCCCCCTCTCTTCCCGTTCTTGCATTAAAATCCCCCCTATTATCTCCCTCACTCCCCCCTCTTTCTCCTCTACCCATTCTTCCATCCCCTGCAACGTCCTTTCTATTCCATCCCCCGCGTATACCCCTATTATCCTCCACCTCTCCCTACCTACTTTCACTCTCCCTACTACCATCCCATCCTTTTCTACCTCTATTTTTGACCCCTTCTCCCACAATTCCTTTCTGATTCCCATCACCATTCCCCCCATCCCCCTCCCTTTTTTGCATCTCTTCTTCGCTAACTGTACCCCCCACTTAAATCCTTTTGGCAGCTTTTCTTTTATTCTGCTCCATCCCTTCTCATCCAACCACGTCTCTGAGAGAATCATCACGTCCCACTCCTCTATGCTCCTCCAAAAATCCATGTCCTTCCTTCCCATCCCCGCAACATTCCAGAACGCCACCTTCCACCCTTTCCACCCTTTTTTTACTTCCTTCTGCCCTTCCCTTTCTTTTTTCCCTCCCCCCTCTCCTACCTCCTCTCCTCCTTCTTCCCTCCTCCTCCGTCTTCCCCCTGTCCCCCCTGTCTTATGTTTCCCTTCCCATCTCTCAGCACTTCCTCCTCCTCGTCCCACCTCCACCATTGTTCATCAATCCTAACCTTGCCGTATCCTATCCACACCTTTCTCCCTTCCCTTTCCTCCTTCCGTGCTACTTCCTCCAGCCTCCATCTCATCCTTCTTTCCCCCCATGTCCAGTCTTCCAATATCCTTTCTCTCCTGCCCTTCAACATTCCTTTCTTCGCCCACACTTCCCTTCTCTGCTCCTCATTCCCCAACTTAACCAAAAGCATTTCCCTTCCTTTTCCGCCCTCTCCTCCTAATCCCTTAATTTCTTTGATCTCTACCTTTGCCCCCACGGCTCTAAATATCTCCTCCACCGCCTCTTTCTTCTTCCCCTCCTTCACCTCTACCCCTTTAATCAATATATTTTTCCTCCTCTCCTCTCTCTCCTTCATCTCTATCCTTCTTTCTACTTTCTTTAGTCTGTCCTTTGTTTCCCCCTCGCTCTCTCTCCCCTCTCTCCTTCCCTCTTCTCCCTTTTCCGCCTTCCTCCCCTCTATTCTTTCCACTTTTTCCTCCAGTCCTTCTATACTTTTTTTCATGACCTCCCTTTCCTCCTTCCACCTCCTCTCTCTCTCTCTAAATTCTCTTCTCATTTCCTCCATTTCCTCCCTTACCATCCTTCCATTGTCTTTAATCCCTTCTTTCACCTCCTCCTTCATCGCCCTTAATTCTTCCCTCCATCCCTTTACCCCTCTCATTTCCTCCATTACCTCCTCCATTTCCTTTTTCCACTTCCTGATCAACTCCTCTAGACCCTCTGCCCCTCCTTCCCTCTGTCCCTCTGTCTCTCCCCCTCCTTCCCCCTCCATTTTCCCTGGCGATCTCTGCGTTTTCCTACTCTTCCTAAATCCCTCATCCTCCTCCTCCTTCCTTCTCTCCCCTGATTTTTCCCTCTTCCTCTTAAACATTTCCTCAACATTCCCCAGGCTCATGCATCTTTCCCTTGCCTTCCTCTTTTCTATCCCGCCAGATCGCGCCTTACCATCCATCCCTGCCCACTCGCACCACCTCTTCCTCTCTTTACACGCCGTAGTCTATGCCAGCCCACCTGCCCACCTGTCACTCTATACTCTGGGCCCTTTTTCCCTTCTATCCTGCCCTTCCCTATGCCCACCTCATTCACACGCTCTCACTCACACCTCCACTCTCTCCTCCACACACTCCTACCTTTCCTCTCCTTCCACACACTCTCTCTTTTCCGTCACTCACTCACGCTCAGTCACCACGTGCCTCTCGCTACTGCGCCGGAAACGGAAGTCCTACTAATTGTCTATATATTAATCTACATTTGTGTATATATACATATATATGTATATGTATAATGAATTTATATAAAATAAATAGTACAAGATTTTTTAAATATTCTTTATTATTATTATTATATACCAGTATCCATATATATTTAATTATTTATTTTATAATATATTTTATATAATATATTTTTTATATTATATTATTAAAGCTATATTTCATTATATATTTTATCATTATCAAACTCAACTGAAGTCTTAGTATTTTTAAAGCATAGTCTTAGTATTCTTAAAGCATATTATCAAATATTAAACAATATATTATATTATATTATATTATATTAAACAACACAAATGTTCGAAAGACGTTCCGAGGACAGTCACAAAATGTTAAACATTTATTAGATGTCCTCTGAATATGTTTCGAATATTTTTGCTATTCATTATACGTATGAATATAAATTATATTATCACAAATTTTCCTTTCTCCACAAAATTTGCATGATATCTTGTTTTTTGATCTGTTTTATATTATCATCTACAGGGCCGGGCCAAGGAATTATGGCGCCCCGGGCATGAGACCCAAAAGTCGCCCCCCCCCCTTTTTTTTCCTTGTAGCTTTCTCGATCGCGTTTGCTCTCCGCATTACCCGGAATCACGACGAAAACGTGGCAAACAAAATTCCATATTTTTTTTTGTTTTTATATATTTTTATTTTTTTTACATTTTTAAAAATTTTATTTGTTTTTTTATTTTTTTAAAATTATTTTTTTATATTTTTATTTGTTTTTTCTAAAAAATTTTATATATATATATATATATATATATGTCAATTGGCTATTTTGACGACAGTGACAAATACGCTATATTATTGTATACATTAGAGTACATTGACTTCCCGACGTATACATCACAAAAATTTTTGCAATGTATACGTCAGAAAGTTAATGTATAAGCAATTAACTATGGATTGGCTATTTCGACGACAGTCCAAAATTATGTACAATGATATATTGTTTGATTAGTTTGGCGACCCTATCATATTATATGAAATAATTAAATGTGCTTATTTGTGTATTAAATGAAACAATTAAAACACATTTTTTGATAAAAAATTTAAATGCGAATATTCCATCAATTATGCAATACTTATTATAAGAATTAATTAGAGAACATAAAAAAAAATGCTTGTGCAAAAATTAATATAAAAAATCTATACAGGGTGGGCCATTTTAATCCATCCACGCAAATAACTCCGAAGGTATAGGTGATAGCGAAAAATAACTCGTACAAAAGTTGTAGGGTTCAAAGGGAGCCAACCGTTGATGACCTTGAACTTGACCTCGAAGTCGATTTTCAAAGTCATTTTAAGATTAACAAGTGTTTTTTAAATGGAAACCCCTATTTTTGATTCCAAAATCTAATAGCTGGTGTCAAGAGCTTTTCAAAACACTATAATGAAGTTATTTTTCATTAAGTACTTTTCGAGTTATGAGGCTTGTAAATTACAGTATTTTGACATAAAATACAAAATATCTTGTAAAACATTCAATTTTTGGGAATTTTACCTTAATACTTTTATGCATAAAATAATGAGACGAATCAATTGGTATAAAGAAAACACATAGTTGCTTTCAAGAAAAAATATGTAATTTGCAACATGCAACTGCATACTTTTTCTTGAAAGCAACTATGTGTTTTCTTTATACCAATTGATTCGTCTCATTATTTTATGCATAAAAGTATTAAGGTAAGATTCCCAAAAATTGAATGTTTTACAAGATATTTTGTATTTTATGTCAAAATACTGTAATTTACAAGCCTCATAACTCGAAAAGTACTTAATGAAAAATAACTTCATTATAGTGTTTTGAAAAGCTCTTGACACCAGCTATTAGATTTTGGAATCAAAAATAGGGGTTTCTATTTAAAAAACACTTGTTAATCTTAAAATAACTTTGAAAATCGACTTCGAGGTCAAGTTCAAGGTTATCAACGGTTGGCTCCCTTTGAACCCTACAATTTTTGTACGAGTTATTTTTCGCTATCACCTATACCTTCGGAGTTATTTGCGTGGATGGATTAAAATGGCCCACCCTGTATATACAGAAATTTATATACATAAATAATATATATCCTTTCACATAATATGGTCAAATCGCCGTATTAAACCAAACAATGTAATATTGTAATTTTATACTCGCAGAAATAGCAATCTATAGTTAATTGTTTATACAAATTTACTGATGTTCCATACTATAAAAAATTTTATAATGCATATGTCAGAAAGTGATATGCTTCGATGTATGCAATAAAATAATTGCAGTGTAACTTCTATTTCTTTTATTTAAGTAAAAGTGTGTGAGACAAAATCAGCAATATTATATTCTATCTCTCTCGGTATTATTTAGCTCCCTCTTCTATTGTGCTAACTATGTTATATATAACTGACTTTATTTATCAAAAATAATTTATTTAACACGAATAATATAACATATTTAAAAATTTAATATTCTCTATCAAAATTTAAAAAAAAGCGAACTTCTAGAAAGAGAAAGAAAGATATAACAATAAAATAGCATGCCTTGCAAAAATAAACGGACTTAAGTAAGTACATGTGAATAAGACTCATTGTAAGGCAATGTGGATGCACTGTAATGTGATAAAATATGTTATGTTATTTGGGAGCAAGTAAAAGTATTTAAAGTACATATTAAAACATGATTGATATTTCTGTTTTTGATGTGGTGTGAATAGTGAGTGTAACTGTGTATATAATCATGTCTCTCATAGGACTACAATAATTAATTAAAGCTTCTTACTTCAAGTGTTAAGTAAAGTAATACACACAACACTACACTTTTGCAATTAAAAGATATTACTGTGTTCATGTAATAAATAAGTGTTGCAAATAAAATACATTTATGCTAAGATTCTGATTTTTATAATTAACATAAACGGATTTTTATAATTAATATTAACACAATAAAATGAACAGCTTACTGTTTCTATTAATATTTTAAACATATATGTATATGTGTGCGATGTGTAATATTCTACATATTGAATTGTCACTGCTGTCAAAGAAGCTGTTAGAAGAGAATCCATTTTCAAAGCACGAGATTCTTTCCAGCGAGAGTTTATTATTATTAATTTCCTTGCTACTAGAATTCTGTATAATGTTGTGGAAATATCAATATCTATTTATTCATCAAGTTAAATTCTATAGTTGGACATTTGCTGTTACGTGTTGTGCCATATCAGTGAACAATAAAAATAAAAATAACAATAAAAATCAGTGAACAGAAAATATAATTGTGAACTTAGCTGTGTAACAATATCACAATAACTAATTAGTTTCTTTTATAATGTTTTGAATTTAAGTAGAGCATTAGAATTCTATATTGTTGTGATAAATGATAGTTATTACGGTATTTATGTAATATATAACAGTGCAATGCATGAATGAAATTCATTTGTGGCATAAGATTTTTATAATTTTAAGGTTATTTGTTTACTATTTTTAATAATATTTAATAAGACATATATGTATATACGCTGACAAATTATATAGAGAGATTATATGCACTGTTATATATTGCATAAATATCGTAATGTGTCATTTATCACACAATACAGAATTCTAATGCTCCATTCAAATTTAAAAGAATATGAAAGAAACTAATTATTGAGAAGTATTGTTATACAGCTAAATTCACAATTATATTTTCTGTTATTGTTCACTAATATGGCACAACACGTAACAGCAAATGTCCAATTAGAATTTATCTTGATGAATAAATAGATGTTGATATTTCCACAACATTACACAGAATTCTAGTAGCGAAGAAATTAATAATAATAAATTCTCTCTGGAAAGAATCTTGTGTTTTGAAAATGGATTCTCTTCTAATAGCTTCTTGGCAGCAGTGACAATTCCACATGTGAATTATTATTAATACTACACAACATGCATGTATGTCTTGTTAAATATTTATAAAAACAGTAAGCAGATAACCTTAAAATCAAAATCAGAATCTTGTAGCACTAATGTATTTTATTTGCAGCACTGTTATGTATTGCATGGCACAGTAATTTTAATCGCAATAATATAGTGTTTTATTACTTCACTCAAAGTTTTAATTAGCTTTCATTAATTATTATAGTCCTATGACATGATTAAATACACAATTACACTCATTATTTACAGATCACACCACACGTCACAAACAGAGATATCAATCATGTTTTAATATATACTTTGAATATTTTTACTTGCTCTCAAATAAAATATTTCATCACATTACGGTGCATCATCATTTGACACCATTGACTAATCACAGTCGATTATTCTTCCATAATTTATCTGTGATTGGTCAATTTCTTACGGCTTACAGCTTACGGCTTTATTATAAACCAACCCTTAGTTTTAGACTGTGTTCGTTATGCTCGCTTACATGCTGAAAGCATCATTCTATCTTTCTTCGACGCATAATGAACAAGAAAGACAGACTGATGCTTTCAGCGCGTAAGTGAACATAACGAACGCAGCCTTATTCACATATACTTCAAGTCTGTTTGTTTTTTAGGCACACTATGTACCGTTATATCTTTTTTCCTTTTTGTTGATCTCAAAATACAGTTTTTAAAAATTTTAAGAAAGAATGCTTAATTTTTAAATTGTATTATTTATATTTATGCAACAAACCATTTTTGATAAATAAAGCAAACTGTATAACATATTGGAGTTAGTACCGAATAGGAAATAAGCAAATAATGCCGAGCCGAGAGAGTTAAGGCCGGTATTCATAGTCGATTCTTATAATTAAGACCGTTTTAAGTATAGTCTTAAGATGTCATAAGCCAATCACAGAGCCGTATTAGCGTCTTAAGGCTTTACTTAAGACGATCTTAAAATAAGAACGGACTATGAATACCGACCTTAGAGTCTGATAGGTACTGTTGATTCTGTCTCACACATTTATCTAAATGAGAAAAATATGTTATCTTTTATAACAAGACGTGCTCTCTTTGCCTCTCTATCAGTTTCTATATACTTTTATGTTTCATAATCTAGTGAGGGCCTATCCAGACAAACTTGCATAGTCGCATAAACATATACAAGGAAATTAATTGGTTTATAAGCAAATGCATAAAGAAATGGACCAATCAGTTTCCTTATGCATATGTTTATGCGACTATGCAAGTTTATCTAGATAGGCCCTAACTGTTGTTACTACACAAAAATAAACAAAAATCTTAATTAGAACTGAATAGTTATCATAATAATGAATTATGAATTTAATCATATAGTTTTGCGCAGTTTAACGGACATGTTGATACGTGTCAGTGCATCTGTGTACATGAGGCGTAACTTGCGTAAAATGCGGATCCGCATTGCTTTCTCTCTTCTTTTGATGATTTCGAAATAATGTTGATGATTTTATTAATAAACTTGCTTTCTATTGTTGCACTGAAATTTTCCTTCTTGCTTTTGTCAAATATTAAATATATACATATTTCTTTAAATACAAAGAGAGTATAATAGTTTAGCTATAAAAAAGGAACCTATTGATATAATTAAATATTATTTTTATTTTATTTAAATATTACTTCTATTTTATTATTGGACGCTGTATTAAGATGCATTTTAGGTAACTAAAATTAATAATATAAATGTATTTCGAAATATACTCTGATAGTAGTGAAAATCCATATTTCGCGTGTTATTTATATATAAATATAGATTTGCAGTATTGTCATTATTTTAGACTGCATATGACTGTATATAAACTTTAATAAATAATGAAGAAAGAAAAATTTTTAAATAGAAAAAAATGCTCTTTTCTTATCTTTTGAATTAATAGAATGTATCATTGAAGCATTAAAGGAATGAGGAATGAAATTTCAATGCAACATTAGTGCAATTAAAATGAACGCCTTAAACTGAAATTTTTCTTGGAATACTTTCTATATATAAGTTTTTTATGTAAAATTCTGAAATAGTTTAAAATTTCTACGATTTTTTATTTTATAATTTCTGAAGAAAACTTACAAAATTTGAAAAAGTTTACAGAATTTTTTGAAGTTCTTTATAAATTAAAAACATTTCTTGAAAAATATTATGTGAAAATATTTTCACTAGGAATAAGACATGGACTATGAATACCGGTCTTCAAATTTAAAGAATTTACTAATTGGAATATTACTTATCCTAAGGTTTTATCTTATGGAACGAATCTATTTGATTTCCTCAATGTTACTCATAAAGTTATAAGCACAAACCAAATCTGTTTGATTTTTTAAATCTTAATTTCTTTATTCAGATAAGTATAATTTTAGAATATTTATTTTCTTTTATAACATTTTGAATGTAATCTTTTTTTCTGTTTTATATGTTTAGATAGAAAACAAATTAATAAAGAAATAAAGAAAAATAAGTGTAATGTTTACAAAGTGTAAAATATATATATAAGAAAAATAAAGAACATCAATTACATAAGAAATTTCATAAATTATGCAATATAAAATCATTTTCTATCAGGCAAGTATTATATCTAAAACCTTGTATCTGCAATATTAGAAATCGCTCCAAGATTTTGAATGGAAAACAATTGTTCAATCACATTAGTCTGAATAGTTAAAATGCGATTTGTCAATTCTTTCCTTATCTGAACGATTAATAGCATTGTTTAGACACAAGACTTAAATAGACATAGAACATAACTGCTTATAATGTAGAATAACTGCTTATAATATAAAAGTAATACATAAACATCAAAGTTACAAAAGATTACATTCATAAGTTCAAAAGATTACATTCATACATAGATAGATACAATATCCTCGTATGCAAATAAATCTAATCACAAATTGAACTTAAATTATTATATTCCTACATATGAGTGAAAATTATTGTAATACATGAAATATCACATTCTATCAGTATAAATTTATACTTGACATATTTTACTTAGTATATCACAAGAATAATGTACTATAGTTACCATGTTTTCTTTAAATTAAAGATATAATCTCTTAGATATTTGTACTTTTTATCAAATGCTAGTAAAGAAACTTTGCATTTATTTGTTATTCTATAGTAAATTTGAATAATTCTATAGTTTTGAATAATAAACTAAAATCAAAATTAAACAACTTTTATGCTTTAAAATAGCTGATTATATAAAGTATAAGACAGTATTGCTTTTTATCACTCTTATTTTAGTTTTTAAATAAAGGCACTTCTTTAAAGTAATGACTTAAAAAGTATGTAAAAATACTATAAAATGTTTACACTCTCTAGCAATTATCATTTAAGTATCTTCATCCTTTTTAACGTATAGCAGCAATATATAGATATACTTATAGACAGACATAAACTTAAAATTACATAATTATAATCAAAATTAAATAACATTACAGATATTGCATTTGTCATTGCACATCCATATATATCTTAAAGTTTCTTTAGTTGAAAGATACTTAATAGAATAAAACTTAAAATATACGTATCTTTTTAATATCGCTAGAAATATTCATGAAATTTCAAAACTCCAACTTGAAGTCAAATAAACTTATTATTGATAGGTATACTTTTGTTCACTGATGCAGTCTTAACTTAAGAAAAGCGAATAAGTATATGACAGACATCAAAAGCAAGAAGGTCTGTGACATCAGAAGAACATCAAAAGTTTGAGAAAGATATTAAAATTCCTGAAACAAAAAGATATATTCATAAAATAATACTTACAATCAATTGAGTATGTTTGTAAAATATACCGATATACTTTTCCTTGCTCTAATAATTAGCAAATAACTATGAAAATAACATAATATATAATTTACTAATTGCATAAATTAGTTAATTATATATTAGTAAAACTGCATATAATTTACTAATTGCATTTACTTTTGTCACATTAATAGTGTAACAATAATTAATTTTCTATTTTAAAAATGTTTTTAAGTATTAACATAATACATACTCACATTGTTTACGAAAAGCTTTTTGTTTATTATGTATCCACGTTTTTATTTGTGGGGATGTACGTTGTGCAAGAGAAGTGTACTGTTTCTTTACTTCTTGTATTTCTCTCAAAGAGGGTAATGTTAAATTTTCCATATGTTTAGCAAATGCATGAAGTGCTGTTTCTTGTTCTTTCTGAGACCAACGAATTCTTTTAGTTTTTCCATATGGCGATGCTAGTAAAAAAAACCAGTATTGTTAAAGTGATACTTATATACGTATAAATAATATATAATAATAATCATGATATATAAATTTGAGAAAAAAATGAAATGTTAAAAGAAAAAATTATACTAAAAATAAAATAAAAAGTATACTGAAAATTAAATTTAAAAAGAAATGTTGTTAAACATTATACTAAAATAGGTACATGAGATTTACAAACACTTTTGTGCCATAATTTCTTATAACTTGTAACTCTTATAACTCATAACTTTTATATAATCTCTATGATATATATATATATATATATATATATACAGGGTGATTCAAAATAACCTGATGTCCTTGCAATGCCATATTCTTAAGCGAATTCTGAGACGATTTTTCCTTTTACAAAATTTTGTCCGAAGCTTAGTTTTCGAGTTATAATTGAAAATAGATAGCAACTTACGAGTTCGGTACAACAGGCAGGCAGGGACGCGCAACGTATAATGAGACTGTCAAGTGTTTACTATCGTCTCATGACGCATTACACCGTCTCTGTCTGTCCGTTGTACCGAACTCGTAAGTTGCTATCTATTTTCAATTATAACTATCGGACTCGTAAGTAGCAAACTATTTTCAATTATAACTCGAAAACTAAGCTTCGGACAAAATTTTGTAAAAGGAAAAATTGTCTCAGAATTCGCTCAAGAATATGGCATTGCAAGGACATCAGGTTATTTTGAATCACCCTGTATATATAAGATACAAGACTCTGCAAACATTTTTAAACAATTCTTAGAAAAATAAAACATACAACATTAAAATTTCACATATTTAATGTAAAATACTCACTTGAACGTTTTTGTTTTTTTTTCCATCGCTATTCCTTTGTTGATTATGTATTATATCATCAGGTAAGTCATATAAATTTGTGTCTGAAATAAATGTTTGTGAATATTTGAAAGGAATTATATATATATATGTATATATATTGTATAGAAATAGAATATTATGCATAAGAAATACAAATGTAAAATGTTATTACCTGAATGTATATTTTCTTTATTTGAGCTATTAAAGTTGTTCTGTTTTGCTTCTTCATCACTTTCGGAACTGTTATTTGTTGAAGTTTCGTCATCTGAAATATTTTTATTTCCTTGAACTGCTTCCAAATATTGTGAAACTTTTAATATATCTCTGCTTGCCAATGGTTGTCTATAATGATCCTTATGTATTTTCTCAGAATGACCCATAAATGTAGCAAGATCAGATACATCAATCTCATCAAGATTTAATTGAATACAGTATGTTGCCACATGCTTCCGCAATTCTGTAGCACGCAAAGTAGTAGACTGACTTGCATTACATTCTTCTGCAAATTTTCGTAATAAAATGCAGGCTTTAAGATGTCTAAATCTTTTTTTATTATAGCCAGGTAATGCAAATACGTAAGGATTTGTTTTAGGTATTTCAGCTTCTTTGCAAAATTTTAAAATTAAATTAATACTTTCAAATAACTGCTTTGTTAATAAAACGGGCACTCCACGGCCCAATTTGCCCCTAATACAGAATCGAATATATTTTTCCGCAATTTTTTTATTTTTTTTTTGATAATAATGTATAAATGTCGGTATTTACGTTTTCATGTAGTTTTTCGTAACTTTGGAAATCTTCAATAAGAATTCGCTCCATTTCTCCCGACCGTCGTCTATTAAATACAAGTACAGATATTAGTGTAGCTTCTGCTAAAGAAAGCCAACTATGATAAGAAAAGGATTGTTGTAGTGTTGTAAAAGCTTCAATTCGCTTTTTTTCCAAATATTTATATAATATTTTGATATCTTCCAATGATGGTAGAATAACTTTTTTACGTCTTTTCTGAGCTGATTGTGTTTCCATAACAGTCTTATTTACACTTGTCCCAATATCAACAACTAATAACTTTAAGAAGTCTTTAACTAGTTTCTTTTTTTCTGAATCTTCCCTCTTTATACATTCTGCGATAAGAAGATTTCCAATGTGTTTAATTAAAGTGGATAAGTTTGCCGCCACTGCAGGAGCTTCATATATTTTTTCTTCATCATTATATCTTGCAACTATATTTATCGCATGGATACAGTCATCATATACTGCTGGACGATATAGCGATTCAAAGTTTTTTATATTTTTATTTATACTTTTTAATGCCAAAAGGAAGCGGCCAAGAAGACGCAATCTTGCACGTATCATGTCATGATGATGTTGAGATTTGTATTTAATGCAGAGTTTATTTCCAAATAAAATCAATAATTCATCATATCTTATAATGCGTGTAATCTCGTCTTCACGCATGACTGGAAATACCATTTTCTTCAAAGTTTCATTTGCCGAAGAATGTAACCTGCACATAATTTTTCTACCCATTATCATAATACATTTATTCTTCCGAAAATCTTTTCCAAAGCAGGTTCGAGAATGATGACGTATTGTACTTTTTGCAAAGAAACCTTTACATTTTGAGCAAGCAATAAAATCTCTGGCGAGCTTGTTATATTTTTCATTGGGACGTCTAGATACTATAAGTTGTCCATTATTCAATGTCGAATTTGTATTAAATTTAAAATTGCCATTTTTTCGTAAAATTTCTATAATTTTTTTCCTTTCTGTGTTATTTTTGGGTAAAGCCGTAAACCTTTTTACATCCAATTCATTACGATGTACTTTTTCTAGATGTCGTGCAAGTTGTGTTTGCAATTTTGAACAAAATATACAATAGTTTTTTTTAGGAGATCTTGCATTAGAAGTCTCTACATACATATTTTCATCGTTGCATCCATTACCATTAATTTGCGAGGCATCTAAACTTGACATTGAAGTTACAGTTGTGTTTAAGCTTGATTTGCGTTTTTGTGGCAGTTCATTATCCGATAAATGTTCATCTTCTGATGGTACATATTCTGATTCACTACTTTCTTTACCATTTTCAACGTCTGTAAAAAAAGATGTAGATTAGGTAAGTATTGGGTTTAATTCATTTCGTTCATTACCTTAGTTATCTCAACTCATGACATCAAAAGCGAAAAAATTCATGTTCAAAATTCTTGCAAAATATATCTTGAAATAAAAATATATATACAATGATATTTGTAATTAATTAAATAACTTAATAAAGTATAGAAAAAAAACTTTCTTTTTGCTTTAGTAATCAATAACTGTAATAATAAATCGATAATAAGCTATAAAATTAAAAATCACATTAAAAAATCACATAATTGAAAAATAATTTATATTTCCGAAAATTTTTCTTTTGCTTAATAACTTTTTTGAACTGTACTAAATATAACAAACAGATATAAAGTTGTGTGTTATTTGGTTTTTAATTAGATATATCACATTAATTTTATTGATATTTATCAAAACAGAAGAAAAAAGTTTTCTGAGTATTTTATAAAGTCTAAATTAATCTTATCTTATAAATATATCTTTTTATTTGAACTATCTTATAAGAATTCTTCATAAAATTTTCTCTTTTTTTATCATAAAGCTAAAATCTATAATAAAGGACCAAGAATCTTAATAAATTTACAAAAATAATCAAAAAGAGCTTTTACAATTTACATACCAAGTGTTGATGATATTTGGACATTTGCTTCATTTCCTATTTGACTCACATTTTGACATGTAATAGAATTACACGTATCATCTACAAATATAAATTTTTAAAAATATACGTATAATTTGTTATAAAATTAAAATCAAAATTAAATACTTAAAATTAAAAAGTTAATTATAAAATATGATATATTTTAATAATAAAAACTGCTTAGAAACTTGCAAACAATCTGTGATATCTCATATATAATATTAGCAATTTAAAGTTAGGAAAACATTTTATTATTATCGAAATATCATACTCAGGTTTTTACTTTTCAATATAGATAATAAAGACAATTGTTATAACATAAATTTTCATATATTATTGCAAAAAATATATATTGTTTATGATGTCCATTGTAACAAATTTAATACTTCAAAAAGGATGTCAGGATCATTTACTATATTTTGTATCTAGCTCCTATAATAATATTCATGTGTTTTTACATCTAAACATTCCTAATCTTAGCAATCAAAATTATAACTACATGAAAATAGTGATTAATAACTAGGTGGTCACATTGTTAATTTTAATTTTACATTTACAAGAAAATACGCGAAAGATATATTGTAAGAGTAATGTAAAATCTCAATTTGAACTATATTAAAAAATAACTTCCATTCTGTTTTATTTTGATATTAATATAGTTTTTGAAATATTTAGTTTTAAATCCTATAAATGACTGATTCTACTATTTTACAAATTCCTCAAAAATATTAAATATAATTAACTTTTACATACCAGTAGTATTAAAAGATATTCTTCTAACACAATCATCTAAAATAAATGTAGATGGAGATATGTTAAGTAAATCTGTAAACAAAAAAATAGAATGAAAACAAATAAGCTTATTTAATAATGCATAACAGCAAGTGATAATGAATTCAGGTATTACTTACTGCATAAGAAATATTAAGCTTCATTAATTTTTTTTGTAATATTCAACATATTCAATTATAATACAATCAAAATTGGGAAAGTTACTTTTTAAAAGTTACTTTTAATTTGTCATCGTTATTTTTTAAATGTTAAACCAATATCAAATTTAAAAATTTATTTTTTAAATGTTTTTGTTCAAATATTATTAAAAGCAATATAATCTTAATTTCAAAATACCACACAAATTTAAAGAGAAATATTTTAAAATGCTTAAAATGCAAATAAAAATTGTTGATTCATTAAACTTATAAATATAGCAAAATTTATACGTTTTTGCACTGTTGATCTTATGTTCAAAAATTTTAATGTGAATTTTTAATTTAAAGTAAAGACAGTTTGTTTTTAAAATATGCAGCTAATGTATCATAGAACTACACTAATATATGATTGATTTATGATTATCTTTATACTTAAGATATTTTAAATATAAAAAATAATATACTAATTAAAGATTAAATACATAAACAATACATCAGAAATAGGTTCAAAATGTAAAAAGTAACAATAAAAGAAAATGTTAAATTCGTTGTTACTAAAAAAAATATAAGTATGTTACTGTTTCAGAAAGAATAAAGTAACAATAACACGTTACAATAACATGTTACTTCCCAAACTAGAAAATAAGAAACATACCTGTTAATGAGACGTCCATGTTAATATTGTCAATTTCCAGATTATTTTCAACTGCATTACATGTCTGTATACTTGCAGGTTCTGACAAAGGTTCTAACAAAAACAATTATAATGATGTAATCAGTAGTTATCATCAAAATAATTTTCAGAAGTAACTAGTATTATGAAAAATATGAAAATAAATTTACCACAAGATAATAAAATTTCAACATCTTGCCAGACTTCATTGAATTTATCAGTTCTTTCATTGCTTATGTCTTTATCGATGCTTACTGATTTACTAATTGATTTACTAACCAAATCTAATATTAAAATTGAAAAATATATTATCTTTCTTTAAAACTTATAAAATAGATTATAGATAATTCATAATATTAAAAATACTAACCACAAGGTAAAAGCACATCTGAAATTCCATTAATATTACAGTCTATATTTTGTATTTCACTGTGACATACGTTCTCATTTTTATTCAAAATTGTATTAATATCTGATATAAGAAAAAAGATATATTAGTACTTTGTTCATATAATCAAATAGTAATTGCAGATATAATCTATAATTAGTTAAATATACCAGATGTAGGAAGATCAATGGTTTTTTTATAAGAACAGTTTTTTTCTGTTTCTAGTCTATCGTTACTCTTATTTTCGTTAATTATACTAGAAGATGCTCGAAGATCAGTGCTCTCCTGATAATAGCAATCTTTCTTTTCTGTTGCCGCTCCGTCCTTACCCATATAGGATTTTGCAATCGGCCCAATACTGGACCAGTAATGATTGCCTGAATTGCAGTACTGGCAACACTACTGGCTCAGTTTTGGCGCAGCGTCGGATGATAAGTTTGTCCCAATACTGATAAACGATACTGGTTCAGTGTAGTTAGCCTGCACTGATCCAGTGTTGATCTTACGAACGGTCCAATACTGGTTGCCAGAGCTACCAGCACTGGCTCAGTGTTGTTTGAAAGATTAGTATTATTATAATTTTAATAAAATTATAAAAATTGTATATGATTGATTTATGTTTTAAGATTATACTTAAGAAAATCTTATATATAAGAACCGACTATATATATGACTACTGGTTTATGATTGCCAAGTTTTTAATAATTCTAAATTTAGTAAATGTTAATGCAGCCTAATATATAGAAAACATGGAAATATATATTTTGAATACTCACTGTTATGTATTGGAACATCAAACGTTTCTATATTACTATCTTTGCTTTGAATCTCAGTTGGACAACTATTTCCATTTTCGATGATTACTGCGTTGATATCTGATGTAGAAAAAAAGTATATTATGTATTTCATTCATATCATGAAATATTGAATAAAATTGTAATGGATAAAATATATTAATTAATCGTACTAGAAGATGTTGGAACATTACTGGTGTCTAGATAATCACAATCCTTAATTTCTATTTCTGCTGTTTCTGGTCTGTCATACCTTCTACTTTCATCAGTGACTGTTATGGTTGGTTTATCTATATCTTAATGTAATAGCAAAAAAGAAAATGTGCATTATATTCTAGCTTTCGTAATAGAAATGTACTTAGAGAGACTGGCATAAATTTTTTAATACGCTCTTACAAAATTATTTATGATTAAGTTTCAGTTATATGCGTTTTGTTTTAATATGTATTAATTACTGTTATTTATTGGAGAAAACAATAATAACTTAAATATTATTTAAAAAAAAATTAAATTTAGTATTAGTGAACATTCATGCGAAACACATATATATGTATATTAAAAAGAAAAAACTTTTACGGAATATTAGTCTTATTTTTACAAATTATAAATAATGAAACATGTGAATATGTCTTTAGAAAGTGACTGTCGAAATTTGTTATATTATATTATCTCGTATATGTCATGAAACAATGAATAAACTCTTTAACATGATATTACTTTAAAAAATAATTTTACTTTAAAATATTACTTTATTCAATAATTACAATATTACTTTAAAAAATAATTTTAAAATTTAGCCTTGAAAAGTAACATTTATCATGAAAAACTAGTATAGAAACTAGTATGAAAGAAATTATATTAGAAAAAAAGTTTTACAAAATATTTACAGAATATTTTACAAAACTTTTATAGAATATTATTTTTATTCTTACAAATTATTAAGTCAAACATATATATGTGTAATTAGGAAGTGGATTATTGCCAAAATTTCTAACTACTCTAAATTTGCTAAATGTTAATGCATTTATGCCAATCTTTAATACATGGAATAGATGAAAATATTTTGAACACTCACTGTTATGCATTGGAACATCAAACATTTCAATACCACTCTCCTTGCTTTCAGTTTCAGTTGAACAATTGTTTCTATTTTTTTCAATGATCACTGGGATATCTGATGTTTCCAGTTCGTCGTTTCCTTTATTTTCGTCGATGATTGATTTATTAATTGGAAAAAAGAAAAATATACATTCTAGCATTTATAGAAACATACTTAAAGAGATTGATATAAACTTTTTGATACACCTACAAAATTTGTGATAAAAAAAACTTTCAATCATGCGTTTTATTTGGTTATGCATTCATAATGACTGTATTTGAAAAAAAAGTATATTATGATCGGTATTCATAGTCCGTTCTTATTTTAAGATCGTCTTAAGTAATGTTTTAAGACGCTAATAGGGCTCTGTCACATTTTAAGACTGTACTTAAAACGGTCTTAAATATTAGAATCGACTATGAATACCGGCCTATATGCATCTCATCCATATCATGAAATATTGAATAAAGTTATAATGGATAATAATATATTGATAATATACTGATAATATAGATAATAATATTAATTAATCGTACCAAAAGATATTAAGACATTAGTGTCTTTATAATTGTAGGTCTTAATTTCTGTTTCCGATTTGTCGTTTTCTTTATTTGAGAAAATGATAATAATTTACAGATTATTATTAAAAAATAATTTGAAAGTTAGCATTATTAAGTAATCTTTATAATACAAAACAAACATATATTTAAAAAAAGAACATTGCGAAACATTATTCTCAGTTTTTTATGAATACTCAAACATGAATATATTGTTAAAAAGTGTATAATTGCTAAAATTTCTCTGAATTTAGAAAATGTTAATATCTAATACAAAAATAAAAAAGAAATATGCATTACATTTTAGCATGTACAGTAGAAACGTTTTTGTATTCATTGTATTCATGTATTCATAAAAGTCGTTGTGTTAATATCTAACATAAGAAAAAAAGTATATTACTATTGACATATTAAATAATTGATGATATTAATTAAATGTATCAGAAGTAATGATTTTTAAAGTAAATAAATATTACATTACATTAATGCTTATGAAAAAAAGTCAAATAATTAATGCAATAATTAATAATATTGTACTTACCTTTGAATACGCAGGTATTCGTAGTCCTTTCATAATCATAATTTTTGTATTTTGTATTTCTCTTTCTACTTTGGAAATAAATTTTTTTACAAAACACACGTGGTTTATTTGCAAATATATTCTGTTTTATTTCGTGTAATATAGCTTTGTTATCTGTAATGATAAAAAAGATATTCAATAGTAATCTATTTAATAATAATAATTCAGTTTTTTAATTCAATATGTCATATTTATAAAGTTTTTTCTTCAAACTAAAATAATATTACATGTGACTTTTATATTAAAACAAATAAAGCTTTGATGAAGCTCTCTCTCTCTCTACTATAAGTAAAAATCTTTTAATTAATCAATTGCAATTAATTAGTCATTCTTAAACCATCGTTAAAGAATTGAATTGATATTTATACTTTTTGGAATGAAAACAAATAGAAAAATAATTAGACATTAAAATTATGATTATTCGTACAATAATGAAAAAATATGAATATTGGATTTAGAGAAATTTGCTATTATATACATTGTAAAATTCTGTATTTTCTTTATAAATAATATAATTACCAAGTAACACAATGAGACTAATGCCTTTTTATCTAAAATTGTACGCACATATCAGAGCATACTCAGCTCTTGCTTTTTCGCTACATCATTTCTCTATATCATTTTCATGCATGTGCTAATATATTTTGATATGCGTGCAATTTCAGTTTAGAAAACATTGATATCCACCGTATAATGGTGATTGATATTACTTACATATAATAATAACATTGAAAACGTATATAAAATATACATTATAAAATATAAAAAAATTCCAACTTACCATTTTTCGCTATAATATTTGCTGGGTACTTACGTCTATCACTGTATGTAGCTTTTGTAACGCCTTTACAAGTAATAAGATTTGATTTGCACACGTGATAAATACCATCATGAAATTTTACTAAGGCGTACATATTAGAATTTCTATTTTCAATACAACTCTTTGGATAATATTTATAGCATGGTTGAATGTGGTTAAAGCGCGAACGTACACGTTTCTACATGTTTCATAGCCGATTATACAAAAAATAATCGTTGCTAAGTTAGTTTGTTTATTGCTAGGTTACTGTTTAATACGAACGTTGCCTTTGTTTCTGCCTGATAATCTTGATGTCGAGAGAGATAGTATCTATAAGGTATCATCGTCTCTGTTTTTCACGTATAATGCCCGTCTATGATTCGCTGGGTCGTACAGTAGCTCTAACCTCTAACTTATCGACCTAATGGCGAATTCCTACTGACAAATATGTTCTGAGCGTATATGTCACGCGTCGCGTCATCCGTCAGCGTCACAAATTAACCAATTAAAGCATCTCATTTTATTGCATGGTAATGGAATGGAATAAAATAGAACAAGATGCGTGACGCGCTCAGTGGGAATTCGCCATAGGCCTAAATTTACAATAGATGTAATAAGCTTTAAGGCGTAAGAAATTGACCAATCATAGTCGATTATTCTTTTATGTTTTGTGAGTGATCAATTTCTTACGGCTATACTTATTGTAGATCTAGGCTTAGACTAATAAGTTAGGGCTACTGCACTACCCAGCGAATCATTGACGGGCAGTGTACTATCTTAGCTAAAAACAAACATATCTTTATACATTATCACACAGTTTGATGACTAATTTATGCTTCGGTATTAATCTTAATCTTAGTCTTAATCTTAAAAAATTGATCAATCACAGACAAATCACAGAAGAATAATCGACTGTGATTATCATTTCTTAAGACTAATAGGCTTTCTACAATAAGCCGTGAGTCGTAAAGTCATAAGAAATTGAGCAATCACAGTCGATGAATTCTTATGTGATTTGTCTGTAATTGGTCAATTTCTTATGACTATACGATTTACGGCTTATTGTAGAATAGCCCTAATGGTGAGTGCCGAGACAGAAAAGAGAATTTTATATTTGAATGAATATATACAATACATCTTGTTGTAAATGTTGAGATATTCTTTTCTGTAATAAATGTAAATATAATTATGACGCTTGTATGCTTACAATTATAATCATTTAAAGAATTTTTAATTTTTAATTCTTTTTTGCTGTAGTAATTAATTATCTATATTAATTCTTTTTAAGGACAAGTTCAAATTTTGTTGAAAGAAACCAAATTTGCTATTTCTTTCAGAATTGAATTTACATCACTTTCCAAATAAACAACTATATTTCATAAATAATAATGATAGACCAATAGACCAAATAAACCAATTAAAATCAAATACGAACTAAAACTCGTGTCAAATTATGGAATTGCGAACTGAGATTAAAATTCAATAATCATATAATTTTAATGATTATTTTCGTTCTGATTAATTAAATTGTAATCTTTAATTCGCAATTCTTTTGCAATGCGAAGTAGAAATTGAGCATACTTTTGAAATAAATGACTGTATTTTAAATGATTGCTTTTTTAATCAACAAATTTTTTCTCTATTACAAAAATGGTATTTGTAGAATTTCTTGCTGTTGAATCTTCATATATATGTATGAAAGTAGACGATAGGAAATTTTGTGACATCACAGTCTGACGTAATCAACCTCTATAGCAATACAGGGCGCTTGCATGATAGTTATATAAATTTTTAATGTTACACATTCAGCATATAATATGAATCTTATACTTTTTTATGAAATCACTTGTTATATTACATAGAAAATTTCTATATTTTTTCTAATAATTTCTATTTTATATTTATGAATGTTAAATAATGTCGGATATTTCAGATAAATACGTTACTGAGAATTCAGAGCGTTTGGATAGTATGACGACACTTTATATAAAACAACTTTTTTTAACAACATTTTTGTAGATACGCTTTACAGTGGCTGAAAATAAATCCGATGTGTTTTACCTTCTATTTTTAATAATTATAGGAGATACAGAAAAATGGTTCAGACAAAAGTTATTCTATTTTTTGGCTAAATGGAATAAAAAATCCGATCAAATTGAGTCGTCATCGATGCATTAGCATATGTATTTTAATTACAGAAAAGAATTTTTTATTCTAAACAGCTAAAAAGAAATAAAATTGCATTTAAAGAAATCGGTAAAACAGACGGCTCCAGGATCGCCTTACTTGTAGTTTAACCTTGTTTATTGCTAAGTAAAATAATAAGTACTAAGTTGTAATTAACTGTTTATATTATGCTTCATGGTTTCTCGTAACTTATGAGAATCTTGAAACTTTAAGTGCTTCGATTTTGATGATTTTTTAAGAATTAATATTCTTATATTATTCATTAATATTAATATGTATTTGAGCGCAAGTAAATATCACATACATGTTTTTAATAATAATTGATTCATATAAAATAATACTTTCACTGAAACTAGAAGTGTCGTTATAAAATAGTCGTTCCATATAAAGTGTCGCTGTACTAAACGAACGCTATTGTAGGCTACTGTAATTTCGACAGAAAGTTAGATATAATAATAAAGTAACGAGAATTTTGAAGTTTAAAAAATTTCTAATTTTGATGATTTTTTTAACAATTAATATTCTTATCGAGAATTGCGTATTTAAGTATAAGTTAATTTTATATGCGTATATTTACTAATTGATTTATATAAAATAGTTTTTGTTAATCAAGCGATATATCATTTTGTCGTTAAAATAACGTCATATGTTAAATCACACATTTCTCACATATTCTGCTTTGATATATAGTGACATGTCCCATACAGCATACAAGCTTGCAGCAACATTGCAGCAATGTTATAATATTGTACATTGCAGTGCAACGTTGCAGATATATTATACGGATATGAATTTGCAATATCATTCAAACAATATTACAGCAACATTTTAAAAATATTGTAAAAACAATGCCCTATTATGTTCTTTTATTGCTTGAAATATAATAAGTAGTATACAAAAAAATGTTAATAATGCATTATTTTTAATCAAATATTATTTAACATTATTTAATATTATTTTTAATATAATGCAATATTATTAATAAAATAAATATTTATTTATATTATATAATATACAGGGTGAGTCATTTTAAGTGACGCACTGAAATTTCTCAAAAATTATAGGAGATACAGAAAAATGGTTCAGACAAAAGTTGTTCAGGACAATGGGGGTCACCTATTTGTGCTAGTGACTTTGACCTTGAAGTCAATTTTCAAGGTCATTTGAAGGTCAGTTATTTTTTTAAATGGAAACCCCTATTTTTGATTCCAAAATCTAATAGCTGGTGCCAAGAGCTTTTCAAAACACTATAATGAAGTTATTTTTCATTAAGTACTTTTCGAGTTATGAGGCTTGTAAATTACAGTATTTTGACATAAAATATAAAATATCTTGTAAAACAAGTTTTTGAGAATGTTACCTTAATACTTTTATGCATAAAATAATGAGACGAATCAATTGGTATAAAGAAAACACATAGTTGCTTTCAAGAAAAAATATGTAATTTGCAACATGCAACTGCATACTTTTTTTTAAAACCAATGTGTTTTCTTTATATCAATTGATTCGTCTCATTATTTTATGCATAAAAGTATTAAGGTAAGATTCCCAAAAATTGAATGTTTTACAAGATATTTTGTATTTTATGTCAAAATACTGTAATTTACAAGCCTCATAACTCGAAAAGTACTTAATGAAAAATAACTTCATTATAGTGTTTTGAAAAGCTCTTGACACCAGCTATTAGATTTTGGAATCAAAAATAGGGGTTTTCATTTTAAAAAATAACTCTGACCTTCAAATGACCTTGAAAATTGACTTCAAGGTCAAAGTCACTAGCACAAATAGGTGACCTCCATTGTCCTGAACAACTTTTGTCTGAACCATTTTTCTGTATCTCCTATAATTTTTGAGAAATTTCAGTGCGTCACTTAAAATGACTCACCCTGTATATCTATATTTTTATTACCTTTAAACTAAATGATAATAATCAAATAAATAGAAAATTTATCACTATACGGTCACATTGGATCTTTTATGTCTAATAATATTTTTCATGTTAATTTGTGTACATTTTTCACTTAGCAATTTACGTGCCACTATGTCTGTATCAAACTACGCTTTGAAAATTGAAGATTAAAGATTGAAATTTGATCGGAATGAAAGGAGCTAAATTTTTTTTGTTCTGATTAATGAAATTTCAATCTTTAATCTTCAATCTCAATAATAGGCTTTAATATCTGAGATAGGCTTTACTTTGTTGATCTTGAGACTAAGTTTCAAAATCAAAAATACCGGCGCATAGCTTGCTAAGTGAAAAATGTACATAAGTTCACATGAAAAATGTTAAGCATAAAAGATCCAGTCTGACCGTACATTTCCGAAATAATGTTGCATACATATTTTATTGCAATATTGATACATTGTTATTTAGTAATATTTCTGAAAGCGGACATTTTACCGTTGCTGCAACCTTGCAGCAATCTTGTAACAATATTTCACATTTATGCAATGTTGCAATATTGCAATGAAACGTTGTCACAATGTTTCTGCAATCTTGTTGTGCAGTATGAGGTATTTCTCGTTAAGTATTATTTATTGGAGAAAACATTTCCATGTAAGCATGAATGTTTTTGTAAGTTAGTCAAAATAAGTTAGAAATTTTGTAGTTATATTTCGAAATTGTGTTTTATACATATTTTATATTTATACATTATATAGCTGTTTTCTTGCTTTCAATTTCAATTTCTTGTTCATAAAATTATTCGATTATATTATCATTATAATCATAATTATATATTCTTTTATTGCCCTGTATCGAATTGAAATTTTTACATAATCAGTTTATATTTACAATAAAACTAAAAATAATAAATTCCAAGCTATATATATATATTTATACAATTTTCGTTTACTGTCATCGAAATCGCTGATTTAATGTCGTCAATCTATACAGTGTCGCCAAAATGATCGATTAATTGATATAGTTATTATGACGACAGTCGTCAAGGTATACGATTGATCGATAAAATTTCGACGACGGTCGTCACAGTAGCCAGAAGTCGTCAAAGTAGCCAATTCTTATGTAAAATTGTCGTCAGAGTAGCCGATTGACATATATATATATATATATATATATATTAAAATAAACTTTATATTTTTTAAAATTTGGCAACTTTTATATGAATTTTTTTCTTGATTTCATATCAGCGAACTCTTTTATTATATCATTAATATCCACTTCGCTTATTAATTTATTCTCGATTGATAACAATGCCAACGAATTCAATCGTTCCTGACTCATGGGAGATCGCAAATATGTTTTTATAAGCTTTAATTTACTAAAGCTACGTTCCCCAGCAGCAACTGTTACAGGAATTGTCAGTAAGATCCTCAATGCTATCCATACATTCGGTAGAGTGTTTTCCAGACCATTTTTACGAATGAAATTTAATGTTTCCAGTGGGGTATTCACGTCTCTGGGAAATAGAGAACTTATCGACTGTAGTTCCATACATAACTCCTTACTATTTATATCTTGATCTGTACCATCGCTTAACTGTGTTTCCAAATCTTGACACAGCTTCTTCAACTTATCGACTGTCGGCAAATCTTTTAATTTAAATAAAAATCCCCAAGTTTCTTGGAAAGATTTGAGCTGTTCAAATCGTTCCTTCAAAGAAACATCTGCTTGATCTAATATTATATTAAAAACGCGTATTTTAAAAAGTTCTTGTGGATCGGTCATTACCTCATCTGGCGTTTCGTACATAAATTCACGCTTTTTTCTTTAAACTCTTTTATTTACAAAAACGGCATCTACGTCAAGGTTGCTAGTTCTTTAGCATCTACTAATGCTCTTTCAAACCCAGAAATTCGGTACTTTCGAATGTAATTAACACAAGAATTTAATAGTGTTACAGCAGAGCTTAAATCCATATTAGCGGATTGCATACTTTTGCTCACAATATTCATTCGATGTAAAATGTCGTACCAAATTACGAGCGTGACTATAAACCCGAAGTTACATATTTGTGTTGCTAATGTCTGGGCCTCATGCCTAATAGCAGCATCCGATGAACCATTTTCGCTGAGTGTTATGAGAGCATCGTGGATCTCAATTATTTGAAAACGAAAAGGTTTGAAAGAATTAATTCTACTCTCCCAGCGAGTAATACATAAGAATTTCAAAAATGGCACACTATCTGTAAGAATTTTCCATCTTCCTACAGAAGCAGAAAATAAGGTATAGACCCTTTGTATTATTCCAAAAAATGTCATACACTCGGTGCACGAACTAGCGCTGTCGCTTAAAACGAGATTCATACTATGGCATCCACAAGGCATAAAAAAAGCTCGTGGGTTCTCTTGAAGCATACGAGTTTGAACCCCTTTATTTTTGCCTTTCATATTTGAGCCATTGTCATATCCTTGTCCTCTACAATTTGTAATATCCAAATTATTTTCTTGTAAAATTTGTTTTGTAATTTCATATAAAGATTGCCCGGTGGAGTCTTCAATCGGTACAGAAGTAATGAAATGCTCCTTAATTGATATTTCTTTCGAAGAAACATCAACAAATCGCAAAGTAAATGATAGTTGTTTGATGTGACTTATGTCTGGGGTGCAATCTAAAATTATACTAAAATATTTGGCCTGTATGGCACGCTCTAATATAAGTGATCTGATTGAAGAAGCTAATAAAGAAATTAATTCATTTTGAACTTTATAGCTGCAATAGTGGACATAAGTTTCTTTAGATACAATGCGCCTCAAATGTTCGTGAAGAGTCATATCAATTTCCCAAGTAATTCCACTAATCCTAAGAAATTTCCGTTATTTGGTGTATACAATTTGTCGGAAGAGCCACGCAATGCTAAATTATTTCTCGTAATATAAAGAATGATATTACATAAACGATCTAAAACAGTCTGCCAGTGGTCGCGCTCCTGTCTAATAGCCTTCTGTAAATTTTTATCTATGCTGCTATGCGTGTATAATCTTTGACTTAGTTCGACCCAATTAATAAATTGTTTTAAATGTTCTGGGGAATTTTCATGCAATCTTAAATTTTCGTAAATGTGCTTCCAATCATTATTTCCCGTAGTCGCCAAGGAAGGTCTATTCGTTGTATTAAATAGTTTGCAAGATATGCAAAATACTCTATCTGCATTTTTTGAATAGTACATCCACAATCTCAAAAATGATTCTTTATTATGCATATTCCTATAAAATAGATCAGCTGAAAAATGGCGCTTCTCAGAATTTAAAGGATATTTATATTCTTTGTCTACTTCAGCTGTAAGTCCCATACCCTAACAGCACACGATATCCTACGTATCATCCCATTTTCATACTCATTCTACTGTGATTATCCGTTAAATACTGAGATCAATCCTATAATATCTTTTGCAGTATTATTCGGTTTTCTTTCGCACACGTATAATTTGAGGTTTGACTCAAACGTACGGAAGTGATACGTACGCACTTCTATCGCGCGCGTATAATCTCAGGTTTGACGAGATCAGTACTAACCTGCGCCATTTACATACGTAATTTCTATTTCCGGTCTTTTCCTGCTTGCCCGGCATCAAGTGACACCACGCAACACCACGTATCCGAGGTTTTACTGATATCGAAGGTAATCCTTTTTTCCTTTAAGTTTTATTTCACAAAATAATGAATAAAGTGTAAGAGCTAGATAGTGTTTGTATATGATTTTTGTAATATTTTTATTATTTTTTATGTACTTGTTAAATTATTTTGCTTAAAATATTTTAAGGTTATGTTCGTAAACTTGTATTATAATTGCCTCTCACCTCTTTGGTTCTTGGTTAAATATACAATACATTTTCTTAATTATTTTTTAAACAATGTCTTAAAAAGATGATTTAACATAAAACTGTTTTCAGTTCGCAGTATCGTTCCTTTGAAGTCCTCTAGCTTAGGCTTCTAAAACTATTTTATATTGTGACGTGACGCTTTTCGAGCGCCGTCACAAGGGCGATGGCCCGGCCGAGGGAGCAAAGAGTCCTGGTGTTGCTCCTTGCGTGGAGAGAGCAACCCGCGAGACTCCACAATTTGTACGCGTTGTTTGTATTGTCATTCCCGTTTTATGTCGTTAATATCGTTTTTTAAATTGTAAGGCGAGACCCCGTGCGGGCGGCGTTGCGTGTTTTGTGCCTCAGGGCGAAGATGCAGCATCGCCAGGAAGACCGGACGCCGAGGGATCATCGACGGGTGTCACGCGTCAGTGACCCCACGGCATAAGGTCAGGTACTGCGATCCCGTCGCCTCCGCCATCCAAGCCCTATCTAACTCCGCTTTGGTTTCAGCCACAGAGTCTAAGAAACGCAGAAACACGCAGCAGCGGACCTCGCCCGGCTGCAGACGGCTCCGGGGATCCCGAAGATGCTGCACCCGGAAGGACCGGAGTATGGCCCGGCCAGCCTAACCAGTCTCTTCCGAGAACCTCGACTCATCGACACGTTAACGGCCGAAAGATTTGAGGAAACCACAGAGAGCGGAGGGGGGCGCCCTGGATGAACTGTGGGCGGTTCTCAGGGGCCCCCCTTTTCGGAAAATCGGCAGGATGCGCAGGAAGGCGACGCGGACTTGGAGAGGACCTACGTGCAGAGCCG
This sequence comes from Linepithema humile, assembly GCF_040581485.1. Classification (NCBI taxonomy): domain Eukaryota; kingdom Metazoa; phylum Arthropoda; class Insecta; order Hymenoptera; family Formicidae; genus Linepithema; species Linepithema humile. The sequence continues at coordinate 11,570,831 of NC_090131.1, forward strand.
AGAAGAGCCACTGTTCGGTGTGCCGCAAGTGCGTGAGGACGACACCCAGGACTCAGCCCGACGACACCGAAGACGCCGACGACGTCCACTCATTGTAAGCCGCCTCTCGGGTAGCCGTAGAGTTTCGTCCGGTTATGGCTGGTAGCGTGAGTTATTTCTGTATTTTGTGTCTCTCACACCATTAACCAGTAGTTTTGATACCGTGAGCGCTCAATTACGCTCAATTACCGCATGTCCAGCCGACTCCGGATATCGCGTAAAAGGTCTCTCCGACTTGCGGGAATTAAGAGGATGCTGGAGTGCCTGACGAACTCCGACGCGAAAGCGCCATCATTTCGATGGAACTAAAAATGAGAGTGATATTATCGGCATAAGTCCGTGTGCCGTATTTGTTTGTGTAGTGGTAACACACTACACTGACGTGTGGTCTGTGTCTGTGTATGGTATCGTCGGATGTTTTGTAAACAACGCTCGCGCTTCTTTTCTTGGCCGTAATTCCGTCGCAAGGCTACAATATGTACGAGACGAAACAGACATATACGAGTCAAAAATGAATTTGAAATATGAGAAAATAATATTTTAAAAATATATATATAGTACTATAAATTTTACTGAAGAAAAACTCTGTCATGCTTTCTTTATTTGAATCCTTGTGTAATGAATACAAAATAAATAAATAATTAATTAAATATATACATATACACATATAATTATCTTTATTTTGCATTTTATACGATGACTGAAATAATGAGTATATATTATTTCAATCATTGTACAAAATACAAAATAAAGATAAGTATGTATTCAATACATGTGTATATGTATATATTAATTTAATTGATTCATTAAATTATTTATTTTGTATTTATTACATAAGAATAAAAATAAGGAAAGCATATGACATTTTTCTCCAGTTCAATGTATAGTAATATATATATATATTGTTACGCCTGTGCTTTTCGCCGCTGATGCTGTGTTACAGCTGACGGACCGATCGATATTATCGATCGCCGCATCAGCGGCGAAAAGCACAGGCGTAACAATATATATATTTCAAATAAAATATTTTACCATTATTTATTAGACCTTTTGCATATGCCTATTTTGCCTTGTACATTATATCATGGCCTTGCAATAAAATTTTGGTTGAGGAAAGAAGTGCGAAAGTCATTCAAATCCTCCGATAACATATATACAGATCAGAGATGCACACTCGAGTTCCGTGCAACAGAGCAACATGAAGAGAAGGACCCCCACCATGCGGGCACCACACAAGCGAGAATCGCGTCCGTGTGCGCTCGGCGGTTTGGTCGTATGGACAGCAGCTTACGATAAATGCTAAGAAGCAAGCGTTTCTAATCGAGTAAGGCGAGTCGCTAGAATATTATATCCCGTCTTCGAAACCTGTTTTTTGCAACTTTTTTTCCGTATTTCTTTCTAACAGTGCACAAATGATAATTAGATCATTCTTTTTGCTAAAAAATATTTAATATTTATTAAAAATATTTACATATGTTAAATTAATAACTTTAGAAAGAAATACTGATTTGTTATTGTCAATAGAAAAATAAAAAATAATTACAATTTTGCAAAAAAATGTAAGTGTTTAACAAATAAGTGTTTTACAAATGTAAATGTTTAAAAAATATAATTTTATATTTATAAATAATATTCGTGTATGTTAAACACTTACATTTTTTTGCAAAATTGTAATTATTTTTTATTTTTCTATTAACAATAACAAATCAGTATTTCTTTCTAAAGTTATTAATTTAACATGTTAATATTTTTAATAAATATTAAATATTTTTTAGCAAAAAAAATTATGTAATCATTTGTGCACTGTTAGAAAGAAATACGGAAAAAGAGTTGCAAAAAGTAGGTCTCAAAGACGGGATATAATATTCTACCGACTCGCCTTACTCGATTAGAAACGCTTCTTAGCATTTCTCGTAAGCTGTGTCGTACGACCAAATGCGCCGAGCGCACACAAATGCGTGACGTTAGCGATTCTTGCTTGTGTGATGTCCGCATGGTGGAGGCCCTATCCCTCATGTAGTTCTGTTGCACGGAGCTCGAGTTGATATCTCTGATACAGATCAGTCACATCACGTTCTTTGTAATCAATTACAAAAGAAAAATAAATACGTATTTCTCTAATAGCCAGCCCACGTTAAATCGCCTCTGGCTTTATTAATCGACAATGCCAGCACACGTTAAATCGCCTCTGACATTATTTTTTACAAATTGCCAGCTGATGTTACATTGGCTTTATTAATATTTTTAAAAATATTAAAAACAGAAAATATAGAATAGGCCCCATCCGCCGCCCATTCTCGTGAGACGCAACCATTATTTTTATTCTTCGTCTCTCCGATTTTGCACACCAACTGTGTGAATATTTTTTTAAAGTGCGAATAAGGCACATATCGAGTATTATCGATATTACATTAAAAAATGTTATTTTATTTTAAACTAAACAGCTTTATTTTGAACACCATGTTGCGAAAAACACTTATTGTGAGGGAAAAAGTGACAGCTCGTTATTTTCTATTATATTCATGAAATGACGTCTCATGCGCTCTACGTCATTAGAATATTTGTCCTCACAAGGATTTCTTCGTAAAACTACTGCTGTAGCAAAAGCAGCTGCATAAATTCCGCAACATGTACTGTCCGGTTGTGATTGGACTTTTTCGAATATTATATCGCTTACGTTTATTTTTGGATAACTTTTGCGAATATAATTTTTTTCCTTTTCTGCCAATTTTTCGTATGTACAGTTAGGTAAACTGTCATACACATGCAGTTTGGAACCATCAAAGAAAATACATCGCCAGTGATCTGTACAGTTGCCTCCGATTATTTGTAAGCTGTTATCGCTATCGCTGGCTGTTATTAGTTCAGGGAACTGTAAGTACTGAACACTTTGCGTTTCGAAACAAGAAGTTTCTCTAACGACGCGCAAAAATGTGTCTAACGAATCATCGTTCAGTTTACTCTGTACGGGCAGAACATTCTCTTTCACCAAAGAAAGAGGAATGATTGTATCATCTAAAACTTTTTTACGTTTTGCTATTTCTTCTTTAGTCAGATTGTGTTTACTCTTTGAAAAACTGACTAAGATGCAATCATTATCTTGCTCCATATCCAGAGCAGCAGCAATGCTTGTAGCGTTTGATGACAAAACTTTCTGTTTTAATTTTTTATTCTTTGGCAAAATGTTTTCATCTTCGTTGGAACGTTTATTTTTTTGCACGTGACAATTTTTCTTTTTATATGCTTGTTCTTTAGCATCCGTAATATATTTTGGATCTCTAATTGGCATATGTCTATTATGCCGACTGTCTAAGATTTCTGGCAACATACACTCTAAATAGAAGCGTTCTAAGACAGGTGCCATTTCTTTTTCCCAAAAGACGTAGTCTCTATTAACACGTATGGTTTTTAGACTTTTTGGGGTCCATATTGCAAAAATGCAATAATTTCGCTGCACAATATTTAACTGCCCTTGAACTTGATAAAAGAATCGATGATTCCGATTCATGTTATCAGTATTTTTTTTATCAAATATGCCCTTCAGTAAAGGCAATTTTTGTATAGCCTCATCAACTGTAAAATTCTCTGCTGATAGAGGACATTTAATCTCCACTAGACCATCTTCATCAATAAGTCCATCAGGAGAAGCACCCAAGTATGGATATTCATTATCAACGAACAATCCGCATGGATTAATTTTCTTTTTTAGTTTTGCAGCCAACTCTATTCTAGCGACTTCCTCCATATCGCGGCCATATTGCATGGCTGAGGTGTCAATATGTGGAGGATACAAAATACTTTTCACAGTCGCTGCACAAGACGTTGTTGGTCTCATACGACATACAGTTCCAAAATTGGATGCCGTTAACATTTGACATTTCAATGAATGCCATAGATCACTTTTACTTTGATCTCTTGTTTGTAGTTCAATTTCTTGCCTATTTTTTGCATTTTCATCCAATTTTAGAAAATGATTTTCTTGTAATTGTTCGTATACGTCAGGCGGAAGATCTGGTTTTTGTGACTGTGGGCCATAATAACAATCCGTTCCTGACTGTCGATTGAATTTTTTTAGTCTGCCATGCACTTTTCGAATTTCTTTGGTTTTCGCAATTTTTATTTGCCGTCGTTTTTCTAAATTCTCAACTATTGCAGGAACATCCTTACCCATGGTTTTATGCAGTTCCGTAAGAACTTGCTGAGTATTATGCTGTACAACAGCTCCCGCAACTCTAGCATTGTATGAACCTCTGAGGCCGAAATTTATGCGCTTTCCACCTATTTCTTTGCAGATTATCGAATTAAACCATTCTGCAGGATTGTTTGTTAAATTTAATAACAAACTATCGGAATAAGCGCTCAAGTACATAACAGCACTTTCAATTTTTTGATATAAACCGTGAGCTTTCAAATACGGCACATAATTCTGTTTTTTATCATGGTTTTCTTCACATATGCGGCCGCGTTCTTTACATCTCTTATGCTCACCAAAAATATGGCTAGGAATGTTCAAAATATCTTTTTGTAATTCCGTAGCCTTGCTATGGTGAGGTACTTTTTCTTCCCTTCGTAGAGTGGCTGCTTCTAACATTTCTTTTCGCATTTTTAAAATGTTGTTTTTTACAACATTTCGTAGCTGTACAAAACCACGTGTCCTATGTTGTTTCGATTGAACTGTCTCTGCAACAATTTTTAGCTTTTTGCAAAAATTACGAAGCAAATGATTCGTGCATTCTATTTTCTTAACAGTCACCATTTGTTCGCAATACGGTGCATTATTTTGTATGGACTGATATACACTGCTATCGCCATCAGCAATAACTGTTCTATACATCAGTCCGTGCATTTCAAGACTACTTTTAAAGCCTTCTACAATGGCGTCGCTTTCCATTTTTGTAGAGCTAGCCTTGCGGTCAAAATTTTTATAGCATTTATGACGACGTGGCTCGAAACCATTTCGCTCCGCCATGTCACACACCGTACAAAATTTATTGCGGATACCAATAAAGAGTACTTTTCTTGTGCGGTAACCAATTATGGCACCAACACCAGACAGTGAATCGTAGGCGTTGCCATACGATCTCTTCATCCAACTACCATCCGCTACAACGGTTATATACGGAATGCCATTTATTGTTTCATTCCTCTCGAGGGCGAGTTGTTTTTCAAGTTCACCTGCCATTTTCATACTTTCCATGGCTGTTTTTTGAAAATCATCGACTATATCTTCTCGATATTTGATATAAGTCTTTTCAGACATGCAAGGGATATTTATACCAGCACAGAACTCTTCCAGTTGGGCATAACCATTCCCAACTGTTATAGTTGTAGCTACAGTAGCTTTATTGAGATCTAACTTTTCAGGTTCTGTGGATTCTGACCAAATATTGGCTTTATAGTGGCACATTTGGCACTTAAAGAACAACTGCGTCAGTAATCCACAACGACGAGAATTAACGAGTTTCCAATCTTTAAATTGGCACTCGATTCCTCGCGCATGGTTGTCAAAGGTTCTATGAATCTCATTCCACATAAAAGAAATATCGACAATGCGACGGCTTTCCACTATGCTTTCTTGGATATCATTTATATCCGGAAGGCTGCTTTCAATAACAAAATAATTGTTATCTTCACAATGTTGGACATTTAAATTTTCTAAACTGCCAGCACACGTTTCATTCGCCTCTGGACTTTTTTCTACATTGCCAGCACACGTTTCATTCGCCTCTGGACTTTTTTCTAAACTGCCAGCACACGTTTCATTCGCCTCTGGACTTTTTTCTAAACTGCCAGCACACGTTTCATTCGCCTCTGGACTTTTTTCTAAATTGCCAGCACACGTTTCATTCGCCTCTGGACTTTTTTCTAAATTGCCAGCACACGTTTCATTCGCCTCTGGACTTTTTTCTACATTGCCAGCACACGTTTCATTCGCCTCTGGTCTTTTTTTTCACTTCCAGCACACGGTTCATTCGCCTCTGGCTTTATATTTTCATTGCACTTACCTTTTTGCACCTGTTTGAGGCATTGCATTGCTTCGGTACTGATTTCTGAATCTCTCTTGTCGTGCAATTGACATGATGATTCGTTATCAGAACCATTAACAAGCGTCTCTTCCAGTAATTGTGGATTTTGCACCTGTATCCTCAACTGACGTCTGGAAAGAAATAATATTAATCTGTATTAAATCATGATATGTATATTTAACATTCCTAACATTTTGTTATTAATAAAGGATAACATTTTGTTATTATAATACATTTATTTCCAAAGGGAGAGACAGGTCAAAAGCAGGTTCTTAGTGCTGATTAACTTTATTATAATTCATTTAACATAGACGTTTTTATCGTATATTTTATGCGACCATCTTCAGTACAAGTCTATACAAAATAAAATAAAAGAAAAACATTAGGTCTACATGAAGTCACATAATATAATACGAAGACGTCAGACAAAAGCTACTTACAAGTATTATTTAACGGAATTATTTTAATGATGATAAGGAAATTAGCTATGCTACTACATCATTAACCGATGATATAAAAGACATAAGTCTGTAAAATGTGGGAACAATTTACTATGTGACTAATATATTATGTGACTTCATATTGACCCAATGTTTTTATCTTATTTAATTTTGCATAAACTTGTACTGCAGATGGTCGAATAAAATACACGACCAAAAAATATATATGTTAAATGAATTATAATAAAGTTAATCAGCACACTAAGAATTTGCTTTTAGCCTGTCTCTTCTTATTTTGGATTTATAATTTATTAGTACTGTGGACTTGTCATATATATATGTTGGAAAATTTGTTTAAATATTTTAACTATGTAATTATTAATTTATGTCCATATTGCTTTCAATGTTTAATTTTACTATATAATTTTTATATTTTATTACTGTACAGGTTTATTCAGGTAACAAAGACATATTAGCTTTTTGTCTACACGCAAATAAATAATAAGAGAAAAATAAGTCATTTTTATAATCATACATAATCGTTTCTTAACTTTGTAATGCATATACTACATTACACCATTTGTATTCAATGAATGTTATTTTACCTTCTACATATTGTATTATTACATTCATTTCTTTTACAGAATATAATCTATCAATTAAATAGAAATAATTATAAAATTGTATTGTATTTTTATTTTACATTTCAATTATTTAGTTTTGGACAGATATTTTTGGATTAATAATTTTATTTGTAATATTTACTATTATAATTCTTTGATATCCTTTTATTTTATGATTTCAAAATGTTTTCTTTAAAAAAATTGCAATGTATTGTAACTGTAACAGTGCTTTTTTTATGATCACCTAATACTTTCAACAAAATAGTGCAACAAGACAATGGTCAGATTGCAAGAAAACATTTTATGATAAATCTATGAAGAAAAATGGATTGGAATTCATAGTTCTACATGTTGGCCACCTGATTGGTTTGATGGAATTCCGCTTCATTTTTTCCTTATAAAAGTTTGTGAAGGATAATGTGTATTTGCAGAAAAAGAATAATACATTTTATTCAGCGTAAATAAAATATTCTTATAATTAATGTTCTATATAAAAGATAAGATAGTCGACAAATACTTTTCAAAATATTACACATTGTAATTACTGATATTGTAATTGCAGATGAAAAGTAACTTTCCTTAAAAATGCTACACATTGATGGCTTCATTGCAAAAATGATATACATTATAATTACAGATGACATAATTTTATTATTTCAATGCTAACATGTTCACCTTGACATTTAAAACGTTTTATAACACGTTTTGTTATATTTTCCATAATATTTCCAAATTGCTCAAGTTAAAATAAAATTTTTACATAAAATAACTTGGAAGGACGAATGACTACAGCTTATTTTATTGTAACTAGAGCAACTTAATAATGTTATTAAAAATATGAGGAAACATATTACAAAAAGTTTGAAATGTCATGGTGGAACATGTTAGCATTGAAATAATAAAATTATGTCATCTGTAATTATAATGTATATCATTTTTGCAATAAAGCCATCAATGTGTAGCATTTTTAAGTAAAGTTATTTTTCATCTGCAATTACAATATCAGTAATTACAATGTGTAATATTTTGAAAATTATTTATTTGTCGATTATCTTATCTTTTATATAGAATATTAATTATGAGAATATTTTATTTATGATGAATCAAATGTATTATTCCTTTTCTGCAAATACACGTTATCCTTCACAAACTTCTATAAGGGAAAAAATGAAGCGGTGTTCTATGAAATCAGTGTGGAGGCCAACATGTAGAACTACGAATTCTAATCCATTTTTCTTCATAGATTTATTATGAAATATTTTCTTGCAATCTGAACATCTTATCATGTAGCATTATCTTGCTGCACTATCTTGTTGAAAATATTGGGTGATCATAAAAAAGCACTGTTACAGTTAAAATGCATTGATCTTTTTTGAAAGAAACTATTTTAAAATCATAAAAGAAGAGGATATCGAAGAATTATAATACTAAATATTACAAATAAAATTATTAATCCAAAAATATCTGTCCAAAACTAAATAATTGAAATGTAAAATAAAAATACAATAAAATTTTATAATTATTTCTATTTAATTGATAGATTATATTCTGCAAAAGAAATGAATGTAATAATGCAATATGTAAAAAGTAAAATAACATTGAATAAAAATGATGTAATGTAGTATATAAGCATTAAAAAGTTAATGAACGATTTTGTATGATTATGAAAGTGACACATTTTTTTCTTATTATTTCTTTCTACGTAGACTTATAAAAAAGGCTTACTTGTCTGAGTTACTAAAATAAAGTTATATAGTAATGAAAAGTAAGAGAAAATACAATTAGTTTAGAAAACATTGAAAGCAATAAAAACATTGTAATCTCTAATTCAACAATTCCTTAAATATATAGTTACTAACCTTTCTCGCGGCCCTTTTTTTAATGATAGCCGTGGACGATTTAACGGCAACGTTTTATTATATCTCCTCCCCATTTTCTTCTTTCTTCTTTCACTATCTTCTTTCTTCTTACTCACTAAACACTTTACTTCTTGATGTACGTACGTATGTACGAGTTAATCACGCGGTGTCACAACAACGAAAACTTTCTTCCCGTAATAATTGACAATCAGCTATATCAGCTGGCTCCGATCACAGCGCGAGCACACGCGGACGCGCACGGACGCGTAACGTTATCGGCTCTCGCTTGTGTGCGTGCGTTCAATGCGCGAAATTGTTCAAAATATTAATGCAAACCAAATATAAAATAAAACATTATAAAAGCATACTTTTAATGCTTTTATATAATTGGTATTTTGCTCATTATGGAAAGTATATTATTATAAGTAATCAGTAAATGTAAGAAATTAAAAATGCTTTTATTCTTATGTCTAGTTTTCTACAACATTTTGTTAACACTAATATTTCTAAAAATGCAATCGCATGGAATGAATTAATATTATTTAAAATAAAAGAAAATAATGTTAAAAAAATTAACACTGAGTAATACTTTCATCGTATTGAAATTTTTAGAAGTCTTGTAAAAGTACATACACTATTGGGCCTCTATTCTTGAAATCATACGAAAATTTTCGTATGATTTCAAGATGTATGTATTAATATAATTGAGGACGCGGATCAAAAAACTCGCCGAACGCTCGAAAACGCGTAAAAGTATTATCCAAACGTCTCAGAGCATGTCAATTTTGAAAGTCGCAAAATTAATTTTTTTAAAATATATATTTGTAGAGAATGACGAGACGAAAAATTTTTCTATTTGCAGTTTTTTTATTCGATACTTATTTTTAATAATAAAAATTGAAAACTTAAAAATTTTTATCTTCAAATTCAATAAGATTTTAAAATATAAATCGTCGTAACTTGGCCAAATATTGTTGAAATGGATTAAAATTTGGTATACGCATGCAGTGTAGTCTAGCGATGCTCACAAAACAACAAAGAAGCTGAAAATTGCCTATTATTTAATAATATTTAATTGCAAATTGAGACTGCTCGGAAACCACGTTTTTTTAGTTTCGTCAACAAAAAGTCTCGAGGGAATTTGAGATTTGAAACAACTTCCAGTGAGACATTTGTTCCTCACTATTGAAGGAAAATTTCTGGAAATTTTCAGATTGATTCATTGAAAATTTACGGAAATATGCATTTTATAAGAAAACAGAACGGCTGCCTGATGGTGCTCAGTGCACACACGGAGCTGTCGTTGGTGGCGTCGCATGTTTTCTTATAAAATGCATATTTCCGTAAATTTTCAATGAATCGATCTGAAAATTTCCAGAAATCTTCCTTCGATAGAGAGGAACAAATGTCTCACTGAAAGTTGTTTAAAATCTGAAATTTTCTCGATACTTTTTGTTGACGAAACTAAAAAAACGTGGTTTCCGAGCAGTCTCAATTTGCAATTAAATATTATTAAATAATAGGCAATTTTCAGCTTCTTTGTTGTTTTGTGAGCATCGCTAGACTACACTGCATGCGTATACCAAATTTTAATCCATTTCAACAATATTTGGCCAAGTTACGACGATTTATATTTTAAAATCTTATTGAATTTGAAGATAAAAATTTTTAAGTTTTCAATTTTTATTATTAAAAATAAGCATCGAATAAAAAAACTGCAAATAGAAAAAAGTTTTGTCTCGTCATTCTCTACAAATATATATTTAAAAAAAATTAATTTTGCGACTTTCAAAATTGACATGCTCTGAGACGTTTGGACAATGCTTTTACGCGTTTTCGAGCGCTCGGCGAGTTTTTTGATCCGCGTCCTCATGTACTTTTAGATTTAAAAAAATGTATATCAATCAGAGAGATCTTGCAGTGTTTTTCTCGCATACAAAAATTTTTCGCATGAATTCAAGAATCGAGGCCCAATAGCATACGTACTTTTACACGGCTTCTAAAAATTTCAACATGATAAAAGTATTGCTTACAGGAGATGACACGACGTACTAATCAATTTTGTTTAAACTTCATATATCGATAAAATATTATGCCAAGTATTAATGAATAAGATGCGCTTTTCAAGCGTTCGCGAGAAAATTAACATTAAAAACTTTAAGCGCTGTATCTATGGATGGGATAGGACGTAAAAACGAAGAGCGTATAGCTCAGCGGTAAAGTACTAGACTCATAACTGCAACGTTGCAGGGTCGAGCTTGACGATGTTTTTTTTATTTAACATAATTAATTGTTTTAAAGAAATACAATTATTAATTACGCCATTAATTAAAACAAAAATACATTTTATTTATCTATTAAATATTACAAAAGTACATTTTTTGTAAAAATTACAAATACGGTACAAATAACATGAATGTCAACGTAAATGCTAAACAATAGTAAAGATACTGATGGTTTGGAAAGAAATAAGGAACAGAATAAAGAATAACAGGATCTTTACTATTGTTGAGCATTTACATTTACATTCATGTAATTTGTACCGTATTTGTAATTTTTACAAAAAATGTACTTTTGTAATATTTAATAGATAAATAAAATGTATTTGTTTTAATTAATGGCGTAATTAATAATTAAATTTTTTTAAAACAATTAATTATGTTAAATAAAAAAAACATATCAT